>NC_090804.1:22862018-23203685 GCF_036512215.1 Solanum lycopersicum | reverse complement strand
AATACCATTTAAAAGATAATTTAAAATTTAAAATTTACTATGATAAACATAAAATGATTACAAATGGTCATAACTTTTAAATTTTATCCTTACCAGTTTTTTTAGATAATATATATTTTTATAAAATCAGTTCTCATTTCCTCTCTCCTCCGCATAATTATATACGCATGAACCACATATTTTTTCCAATTTCTAATATAAACGGAGCAATGCATTCTTTGTTTTCGAAGTTATTGTTTGTCATGAATGGCTCAATATTTAAAGGTAAAAAAACGTAACATTACGTTGTTGCACATCATTTAATATAATAATTAAGCATTTTCAAATTAAGAATCTTTTATTATTTTGTATATGACTGATAAATCATTTTTGAATAGTATTTGGAGAGTGAGGCTATCAAAATGTATTATAATGTAAATATTTAATTATTATTTGAATCACTAAACTTGATATAACAATGAATTTTATTCTTAGTTTGAGACATTGATCTAAAGTGTTGAGAATATTTTTAAACAAGCCGAAAAGTCTTTAAATCTCGGCATGGGGTTTTTGTAGCGGTAGATAACGATTCTATCCATGTGTATCATAATGTTTTATTAAATAAATCATGTCTTTAGTAATGAGCTATAATATGAACGAAAGTAATATATAGATGGACAAATTTATGAGGCTATACTTGATTTATTTATATTAGAAATGTTTAAATAATACTAGTTATAAAAATTCAAAAATAAAGAACGTATTTCTATTTTATAGAGAAGATGATTATTATAGAAAAAAATATGAGGCAAAATCTCTCTAATTACCGCTTACTTAATATAATGATTATATTAATTAACATTAATTAAATAGTACTTCGTCAAAGAAAAGTGTAATTATTGAGACTTATTGAATAACAATATCCATTGATTGTTTAAATAAAAAGATTCACATGAACAAAGAATTTCAAATTCAATTTGAGATTTAAAGATAAGTTTAATTCTTCACCTAAATTTAAGGAAAAAAACGTAGGACAATATATTAATATCTAATTATAAGAAAAACTAGTATAAAATGTACTCTCCTATGAAATTAAACAATTTATTTGGAGTATCAAAATTAGTAAATTCTTAAAATACTTTTTATTTAAATTTCACAAAAAGTAATAAAGAACAAAATTAAATTATGCACTAATAAAATTAATTTAATAAGTGAATAATCATTCTTATTAGTTACTTTTAATTTTTAATTTTATATTACTATATTTTATAATATTCATGCAACACAACAACACACATCACACCCCAAAAAATATTTTTTAAAATAATTAAAATTAATAAGGAATATATTTTTTTAAATAATTAAAATTTATAAGTATTAAATTATTTTAAACTATTAAATAAGAAACAATTTTAAAACGGTTCCAAAAATAAAGTGACGTAACTATAAATCTTTATTTAAGTGTTAAAAAAAATTAAAATACTAAAAGATTAACAGAAATGAACATAAATGTCAAATAAGTTATCATGTAACAAACTAGGTTATTCACAGAAAAAAAACTTTTTATAGCCAAATAATATATAATAGCACAGGTAAAATGTATCACATATTATAACCAAAAGAAACTCAACTTTTAGGTTATAAATTTACTTATTTAATTAATCAGTACAAATATCAATTCAACACACTATACATATGCTATTAATCTTCATCATATTAGAATAAGGGGAAGTTGTTAGAATTATATTTAGAATCTTTGATGAACATATCCTTATTACACATAAATTAGGGAAAATTTTGATAGAATTATTTGTATCTCTATAATTAATACATTATATTATTATACAACACTTTTGTTACTCAATAATAATTCATATTTAGTTATTCATAAACCAAAAAGAAATTATATTTTAAAATATCGGCGTAGAGTGCGGATACGTATACAAGTTATAATTAATGTAATACACGGTGTAATGTTCACGTGCATCAAAAGTACTTATTTTTAATGTTAGAAAAAAGGCTAATGTCATTATGAACACAAACACTTCAATGGATCTACTATCCTAGACCAGCCCACCAAAGAAAATTAAAAGACTAAAAGATAAAGGGGGTGGGGGGTGGGGGTCGGGTGGGGGTATTCAAAATGTGATATACTCAAAAGTCTCAAAAGGGAAGTTAAAAAGATTCTAGAAGAAGTCACCTTATTCAGCGGCCGTCTTCGTCGTTAATGACTTTTTCACATGTACGATGTCCGTCATTTTATTCATTTTATTCATTTCCCTTTTTGTAACTTTGTTATGTAATTGGTTCCACCCTTATCATAAATAACTAGTTTCAAGGTGTTGCACGTGTGTATAGTATGTATAGTATAAGATGTTGTAAAACATACTATACAAATTATTTTTGTATGGTATACGATGTTGAAATGTTTTTAAATGATTAACACATATTCTCATGGAGTTACTTCTATTTTGAGATCAAAATGATCAATATCATTGAAATATTTCTACATAGTTTTAAAGTTTAAATATGTGGAGAAAGTGACATTTTTTTTATACGTAATATATCTTTTACAAAATAGTATTACTTAATTAATATTTGAGTAAGACTTTCATATAAATATAACTTTTTTACAAAAACAAAACTCTTATTTGTTGTTCTAACGAATGATGGTTAAATAAAAGTTTGAGTGTATGCCAAATATGTAGCTTGACAAGTGTTTTAAAAGGCAGGGGCATGCAGCGAGATATTTTATGCAGTACTGAGCAAGGCGTAGGCCCCGAGACAAGGGGCGTAAGTCTCATGGATCTACCGTTCATAATCTCATGTATATCCAATTCATAGTTTTATTACTAACAAAATAAGAAAAAAAACCTTTTCAATGATTTTAAAAATAACCTATGATATATAGAAAATATGTTATGGTTTTTGTTTTAGATAAGTATTAATAATCAATAACGAAGAAAAAGATGTATCATAATTACTATTTTAAAAAATATCATTACACCAATAATAAAATATATGATTTGAAGAAATAAATTTTTCAAAATAAATTAATAACGCTCGGGCATACCTTTTTAGCCCAGGACATAAGTTTTTATAGTCGTGGCTTATGCCTCAAATTTTAGAACCTACGCCATATGGATCGACGTATTTAATTTACACCCAGCATCATTTTTGGTACACTTACCCCGAGACTTGCCCTGGAACTTGTTTCAAAAACGTTTTTTGAAACACTAAGCTTGATCAATTCTTTGTTTTAGATATATAAATATATTTCAGCATAAAAATTTAAATTTACTATATGGAGAAAATCAATTATGGTAAAATAAATATTCCATTTTTTTAGTTTCTACCTTAACTTCGAGAAATTTGAGTCTTGCTGCAGCATATCCTATAATTGATGTCTAATAAAAGTATTTATTATATTATAAAATTTGTATCATGTATAAATATTAAATTGTTTTAATAATAAAAATTAATAGATGAATAAAATTTATATTATTTGTAGATTTTTTTTTAATTTAAGATTTATATTTATTAGCAATCACAATTTCTTTTAATGTATTTTTATATAGTTAGCAATAAGTGTATCTTTTGTAACATTTACTCAATTTATAATGAAAACATATTTCTTTCTATGATTTAAGATAATTTCTCGAATATTAGCTGAAAGTCTATCTTTGAAATCAATATTTCCTCTTTTGCTTCAGTTAGAGAGTGATTACTCTTTTCTAAAACCTAGGTCAAATGCTAGTTGGAAATCAAGGATTCCTTTCTAGTTTAAATTTAAAAACATTTTAAACACTATGGGGATACATGGTCCCATATACTCTTGAAGAATGAACTTCAATCCTTACTCTTTACTCTTTACTCAACTTGAACTTTTAGTCTTCAAACAAAGTTGAAAGCATTTGCAGAAGGCTTCTTCAAAAGACTCTTAGAACTTCCTAGACTTGGATCTTAACATTCCTTGAATTTAAATTTATTGTTTCAAGGTGATGATTCATGTTTCCTTTTCTCAAGTTCACTTTAGAATTAGATACCCAAGGCACTTTCACTACATCAAACTCAAACAACTCCTGGAAACAACATTTTAATGTCAAGAAACTTGTCAATCCCAACTCATATTCAAAAAAGAAATAAGTTCAAGAACAATTGTCTAGAACATCAATTTCTCGATCTTATTAGAATGAAAATACACAGCATTAAACATACTTGGCATGTGGGCAAACTAACCCAACATTATGTGATCATAATACGTCATAGAATTGATCATTGGCGAAATTCACAATCAAACTTGAACGTTCTTGATGAATCTTGCCTTTTCTCCATCTTTCTATTATCTCCAAGCCCTAGCGTAGATTTCTGATTTTTCTAAACTGACTAAATTCAGTTTTGACCCTTAATTAATTCACTATAATTGGGAATTTCATTTTTGAAAAATTCAACTTTAATGGGCATATCTCACCAAAACAAACTCCAAAATAACGCTATTAAAAAGGTTATTCAAAGATATTTCCTACGATATCTGCAAACACGCCTATCACACCCTCATCTTGTAGTTATGGTCATTTAGAGTTGACCAAAAAACCAAAGAAGTACCTTCAACAAATTTTTCAATTTTTATATGATTTTCAAAATTGACTATTTTTATTTTTTAAACTTCTATATAATTACGGGATGTTACAATATCTCCCTCTTGAGAATATTCGTCCTCGAATGAGATTAATCTTACTAGGCTAAGGATGTAATTTCAAAAACTATGTTCAAACACCCAACTATTAAATTTAACACATCAAGTATATAAATATAAAGTACAAAAAATAGAATTAGTACCTAGATTTGGAACTTCAATTATTTGAAACATATGTAGATACCACATCTTCATATCTTCCTCAGCTTCCAAAATAGCTTTCTCAACAAATTGATTCCTCCAAAGGAATTTAACTGATGTTACTTCTTTAGTGCTGAACTTATGAACTTGGCAATTTAGAAGCAGAGGTGTAATCTTCTCATAAGATAAGCTATCCATGATCCCAATATTTTTAGTTAGTGTGATCGATGAAGGATCACCCATGCACTTGTTCAACATGGAGACGTGAAAGACCGCATGAACCGCGAATAACTCTTATTGTAACAACCCTAAAAAATGGCTATGCGAAGTAACACTTAATGTGCCTAGAATGCCTATGATTAGACCAGTTCACATGGATTGATGCATGTAGAACCAGACATCTGAACCTCGGCAACAACCAAGACAACTAACTTGGTGATTTAGTTGATCTAGGAAAGGTATGGTCCAGCCATGTAGGGCATTGTAATATGAAGATTTACCCCAATGAGTATTTACCGGACTGAAAAAAGGGAAATCTTATGTTTGGAGGGTCTAGGGGTAAAAATTGTCTTTTCCATGCAAAGGTTAGTATCATAATTATACTAAGTATTCAATTAATTATATAATTAGTATGATGGAGGGGCTTTTTGGGGAGAAAGCACCGAAATTGTCCTTTGAGCAAAATCTTGCTTCACCCGAGTTCGACCCTAGGTGAGAGCAATGATTTATTTTGATTATTTAATTTGGTGAGTTAATTTAATAAATTAATAGCGAATGTATGATATAAGAAAAAGGAAAATCAAATTTTTACTACTAATTATTATTTATTATTTTCTAAACCTTATTTGACTAAGTGTTAGCAAGTCCTAGCCCTAAGGAAACACTCTCTATCACATCTATCCACTCCCAGGTTTATCTCCCTCTCTTCAACACTCTCTTTCACGTTCTCTCATCTTAAAAAAACCTAAACCAAAAATCAAAATAATAACAAAAACAAAAGTTCTTCATACTTAAAGAACTTACACAGTATTTACAAGCAGCAAAGCAATGCGAAAACGTAAAGCAAAATGTTATATTCTCGTCGGGTAAGGTGTGAGATTCGTTGGTGGACGTTTGGTTTGGGGTGGATTTGGCAGAAAGTTGAAGTGTTGAACGATGTGAAATCAGGTATGGATTTTGTTCCTCTTGGTTCTTTTCCCAAGAGACCCTTATGTCTCAGATGAATCTACTCCAAAAACAAGTGTTGCTCCCCATTACATGTTTCCTGTCACTACCTCCCTATGATCTTAGGATTGTATGTCTGCTCGTAGATTGGGCGTGTAATGTGATGTTTTTGATTAATATATTCATGAAAGATGTGTTCCGAAAAAGTAAATTACGTTAACTTTATTGTGCATGTGTGTTGTGAGATATCCATGGTTTGAAGCCTGTATTTTTACATGTTAAAATGTTTTATTTTATGTATATGAATATGTTAAAAAGGTAATGTTCATGTGAGTTCAAAGTTTCTGAATTGAATGATAATTCTTCATTGAAAGTAACCTTGAAAATGCACCTAATGATTTTCCTAAAAACTACTCAAAATGCCTTGATGTTTAACGTGAAAGAAAATGAGTAAATGGACTGCAAAAAGGTTTTTAAATTCTCGAAAATAACCATGAAAACTCACCTAATGATGCACTAGATATTACACGAAACTTTATCCTAAAACTAACATCTAAAAGTTTAGAAAATGAAATGCAAAGAGGGTGAACAAATTTCCAGCATTCCGCAAATTTGTTTTTGGTCAGCTTACTGTAAAAAAATCACTTTCTAATTTTTTTTAAAAAATGCTTGAGGTCAGTGGGGATTGAACCCAAGTCCTCACCGTATGCATGTCATAAAAAAATTAAATAATAAAATGTGGCAATGGGGATTCTAAATAGGGTAAAGCTCAAGTGAAAAATTAGGGGGGAAATGAAAGAAATACAGTGAGGCGTGTGGGGTTCGAACCCATAACCACTTGGACGGATGAAGGAGAGAGGAGAAGAATGAAATAAAGAAATAATAAAAATGAGGTGTGTGGGATTAAAACCCACAACCTCTTGGCAGAATGAGAAGGTAAGGAGAAAATGTAAATGAAAATAAGGTGAGGCTGTGGGGATTTGAACCCACAACTTCTTGAATAGATGAGAGAGTTACGAGAGAAATAAAGGAGGAAAAATAAATGCGGTGAGTGGGGATTGAACCCACAACCTCTTGTATAGGTGAGAAAGTTAAGAGATAAATTAAACGAAAAAGAATGAGCTTGTGGGGATTGATCCCACAACCTCCTTTCCTTAAACGGAAAGAGAGGACAAAAAAAAAGGAAAACATTATGGGAGTGATGTGGATTGAACTAGGGTTCTCCAAATGTGAAAAAAGCAATTATCAAGTTTACTATAAGCTTAAATGTTACTCAAGGGATTTTAAATAAGGTTCCCTATCCCAATTCCCTATAGATACATAACTCATAAGTAAACAAATATTTAATGAGTGTTGACTCTAATGATAGAAAACAATATCTTGGCATATCTACAAGATGCATAAGTCTTGTACCATATAGTCTTGGGTAAATATGAATCACTTAGACAAACTATGAATGAAGCCTCATGGCTTGTATGTGTGGACTCATAGGTCTAGCATACATTTAAAAGTACGTGAACCTAAGATGTTTTGTGATGAGATAATGAAACCCCATAGGGGTTAAGTATGAGTGTTACACACACTAAAGGGCCAAGTGCATTGGCTTACAATGAAATAAACATTCACGTAAAATGGTGAGTAATTTTGAAGAGAAAATGTGTTAAAGCTAATGAATGTGCTGACAAAATGATAAGAGGCTAATGTGAAAGATGAGAGCAATCTTAGGTATGACTGGCGGTTTCACTAGTGTATGAAAGAATGAAAAATGAGGTACGTATGAATGAATGAAGAACACTCTGTGTTCTCTAAAGAAGGATTGATACGCTCAAACTTACTTTTCAAATAAGAAGTAAAGCGGTTGTATCCAGTAAAGAACTCAACTAATGAGTTTGGGATCGTTCGCACAAGGAAAATAGTTCAAACTTAACTACAATCTATTATTACTATTATTTAGTCGATTATTTCGTTAGAAAACAAAGACAATAAAAATGAGGTTTTTTTAATATCTAAATGAATGAAAATAACTAGCTAAATTACAGTAGATAACTAACAAATTCAAATGTTGGAGTTTAATCAATTAATAAAAGTAACTAGGGGTTACGTGTTCCCCACAGGTTCCTAACTTGATAATTCAAACTATAACAATTCTTTCCTAGTATCTTGCATGTAAAGTGATAAGTTTTGTATTTCTAAATACTTGGTCCAGCATGTAGAAAGTTTCACTCCGCACCTTCGTCCGGCTACGTGTGTTGCTATACTAACCCTTACCTTTACCTCATTTTAAGCATTGTATTTGATATGTGACTAAGTTATTACTTCGTACCAATCAATACTAGCCTATTAGATAGTATACACTAAATCTATGTTGATAATTCTTTTCCTATTATATACCTCCTTGGTCCGACAAGTAGCATTAAGTCATGTTTAAACGTTGGCCATCTGTTACTTCTAAGCGAAAGATTTGTCAATACATGCAAGACACTATTCTAGAATTATTATTTTAGTTAGGTTTTACCTCATTATTCGCCTATGGTTCCCACAACCCTAGTTATGGAGTTTAGTTACCCATAGTCATAATCACAATATTCATATATATAATATAAGAATTCATGCACTTACTTCAATGAGAAAGAATAAAATCTAGAAATTTACTTGATTAATCAACAAAATCACCAAAAATCAACTCCACAGAAAAGTGTAACAATCCAAAGTGTAGTAATCAAAATAAAATACTAACAAGGAATCTAGCATAAAGAGTCTAATAACCAAGAGTCTAACAACCAAAGAGTCTAACAACCTAAGAGTCTAACTCCCAAAACGAGGTTTTTTGAACTATCTATAAAAATACAAAAACCTAAATAAAGAAAGACTCTATTTGTTGAAAATCTGTCAAAACGCAGCTCGATCGACGGACCTCGCAGTGGGTCGTCGTGGTCATGACGGACCTCGCGACGGGTCGTCATGGACTCCGTCGTCCCATACTTTAAAAATTCTTCTGCTGCTCTCTTCATTACCCTAGGCGGCAGGTATGACGGATCATCACAGGTACAACGATCTGTCGAGGGTCTCCATTCAAGAACACTTACACTCTTGGAATTTGGATACTGGACTACTTCTCTGATCATCTCGATGAACCAGCAGGATGAATTGTCATGGCTACGACGGTCCGTCATGCACTTCGTAACCCCACAATCGGTCAGACTTTCCCATCTTTCTTCAGCAGCTTCACTATGACACCACCTATGGACCGTCACAGACACAATGGAACGCACAAGTTCCGTAGGTGGTAACTTTTCTGCATTTCTTTCTCAATAACTTCCGCGTTCAACTTTAGACAGATTTCCTACAAATAAAGGGAAACTTATATTAAATCAATACAAAATAGCTTTTGGGCACGCACTAAACTTAAGGAAAAATCTTTAAAAATACCATGAAACAACGGTATATCAACACTCTCAACATAAATTTGTTGTTTGTCCTCAAGCTACACACTATGACTCACTACAAAATCTTTGTACAATAGTATCCATGTTTTAGCTTTCGCAATCAATTGTCTATCAATCCCGATAAGTCTCATCATATTTATGCATTGTATCACTATTGGGCTTGAATTATGTTAAATCAGACAATGGCACAGACTCACCATGCACTAATACCTATCCTCTTCAATTTCTCACCCAGGTGCTAATATTTCCGGTATTGCAACTAGTGTCCTCACTTCAAAACAACATCCTCATTTTTCACACAATGATTTCAGTTTCAGTATAAGGACTGCTTTTCAACACTCACTCTCAGAACAAATTCACAACTCATTCATACAAATTTCCATAAGCTTGCCCTTATTTTCACTGCTTTAAGTTAGCTATAAGACTTTTAGGATCATGATAGGACTTTCTTAGCATATAACATAGGCTCAGGGTCAGGTAGGATATATTTAGGTATACTTTAGTAAATTTTTGCCCTACTTGACATATCGGCTAAATATACCTCTTTTCATCATATTATTTCCCCCAATATCTCATATTCTTTCACCTTGAAATTTTCCCATCTTTCTATCTTGTATAAGTGAGTCTCTTCTTCTTGTTTTGTTTGCTTGTATTTATTGTGTGTGTATGTGTGTATATATATATATATATATATATATATATATATATATATATATATATATATATATATTATTTCACTTCTCTTTCAACTGGTTCTTGAGTCACATTACTTTTGTTCTTTCTCTCTTTTAGTTCTTTCAACCCCACTTTCCAGAGCCTTCCTCATAATTGCCACCCTTAACTCATGCCTTTGCCATGAGTCGAAGTACAAAATACCCAAAGTTGGGTTAGGGCCATGAAAGGGTTTTTTACTGCATTAGCCACCTCAACTTATGCTTTTGGCATAAGCTGAGGTGCACATGTCCAAGGAGGGACCAGGGCCAACACATTATTCCCAGAAAAGATTAGTTGGGGTGAAAAAGAAAGGTATATTTTATGCTCAAATCATTTGGAACAAAGAGGGATTGATTTCATTCAGTTTATTTTTATTTAGGCTAAAAATTGGCTATATTGAACAAGGTCCTATGAGCCTTTCCTAATTGTCTATTACAACTTACTTTTAGCAGGACTAACCAGACAAGTTATAGCTTAGTACAACTAGTGGACTATTCAAATCTTTCTCACACTCACTTGACGTATCATTACTCTACCAGATTATCAGACACCTAGTTTGAAATTTAGACTAAGGGTCATGCAGTGGTGTATCTCTATGTCATGCTTAGAGCCACATAGTTATCAATTATTATGCCTAGTCATGCATCATTTTCATTTCATTAGGATATCATTTTATCCGTCATGCTTTAGATTTAAAGTATGTACAAAAGATATAGACATGCCGGTTCAACGGTAAAAATAAACAGTCTCTTAGGGAAAAAGGACACAGGCAAGAAAACCCCAAAAGAGGATAGTGAATTGGGCTACTCAGACTTCACCCTAGAACTCACTTTCCATTTACCCCATCCCCAAAAAAAAGACATGAAATTGTCCCCAATGCATAGAAAAAATTGAAATATGAGAGAGGTAGGTGAAGAAAACGTGGGGCACAAAGAGTCAATGATCAGCAAGCTGGTGGGTTCGGTTACCCGGAACCCACTACCTTTGTAGTCTGGACATCGCCAGTAGTGTCCTTATCAGCGACAACACTATCAGCAGTGCCTCCCATAATCTCCACATCTCTGGAGCCAGATTCCCCAGCAGCTGACTCTATAGCCATGATCCGATGCCCCTCCTCATCAGCAAGCGAGGCTCACCTCGTAGCCTCCATCTCATGGTGCTCCTTCTTCCGTGCTCTAGACTCATCCTCCTCTCGACCCTTTCGCCTCTTGGAATGCTCTCAAGGGGGAGGTGGTGGAATCTCTGAAGTGGAGAATAAGGCCACCATCAATGTGTCCTCAGCAGGCTCTACAGAACGGGCCTCAGACTCAGGCACCCTAGCCTCTAGGATCATATCAATGTCTGCTCGAAGGCTCTCGATCGAAGCCTGAAGGATCGACACATCTACCTGAGGGGATGGCTGGGCTACCACCCGCAACTTAAAAGCGTCCAAACGCTGATGAACCTCAGCGATCTTCCACTCTGTGTGTTGGACCATTCTCCGCTCCAAGCACCCTTGTGCCTCAGCAATAAACCTCTGCATCCAAGGCTGGATGTGATACAGAAGTGTAGCCATCCATGCCTCTAGTTTGTGGACACTAACAAGAGGGACCAGAGTTGGAAAAGGGGCTGAGCGAGAGGAGCTCGAGGAAGTGCTACTACCCGAGATAGACTCGACCGGGTTAGTGTTAGTGGTGTCAGAAGTAGCCTACGTAGCCGTGCGAGCCTATGCTACCGTATCAGCCAGATTGTCACTAAGTGGAGACAACTCTGGACGGGGCCCTTTGCGTGGGGACAACTCATTGGCATCATCCCTGATGAAACTAATATCAATAGTGCCGAGCAGAGTCTTGAGCTTATAAATGTGCCAGATGGGCACATCTGCGGACCTGCATAAAGAAAATATCATGCAGGGAAAAGGTTAAGTAATTGGTACCTTAAAATTCCTCTCGTGCATGACCGTCTGAAGAAGCAAAGCAAAGTCCACCTCAAACTCAGCTATCATTGCCGCCATCAGAACTGCACGATTCCATATGACTATATTATCAACAGCTGTGGGGGACGATCAACCATAAGAACTTAGTCGTGAAGGTCAAGTTAGCCTTCTTGATTGCTCCTTTCGGCTCGGTTACCACATCGACACCCTTTCCATCAATAGACATGTGCAGGGCCATCCACCTCTTGGTGGTCTCTCTCAGCAATGACTCATGCAAGAATTGTCCATCTTTGACAATTCACCACCGGTAGTCGAACTCAGCGATGAGAGGGATCCGGTTGGCATCAATATCCTCACCGTATAGATACTGGCAGATGGAAGGCAGAGAGATATCAACCTGAATGCCACGTACTTAGACATGCTAAAGTGGGGCCGGTTTGGCAGTGGATGCCCGCCTATCAAGCATTGATCTGAGAGTACCACGTAGGAGGCCTAGAACTCTCGGACCAACTCATCACTATAAAATAACAAAAAATGTATTATGCACTCCATTGGGTATCTAAAGAAGATATTGTGGATCTTTAGCATAGTAGGAAGACTTCCTGTAAGGACCCGTCTCTCCAATGTAAGGGTCCGTGTCATGACTCCTTTCTTATTCAGCAACTTTGCGTCTGAATAAACTTGATACTGCCCATCGACACACCACCGGTTGGTCTGATCGGTGACCGGGGTGAGAGCACGAGTCGGTGAGCAGGAAGTGGATTCAGAACTGTCAGCCTCTTCAGACGAGGAAGAGACTGTGAAGCTGTGGAGGGTGCAGGGACTTCAGCTGACCCAGAGGCTTCCTTTGACCATGAAACTGCTAAGGAGCCAGACGCTCCTTCCTCATGAGTAACTGACCCAGAACGTGTGCCGGTATGTGTGCGCTCCTCATCAGACTAGGAGGCAGTGACTACACCAGACACCACCTTTTTGGGCGTAGCTCTTGCAGGACGTGCAGCTCGGGATGGAGTGGCAGTGCCTGCAACATGTACTCGGGGTCACGCTCATCATCAGAGCCAATGACATGGTGGGCAGACGGGGCTAGAGACATTGATTGCCCATGTGCGTAAACTCCATCTTGTTTTGGTGCCATCAAAGATAGTACGTGTAAGGAATCAATATTATTACTAGAAAGAGCAAACAAGACAATCAAAAAATGACACAAAATGAATAAATGAGTCAAGATGTAATGACATTTATATAGTAACAGTGAAACAGGACAGACCAGGTGATGGCTCGTCATGAGTACGATAGACCGTCATGGGGTCCGTCATGTCTTACTTAAAAGTATGTTTATGTGAAGACCCCTGCAGGAAAGTCTCTAACAGTTATGACAAATAAAAAGGATGTACTATCGTGATGATGATGGTCCGTCGTCAATGTCCATCGTGGGACACTTAGAACAAGTATGGGTACCCTTGAGAGAGGGGTCTCAAACCGTCATGACGGTTATACAGGATGGACCGTCGTGGGTATGATGGTCCGTCGTAGATGTCCGTAAGAGGACATTTGGAAAAAGTTGGAGATCCTTTGGAACAGGGTCTCTGACAACCAGAACGCTTGTATCGGACGGACCGTCGACGGTATGACAGTCCATCGTATATGTCCGTAAGAAGACACTTGGAAAAAGTTGGAGACCTTTAGGAACAGGGTCTCTTACAACTAGAATGGTTGTGCATGTGTCCGTTGGTGAACACTTAGAGAATATTGGATAGTGGGGTATTGGAACGGACTCTATGACGGTCCGTCGTGGGTAAGAAGGTCTGTCATCGGGGTCTTGTTCTGTCATTTAGTGACAGAACTGAGGATGCCACATTCATCCTCTGTGACTAACATGGGATACTTAGTGTTAACCTATATGTTTCTACCCATATACCTAGTAAACTTGCAATGCTAAAGCACCTATTTCTAGAGTTTTAATAAGGCAATTTAAGGATTCTCAACCTAGGTTAGGCAAAATTGGATCAACGAATGTAGAACCATCAACAAGAACTAGGCTAATACTAAGTGAAAAACAAAAATGCAATGTAATGGGTAGAAATCAGAGACACAAACCTGAGAATTTGAGAAAAACAAGCGAGGAAAGAACTTGGATAGCCAGAACAGAACCACAACAACAAACTTTGACTAGTAGAGGATATATTTTAGGAATTTGGTGAAATGAGGAAGTGATCAATTGATAGAGAAGAGAGGTAGGACGTAGGAAGTTAAAAAAAGAGGGAAATGGGACAGAGAGGGAAGGAAATGGGTGAAATGAAGGGGTGGGGTTTTTAAAGGTTACCAATTTTTAAATTACCCCAACCGGGTCGGGTCGGGTATGCTCATTAATGATGTAATGAGACCACGACGACGGTCCCACACTGGTGCGATGGTACATCATTGGTTCCGTTACGTGTGCCCTAGTTTTGAAAATAATTGAAAGACGTACCTGGCTTGACGGATTCATGCGACGGTTCGTCGCGTGCGTGACGGTCCGTTGATGTGTCCATTAGTGACTGTAGCAGTGTATTTTGTGCAGAATTTCCTGGTGATGTTCCTTCAAATTTAAAACCAATTAGTAGAAAATGCTACCATTAATAAAAAGAAAAACTATAAGTATTGGGTTGCCTCCCAACCAGCGCCTGATTTAACGTCGCAGCACGACTAAGGATACTTGATTACTCAGCCTTCATCATGATGGTATGCCTCGATAACTTCATTCACCGATTCAGCATGCCCAAAATAGAGTTTTATTCGTTGTCCATATACCTTAAACTGCACACCCTTCTTAGTTTCTAACTCAACTACTCTAGGAGGGAATACTTGGTATTCAATTAAGGGCCAGTCCATTTTGACTTGAGCTTGGCCGGAAGCCAATGCAACCTATAATTGTCTAAAAGCACCAAATCCCCAATGATAAACTCTCGTTTTTCTCTTTTTAGGTCATGGTTCTTCTTCATCTTTTCTTTGTAGAATATAGTAGATACCTGTTGGAGCTCACCACTTTGCCTCATAAACCTAAAAAATTAGAAGGTGGCTTCTTCATTGTTCAACCGAAATTGCATCTGCCCCTTTTGCATATCAACTAAGGCTCTATCCATAACAAGGAATGGCCTCCCAAGAAAAATAGGCACTTCAAAATCTAATTCACAATTAAGGAAAAAAAAATCTGCTGGAAATATGAACGACTCCACTTTTACTAGCACATCATGGAGTATCCCTATAGGCCTTTTCACTGTTTGATCGGCCATCAGTAGCCGCATCGCAGTGGGCTTTGGGTCACCCGAACCCAACTTCTTGTAAATCGAGAGGGGCATGATATTTACGCTTGCCCCCAGATCACATAATGCTTTCGCAAAATGTAATGACTCGACTGTACAAGGAATAGTGAATGCACCCGGATCTTCTTTCTTTGAACGAGAGATCTTGTAGCAATAGCACTACAATGATGCATTCTATCATTATCCTCAAAAGTGACCGATCTTTTCTTTGTAACCAGGTCTTTCATAAAGTTCGCATAACCGGGAATTTGTTCTAGAGCTTCTACCAAAGGGACATTGATAGAAAGCTTCTTCAACATTGTTATAAAACGCCGATATTTATCATCCTAAGTCTTCTTCACTAATCTCTGAGGAAAGGGGGTGGTGGTCTAGGCATGTGAATTAACTTTATAGGCACTTCAGCATCTTTTAAAGTTTTATCTTCTACTTCACCTCTACCATCTACCACCTTATCATTATTTTTATCACCTTTTCCTCCTTAAACGACATAGGTAAGTCAGTGTTCTGCTTACCACCCCGAGTAGTGATTGTCATACAGTGTCCATCATTTTTCTGATTTTGAATAGTGTTGCCTAGTTGTTGTTTGTTCACAGTCGCAGATAATTGGGCCATTTGCAACTCAATCTACTTAATCGATATTGCATGTGTATCGACTTTCTGCCCAATACCCGCTAAATCACTCCTTAACTCTTTAATGTGTTCATTATTAGCTTCGAACCGCCTCCTTGTTTTGTGCAACATATCCTCAACTTGTGCGATACTATCTTTAACATCTATAGGAGTGAATTTATGATTTTGAGGAGGAACATAGGGCCCATTCCTATCATTTTTGTTACCATAGTTACCCCTGTTGAAGTTGTTGTCGCGTTTGTAGTTTCCATCTCGGATATAATGACCCTCACAGTTATAGTTACCATAGATCCGACCTTGGTTTCCTTGACATTGGTACCAATTCTCTTGATTTAAGGCTTGGGCACTTGGTCGGAAACCCCCCGTCTTTTTATTTACCGCATAGGAATTCTCCGCATAATAGCATTCATCATTAAGTGGTGGTGGTTTAGAAAAGTATTTAACTGCATTTATCTTTTTTCACCCCTAGTGGCATGTGTTAAAACCAACCCAAGCTAAGTTCTCATCTGATCCATCTCTTCACGAATCTCATCTGTTGCTGGGTTGTGATAGATTGCACTACGAAGGTACTTCTCCCAGTATCTCACTTTCTAGTACTCCAAGCTTTATTGTTCCGGGATATTTTCTCTACCTTTTTGGTAATCTCAACATAAGGACACTCCCCATATGAACCACCCGCTATAGTATCCAACACTACTATATTATTCTCATCCTGTCCCCAATAGAAGTATTCCTTCAGTGACCCATCATCTATGCGGTGATTGGGGACGCTTCTAAAAAACGAGGTGAATCTATCCCAAGAACTACAGACAGACTCTCCTGGTAGTTCCATAAAGTTGTTCACTCTGTCTTTCTTATTTAGTTTCTCAGAGACCAGGTAGTAACGTGCCAAGAAAACGTCCCTTAGTTGGTTCCAAGTTAAAATTAAGTTATAAGGGAGCTCAGTTAACCAAATAGCAGCCTCTCCCATCAGTGAGAGAGGAAACACACTTAGACCTATTACATCCAAGTCCAAATCAGGCCTCCCTACACAAGTTTTACACACTTCCTTTACCTTAGCTATATGAGCATGTGGGTCCTTAGAAGGTATCCCTGAAAACAAACCTTTGACAGTGAGAATTTGCATCAGGCTACTAGTTACCACAAAGGTGTGGCATGGTGGTCGAGGGGGCAAGACAAGTGCCCATCGGAGTCTGCTATATTTTCATAGCCTCTGTAGTATTCTTGAGGACGTGGAGCGGGATTTGGTCCCCTTTGTTGATTTTGAACCTGATCATCATGTAATTACTGACCATGAACATCAAGCAGACCTGGGATGTTCATGTTTGGATTATCATCATTAATGCCCAAGTTTCGATTCATGTTGCGTAGTGTACAGTCTAACTTGTGATCGTTGGCAAACAAAGGTTCTCTTCCTCTCCGTGAATTTAGCATTCCAGGATGATAGTCTACAAGAATAAAAATAAAGAAACAAAGTAAAATAAAGAAAATATCGACTAAATTATAATAATAAGTTTAAGTTAATCTAAAATCTACTTTCCCCGGCAGCGGCGCCAAAATTTGATAATGCTCAAACTTACTTCATAGATAAGAAGTAAAACGGTCATATCAAGTAAAGAATCCATCTAATGAGGTTGGGACCGTTCCCACGAGGAAAATAGTTCTGACTTAACTTCAATCTATTATTACTATTATTTAGTCAATTATTTTCTTAGAAAACAAAGACAATAAATATGGGTGTTTTTTATTTCAAAATGAATGAAAATAAGTATCTAAATTAAAGTAGACAACTAACAAATTCAAATGTTGGAGTTTAATCAATTAATAAAAGTAAATAGGGTTTATGTGTTACCCACAGGTTCTCTCACTTGATAATTCTAACTATAACAATTCTTTCCTAGTATATTACATGCAAAGTGATAAGTTATGTATTTCTAAATCCTTGGTCTGGCATGTAGAAAATTTTACTCCGCACCTTGGTCCGGCTATGTGTGTTTATATACTAACCGTTACCTTTACCTCATATTAAGCATTGTATTCGACATTTAACTAAGTTATTACTTCGTACCAATCAATACTAGCCTATTAGATAGTATACACTAAATCTATATTGATAATTCTTTTCCTATTATCTACCTCCTTGGTCCGACAAGTAGAATTAAGGCGAGTTCTAACGTTGGCCATCCCTTATAAAGACTTCTAAGCGAAAGAATTATCAATACATGCAAGACACTAATCTAGAATTGTTATGATAGTTAGGTTTTACGTCATTATTCGCCTATGGTTCCCAAAACCTTCGTTATGGAGTTTAGTTACCCATAGTCAGAAAAACATTATTCATATATATATTATAAGAATTCATTCACTTACATAAATGAAAAATAATAAAATCTGGAAATTTACTTGATTAATCGACAAAATCACCAACAATCAACTCTAGAGAAAAGTGTAACAATCCAAAGTGTAATAATCAAAATAATATACTAACAAAGAATCTAACATAAAAGTGTCAAATAACCAAGAGTCTAACAACCAAAGAGTTGAACAACCAAAGAGTCTAACTCCCAAAACGAGGTTTTTCGAACTCCTTATAAAAAACAAGATCCTAATCAAAGAAAGACTCTATTTGTTAAAAGTTTTTCAAAACGCGGCTGGGTCGACGGACCTCGCGACAGGTCGCCGTGGTCACGGTGGGCTGTCATGGACTCCGTTGTCCTTTACTTTGCAAATTCTTCTGCTTCTCTCTTCATTACCCTTGATGGCAGGTATGACAGATCGTCACAGGCACAATGGTCCGTCAATGGTTTTCGTTCCATAACACTTAAACTCTTGGAATTTGGGTACTGGGACTACTTCTCTGATCATCATGACGAACCAACAAGATGAACCATCATGGCTACGAAGGTCCGTCATTGCACTTCGTAACCCCACACTTGGTCAGACTTCCCAATCTTCCTTCAGCACCTTCACTACGACACCACCTATTGACCGTCACAGGCACGACAGACCGTCACACCGTAGGTGGTAATTTTTCTGCATTTCTTGCTCAAAAACTTCCGCGTTCAACTTTAGACAGATTTCCTACAAATAAAGGGAAACTTACACAAATATAATACAAAAAGGCTTTTGGACACACACTAAACATAAGGAAAAAATATTAAAAATACCATGAAATGACGGTATATCAAGGAGTTGAGCCCTCATTTTGGAAGTCTTAATGTCAAGTCTATGATGCCAAAGGTCTCATGGCATATCAAAAGAATGATATCAACTATGTTACATGATATGTGCAATATGTTATGTGTTGTTTGAAAAATCATAAGTATAATGATGAATGTAATCTCATGGCATGACTTTCCTAATCCGAATTTGGCAAGTCCATTGACTTGTCTTTCCATAATCCATATCGTTAGGAAAGAGCTCTTATTAATCATGCATGTCCTTGGTGTGTGCTTGCACAAACTCATTCTTAGTACAAGTCTGTACTAATCCAATACAACTTTACATTTTTAGGTGCAGGCACAGGTGGACGATAGAGCTTATAGGTCAACGCTTAAGCTATCCAGACATATAGCATTCGTACGGACTTGGTAGGCCCTCAAGATTTAGAGGACGTTTGCCTATTATATTCTAGCTTAGATATAAGTTTGAGTTAGTGGAGTATGTTCCACTAGCATTTATTTCCCATATTATTTCATACAATGTATTTGTGCCATTTTGGCAAGTTTACGTTTAATGTTGTATCAGACTATTCCTTTCATTTGATGATCTTAATATTAGATGGTTGATGCTGAACGCCTATGATGTTAAGTAGAATATGTTTCATATCAAATAAGTAAATAAAAATTTCAAATTTTCCGCTAAATTAACCTAGATGAAGTAATGATGACGTAAGTAGGCTTGTCTGCGACCTCGGAGAGGTCAACGACGCTTGTCTTGTCAGGGGTCTAGACTCCGGTCGTGAAAAACTTGGTAGCAGAGCATTAGGTTAAATTCTGAGGATAATGAGTTCACATCAACCACATCGAGTAGCATATAAGTCATGGTAGTGACGTGCACCACTATCCTGAATTAGAGACTGCATGATTCGTTGGAAAATTCCCCTTATTCTGATTATATCGTGCTTTTAGTAATGTCTGATTCCTTGGTGTTATGAGCGTATCTATAATCAATTCTATTTTTTTTCGAAAATGATCACAATTAGGAACGCTGGTTAGAGGCGAGGAGCAACTGCTACTAGGGGTAACCAAGTTCCACCCCATGCTCAAAATAAAGGAGTGGCCATGCAAGTTAACCCTGCTGGGTCGACTTATGTGGAGGTGCAGACCGCTATGGCTCATATGGATGAAGCCATCACTAAGCAGGCCCAGGCTATGATGCCCCAGTCGAAGAAATAGGATGTTTAGTAGGAGAACCCACCCGTACGTAGCATGAAAGATAGACTACAGAATTTTATGAGGATGAAACCTCTAATTTTAACAGGGTCCAAGACATTATAGGATCTCTAGGAGTTTATGGATGAGGTACGTATGATTTTCATGTCCATGGGGGCCATAGATACTGAAAAGGCTGAGCTGGCTTGCTATCAGCTCAAGGATATTGCAAAATCATGGTACAAGATGTGGCAGGATAGCAAACCTTTGGGAAGAGTTCCGGTCATGTGGAAGATGTTTAAGATAGCCTTCTTGGAGAGATTCTTCCCCAAGGATATGATGGAGGCCAAGATCGAGGAGTTAATCAGCCTTAAACTGGGATCAATAACAGTCATGGAGTATTCCCTAAAGTTTGTGAGATTATCCAGGTATGACACTTCTCTTGTATCTAACACCAACGATGAGATGAGTAGGTTCCCCACTGGAATCACATGAGTACTGGAGGAGGAGTGTTGGTCTACGATGCCATAACATGGACTACTCCAGGTTGATGGTGCATGTCCTGTAGGTAGAGAACAACCAGAAGAAGAGGGGTATCTATGATGTTGGGAAGCCTATTCCTTCTTATCAGGAAGGTCCTAGTAATGTGGCAACAGAAACAACTTCGGCGTCCGTGAGCATCCCAGATTCAAAAAGGGCCATCAAAGTTCAGGAAATTCTAATTTTTAGAGTAGTGTAGATCCTAGAGGAGGAAGACGCGACCCCAAGAAGGGCAATGGAGGTGATGTGCAGCGTCCAAGAAAGGACTGTGCCAAGTGTGATTGTGCTCACAGTGAAGAGTGAAAACAGGGCACTAATGCTTTCTTTGGATGTGGTTAGAACGGGCACATTGTCAAGGAGTGCCCACAGAACAGGGATCAGGCTGGAGGTAATTCTTAGCCTCGGCCTAATCCACAGGGTGAAGCAACAGTCGAGCCCCCTAAGAGGAACAGGTTCTATGCCTTGAAAGGAAGGAGGAGCAGAAGAAGTCTGCTGATGTGGTCACTGGTATGCTGCATGTATTCTTAACTTTTGTTTATGCCTTATTTGATCAAGGGTCTATGCTTTCCTTTGTAACTCCTTTGCTTGCTCTAACTTTTAAGATATTTCCTGAAGTTTTGCATGATCCTATAGTAGTTTGTAAACCTTTAAGAGATAATTTAAGAACTGATAGAGTATACAAGGATTGCCCAATAGTTGTATGTGGAAAGACTATGTGTGCAAAGTTGGTTGAGTTACCAGTGAACGATTTAGATGTTATTCTTTGCATGGCATGGATTTATTGTTGTATGCTTGTATAGATTGCCGTAGTAGGGTTGTAAGATTTTGTTTACCAATGAAGTAGAGCTGGTCTGGGATGGGTACAATCCAAGTCATCCTAATCCCTTGATTTTGAATCTTAACGCCAATAAAATGATGTCTAAGGGATTATTGTGTCATCTTGTCAGCATTAATGATTTAGATCATGACAATCCTTCCATAGACAAAGTGCTTGTAGTGAATGAGTTCCCAGATGTGTTTCCTGATTATTTGCCTGGAGCACCTCCCCCTGGAGAGTTTGACTTTGGTTTCGACTTAGAACTCGATACTAAATTAATTTCAATTTCTCCTTACAGAATGGCTCCAGCTAAACTCAAAGAGTTGAAGCTGCAGTTAAAAGATCACACTGATAAGGGTTTTATTTAGCTGAGAATATCCACTTGGGGCGCTCCAGTGTTGTCTGTGAAAAAGAAAGATAGAACCCTTAGAATATGTATCGATTATCGGCAGCTCAATAAAGTCACAATCTAGAATTCGTATCCACTTCCCATAATAGATGACTTGTTCGACCAACTCTAAGGGTCTAGTTTCTTCTCGAATATTGATATTCGTTCTGGGTACCATCAACTTAGGGTTACGGATGAAGATATTCAAAATACAGTCTTTCATACCCGTTTATGGTCATTACTAGTTTATGCTTATGAATAAATTCTTCCATGAATACCTTGAATTTTTCTTCATAGTATTCATTGTTGTCATTCTCATCTACCCTAAGACCAAGGAAGAGCATGAGCGACATTTGAGACTAACCCTGCAGGTACTTACACAACATTAGTTGTACGCCAAATTCATCAAGTGTGAATTCTTGCTTAGATAAGTGACCTTCCTGGGTCATTATGTGTCTGACAAAGGTGTAAAGGTAGACCCTAGGAAGGCTGAGGCTGGTAAGAACTAGACGAAACCTCTTACTCTCACAGATATCCATACCTTCTAAGGATTGGCTGGTTATTATCGCATGTTCGTGGAAGGTTTTTGTTCCATTGTTTCCCCACTCACTTTGATGAAGAAGAAAGTCAAGTTTGAATGGGTGAAGACTTGTGAGAAGAGTTTCAAGGAGCTAAAAGACAGACTCACTTCAGCCCCGTTGCTTACATTGCCTAAGTGTGGTTAGAATTACACTATTTATTGTGATGCATCTAGGGTTGGTTTGGTTTATGTTCTTATGAAGGGTGGTTAGGTTATAGCTTGTGCGTCGAGACAACTCAAGACTATGAAAAGAATAATCCCACTCATGACCTTGAGTTGGCAGCTATGGTGTTTGCACTTACAATGTGGAGGCACTAATTTTATAGAGTTCATATTTATGTGTTCAAATACCACAAAAGTCACCAATACGTGTCCACACAGAGGGAGTTGAATCTACGTTAGCGAAGGTGGCGGAGCTATTGAAAGACTATGACATGAATATGCACTACCATTCATGTAAGGCTAATGTAGTAGCTGATTCTTTGGGTAGGATGAGCATGGAAAGTAAAGCCCACGTTGAGTATGAGAAGGAGTTGGTGAAAGATATACACAGTCTAACAAGACTGGGTGTGCGGTTAGTTTATTCTTTTAGTGGGGGTGTTTTCATCTAATCCTAGTTCTGAATCATCTTTAGTAGTTGAAGTCAAGAAGGGTTAGCATCTTGATCCTGTATTGATGGAACTGAAGGACTCATAAATGAGTTTTTTGCTTTGGGAGGTGACGACATACTTAGGTACTAGGATAGGTTGTGTGTACCAGATGTGGATGATTTTCGGATCAAGATTGTTATAGAGGCCCATGGTTCAAGATATTCCGTACATAATGTATCATGATCTTAAACAGATCTATTGGTGGAATGACATGAAGAAGGACATTGCTTAGTATGTGGGCAAATGTCCAAATTTTCAACAGGTCAAGGTAGAACATCTTATGTCTAGTGTTCTTGCTCAGATTATCGAGGTTCCAACGTTGAAGTGGGAGTCCATTAATATGGACTTCGTTGTTGGTCATTCGAAGACTAGGAGACAACATGACCCCATATGGGTTATTGTGGGAAGGATGACTATGTCTGCCCACTTCATCCCTATGAAATCTACTTACAGAGCCGAGAATTATGAGAGACTCTATATTGATGATATTGTAAGAAGGCATGGGATTCCTTTATCTATCATTTCATATTGAGGAGCTGAGTTCACTTTACATTGTTGGAGATCCTTCAAGAAGAGCTTAGGCACGCCGGTAAGCTTAATACTGCCTTTCATCCTCAGACTGATAGGAAGGCCGAGCGCACCATTCTGACATCGGAGACATGTTGAGAGCGTGTGTGATTGACTACAGAGGTAGTTGGGATGACCATCTTCCATTGATAGATTTCTCGTAATAAAGAGTTATCGTTCCAGCATAAGAATGACACCGTTTGAGGAACTATATGGTAGAAAGTGTAGGTCTCTAATTTGGTGGATTGAGGTTGGAGAGTCATCCATTTTATGTCCACAGATCATTCACGAAGCCTTAGATAAGGTCAAGGTGACTAGGAACAGGTTGGCTACTGGTTACAGTCGGCATAAGTCATATGCGGACAATAGAAAGATGACCTTAGAGTTTAATATTGGTGACCAGGTCTACTTGAAAATATCACCTATAAAAGGGGTGATGAAGTTAGACAAGAAGGGGAAGTGGAGTCCGAGATATGTTGGGCCATATGAGATCCTACAGCGTGTGGGTGAGGTGGCCAATGAGTTTGCATTGCCTGCGAAGCTAGCTTCTATTCATCTAGTCTTTTATGTTTCTATGTTAAAGAAGTTCCTATCTTATTGAACATCGATTGTACCTGTTGAAGGTTTGGGGGTTGATGAAGTCTTGTTTTACGAGGAGGTACATGTTGATATTTTTGTTAGACAGGTCAAGCGGTTGAGAAAAAAGGAGGTTTCCACATTGAAGGTATTATGGAGGAACCATCTTGTTGAGGGTTCTACATAGGAGGCTTAGGACGATACAAAATCCCGCTATCCTCATCTTTTTAGTGCCTGAGGTTAGGCTTCGTACTCTTAAGTCAAAGATTTCTTATCTCTCCATTCTTTGTTCCTAACGCTTGACTATGCATTGTGATTATATTATGATATTATTGACGTTATGATGCATTCGGGGATGAATGTTCCTAAGGGGGGGGGGGGGGAATGTAACAACCCTAAAAATGGCTATGCTAAGTAACACTTAGTGTGTCTAGAATGCCTACAATTAGAGCGGCTTTACATGAGTTGATGCGCGTAGAATCAGACCTTGCACCTCTTCAGCAGAAAATACAACTAACTTGGTGAGTTAGTTGATCTAGCAAGTTTGGGCACAACCATGAAAGGCAACTTAATATGAAGATTTACCCGGATGAGTCTTTACCGGACTTAAAAAGGGGAAATCTTAAGTTTCGAGGGTCTAGGGGTAAAATGGCCTTTTTACAGGATAAGGGTAGTATCTTAATTACCAGAAATATTAATTAATTATTTAATTAAAATGGTGGATGTGAATTTTGGGGAGAAAGGGCCTAAATTGGCCTTTGAGCAAAATCTTGCTCCACCCGGGTTCGAACCTATGTGGGAGCAATAGTATAATTTGATTATTTAGTTTGGTGAATTAATTTAAAATATTAAAATTAATGGATAATTTAAGAAAAAGGAAAATCATATTTTTACTATTAATTATTATTTATTAATTATTTAACTTTATTTGACTATGTCTTGCCTAAAGTCCTAGCCCTAAGGAAACACTCTCTCTCACATCTATCCACTCTCACGTTTATCTCCCTCTCTTCAACACTCTCTTTCACGTTCTCTCTGATTTAAAAATAGAAACAAAAAATAAGAATAATAAAAAAAAACAAAAGTTCTTCATACTTGAATAACTTACACGTAAATTGCAAGCGACAAAGCTATCCGAAAACGTAAAGCAGAACGTTGTATTCTCGTCTTGTAAGTTGTGAGATTCGTTGGAGGATATTTGGTTTGGGGTGGATTTGGAAGCAAGTTCAAGTGTTGAACAATGTGAAATCAGGTATGGGTTTTCTTCCTCTTGATCTTTTTCCCAAGAGACCCTTATGTCTCAGATGAGTCTACTCCAAAAACTAGGGTGGTTCCCCATTACATGTTCCCTATCACAAGACCCCAATGATCTTAAGTTGGTATGTCTGCTTGTAGAGTAGGTGTGTAATGTGATGAATATATTCGTGAAATATTTGTTCCTAAAAAGTGAATTACGTTACCTTGATTGTGCATGTGTGTGCCGTTATCTAGCCATGGTTTGAAACCTCCATTTTTACATGTTAAAATGTTGCATTTACGTATATGAATGTGTTAAAAACGTGATGTTCATATGAGTTCAAACTTTCTGAATTAAATGATGATTCTTTATTGAAAGTAACCTTGAAAATGCACCTAAAGATTTCCCTAGAACCTACTCAGAATATCTTAATGTTTAACGTGAAAGAGGGTGAGATGGACTGCAAAAAGGTGATTAAATTATCAAAAATAACAAAGAAAACTAACCTAAAAATACAGTAGATGTTACAAGAAAATTTATCCTGAATCTATCATCTAAAAGTTGAGAAAATTAAATGCAAAGAGGGTGAACAAATTTCCAACATTCTTGAAATGTATTTTTGGGCAGCTTACTGTTAAAAAATGACATTGTAATTTTTTTTAATGCTTGAGATCAGTGGGGATTGAACCCAAGGCCTCACCATATACATGTCATAAAATAAATAAATAAAAATATGTGGTAAGGGGGATTCAAAATGGGTTAAATCTCAAGTGAGAAGTTAGGGAGAAAATTGAAGAAAATGAAGTAAGGCATGTGGGTACGAACCCACAACCTCTTGGACGGATGAAGGAGAGAGGAGTAGAATGAAATAAAGAAACAATAACAATGAGGTATGTGGGATACGAACCCACAACCTCCTGGTAGAATCAGAGGGTAAGGAGAAAATATAAATTAAAATAAGGTGAGACTGTGGTGATTCGAACCCACAACCTCTTGAATAAATGATAGAGTTAGGAGAAAAATAAATGTGGTGAGTTGAAATTGAACCCATAACTCTTTGATAGGTGAGAAAGTTAAGTGATAAATTAAAAAGAAAAGAATAAGCTTGTGGGGCATTGATCCTACAACGTCCTTGTCTTAAAAGAAAAAGAGAGGAGAAAAAGAAAAGAAAATATTATGGGAGTGATGTGGGTCAAACTAGGGTCCCCCAAATCTGAAAAATCCAATTATCAAATTTACCTCTAAGCTTAAGTATTACGCAAGGGATTCGAAATCGGGTTTCTTGCCCAATTCCGTATTGACACATAAATCATACGTAAAAATATATTTAATGAAATGCTGCCTAGAAAGATTGAAATCCATATCTTGTCAAGTCTTGTACCATATAATCTTGGGTAAATATGAATCGGATAGACAAACTATGAATGAAGCATTATGGCTTGTATGTGTGGACTCATAAGTCTAGCATACATTTAAAAGTAAGTGAACCGAATATGTTATGTGATGAGATAATGAAACCCAAAAGGGGTTTATTAAGAGTGTTATACACACTAAAAGACCAAGTGC
Source organism: Solanum lycopersicum (assembly GCF_036512215.1). NCBI lineage: Eukaryota > Viridiplantae > Streptophyta > Magnoliopsida > Solanales > Solanaceae > Solanum > Solanum lycopersicum. The sequence goes on along the minus strand of NC_090804.1, from coordinate 23,176,404 downwards.
ATTGACATACGATGAAATGAACATTCACGTAAAGTATTGAGTAATTATGAAGAGAAAATGTTCTAAAGTTAATGAATGCGATGACAACATGATAAGAGGATAATGTGAAAGATGAGAGCAATCTCAAATGAGTCTAAGTAAATGTTACAAAAACATACTCATCTATGAGAGTGTAACGTTAATGAGGAGACTAGTCTCTATGAGCACTCTAATGAAATTATAGAAGTTAATGCATACTTAATACTAATAATGAGATGATAAATCATCTAATGAGCTATGATGTCCTCATGCTATAAGCTAGATTCCATGATGTATGAGTTAAATGTAATGAAACTTTATACTAAGCACCGACAAGCTAGTTATGATGGGTGATACCTTCCTTCGGGAAGGGCGGAGGTTCACGTAAATCTCAAGAGATGAGACTGTTCCAGCATGCCGGGTATGGTTCTCCGTATATATCCTAGTCTTTGAACCTATACTGTCAATATAGGGATCTAGCAGGGTTCGTCTCCATATATACGCTAGTATGTTGGTGTAATTTTGGCCGGGGATTCCACCTCTTTTCAGTATGGGGCAGACACTGGATTTCATTATTCTCACATGATCTATGTCGGTTAAGGTTGAAATTCCCAAAGAAATAATGAGTCCAGCCTCAACGAATGCACATAATAAAATGAATGATACCAAATGTGTTAGGATAGGATAATCTAGAGGTGAGCTAGACTTAAGTATTGGCACTAGGTTATTCTTTGTCATTGCACAGCGAACCTGATGAGAGTCTTAAACTACATCCTATGTATGACTTGTGGTTGCACTAGTATATGTATGAATAAAAAAATTAAGTATATATGAATGAATTAAATAGACTCTGTGTTTACTAAAGAAGGCTCCATATTTGAGGTCCCATGTTTTGAGCCCTCATTTTGGGAAGTCCTAATGTGAAGTCTATGATCCCAAGGTCTCATGGCATATGAAACAATGATATGAACTATGTGATATTATATGTGCAATATGTTATGTGTTGTTTGCAAAATGTTAAGTATGATGATGCATGTTACTCTCATGGCATGACTTTTTTAATCCGAATTTGGCAAGTCCACTGACTTGACTTTCCATAATCCATATCGTAAGGAAAGAGCTATTCTTAATCATGCATGTACTCGGTATGTTCTTGCATATACCAATTGTTGACACCCAATTTTGACAGACCTTTAACCATTTTTAGGATTATATTCGACTAAATACGCATTTTAAAATTTCCTTAAAGTTTTAAAGTTTTAGTCGATTTTTTTCTCAAAATTATATATTTTAGTATCATTTACTTTATAAAATTATTGTAAATATTATTATTTTTTTTAAATTATTAATGAATTTCAAATGTTTTAAAATTTAAATGATTCTCAATTATACAAAAATACTTTAGAAATTATTTAAGTTCTAGCCTATTTTATTCTAATTTCTTTCAATTCTAGCCACTCCAATTAAAATTTTATTACAATCATAGCCATCTCTTCCTTTCAATTCTAGCAAATTTTGATTGCAATTTTAGTCATTCCGTATCTAACTCATCTAATTTCAAGAAATCATCTTTTGATCTCATTCGTCTATTTAAAATTAATTAAATTCCAGATCAAATCCTAACCCTCCATCTCTATCTAATCTAACGGTTGAGATCATTTTTTTTAACTCTCTTTTAACACCAAAAGTCCCAAAACCTAAAACTTTTTCTCCCTCCCTCTCCTTGGAAGCATCAGCCTCCCCTCTCCTCTCCAATTTTTCGGCGAACAGAGGTGACACCCCCCTCTTCTCCCTCTCTCCATCTTTCTCCCTTTCCCGTCTCCTCCCCTCCTTCGTCCTTCTTCTCCCTTCCCGTCTCTTCTCTCACCCTCTTCTTCTCCTTCCCTCTCCTTCGTTCCCCCCTCCTCTCTTTTCTTCCCATCTCTACCTTCTCGCACCAGGCAGCAGGGAAGCAGCACCAACAGCCAGCTGGAGAGCAGCAGCTCCGGCCACCAGCATCCAAGAAGCCAGCGAGCTCCAACCTTTCACCTCTCTTTTCCTGTGAAAACTAACTTGTCATCCAATAGCTCCTCTCATGGAACGCCGATGAACATCAGTTTCGAGTCAGAAGATGACGGGTCTCTATAGATCCGTACGGGTATATTTAATTCAAATTATTGTATCATTATTTTAGAAACATTGTTTCTCTTTTCATTATACATGTTGGGTTTGATTTTCAGAGGTTAAAATGTCTCTGCATGCTCCATTTGGTCTCAAATTGAGTTATTTTTATGATCTAAATTATGTCCTCGTAATTTTATAATTCCCTGTATTGTTAAAATAAGATGCATTCACTTGTAATGTCATATATTTCTCTAAATAGTAGTATTTCGGTTTATTACGTGTGGAATTACTAGTTCTTGATTAAGTTCATAAGCTAGAGAACAGATGATGCCCTTAATTGATTGTTTTCTTAGCTAAATAGAATTGTTTTTTGCTTAATATTGTTTGGCTACAACTCTTAAAATGGATTTCTGTTATTTTGATATTAGGATTGTTACTTGTTAGTATTTGAAAAAATATGAGAGAAATTGTGTGAATTTGTTCTCATAATTTTCTCTAATTTTAGTTAATTTCGCATTTTATTTATTCTTCAAATTTGGCATTTTAATTATTTGGTTCTAATAATGCTCCGCCATCATGCTGATATAAGATTTCCATAGATTGTTAATTAGTTTGCCTATCTTATTTAATTCATGGGAATCTCTCTTCCCCATGGTAAGTCTAAAGTCACATATTATTTCTTTCCTTAAAATTTTATTACAAACTTTTACTTTATATTTTTTATAGTGCTGACATTTATTTCTCCTTCAATTAATATTTGTCTTGACTTGATTTATTTGTTTATTTATGGTAATATAATATAGGTGAATATTTCATTTAATTAATTATTACTTTCCTTATATGTACTAACTGTTTTACTTTACTATTATTTTAATTAATAATTAATATTTCATTGTCCTATTTAGTGATCTTATATTTGGTAAAAGAATAATTCAAAATAAATCTAATTTTGGTTCTCTTAAAATAAAGAAATAGTATTAACTGATCTTCTTTCCATTAATATTTGGTTTGACTAATTCTTACTTATTTGTTTATGACAATCTTATTATTTCCTTGTCATATTTAATTGTTCATATATTTGGTTAAATATTTTAAAACTTTCTGATTTTGGCTCCTCTTTATTTAAGGAGAAAATATTTTGCTCTATTAATTTATTCTTACCTGTTTATATTTGGTAATGAAATATTCTTATAATTTTCTGATTTTAGCTCCCCTCTAAATTAAGGAAATAGTATTATAATTGATTCCTTAATTTATTTATTTCCTTTATTAAATGCACCCCTTTTTGCTATATAAATAAGACCCCTTTTATTCATTAACACTCATTCACTCTCAATCAAAATTTTTCTCATCACTCTCCCTTCTCTCATTGCTCTCTTGCTACTTTAACAATACATTGAGGATCCGCTAATTATTCAAGTGTTCTTCTTCGCTATTTTATTACTTTGTTCGAGTAAAAGTTGAATCAATTTGTTTTGCTTAACGGGTTAGTATTCTTAATATTCACACTATTTTTACATTCACACATTTGTGTAAGCTATTGTTTTTTTTATATGTAGAATTCGTCATTAAACGATTGCTTATTGTCTCACCTTGACTAATAAGTGTGATTACTTGTGTAGTTATTTGATTACTTTGACAGGTTTCAAACTTGAAGTTCAAGTTGAAGATTAATCGAAGAAAGATTTATTTGTTTGTTTGAATGTATATATATATATATATATATATATATATTTTTCCTATTTTATTTATTCGAATGTTGTAATAATTATAACTCTAAAGATCATATATATAAATTTATTTGGGGGGGTCGTCCAGGGGAGGGGGATTTATATGCTTTCTTGTTCATTATAAATTTTTAGAAATCATGTCTATAGGTTTGTCTTTAATCACCTAGAATTATTATTTGTAGGTGTTATAATCCAATCAATTGTTTGATGCTTTGTTAATAAGTCTAAAAAATAATAACTAGATTCCATTAATTAATGTTAAAATCAAATCATAATAATTTAGTAGGCTGATTAGGTGTTTTTACAATGTTATAACTTTTAGCATACTCTTGTCATGTAGAAACCATGCCTAAGGATTAATTTTTTCATATCATTTAAATTTACAAAATATGCATATATGTGTTACTTTTTTTTGAACACCTAGAAATCATGTCTATAGGCTTGTAAATAAACTTTTAACATATCCATAAAAAATAGAACTTGTTTGTGCATATTTGTGCCCTCCCCCTAAAATTAGTTAATATTATTTCATGAGTAATCCCATTCGTCTTCTTGAAGATTTCTGCATTCCTTGCAATATGTTATTTTCTTAAAATAATAATGGTACCAAAATCATTTCATGCATTTAACAAATTATTTGGCTTTAAATATATTTCGTCGTAAAATCTTTGCATTTAATAAATTTACCACCTTAATGTTCTACTAGTTTTAGCACTTACAAAGTTTTGCAATATTTTTTTTTTAAAAAGTCATTATTCAATCTTCCTTTGAAATTTTTGATTGATTATGACATTATTTTTTAAATAAATTACAAGTACTATCTCCTAACCTATCGTTAGTGGGAAAGTCAAAGGAGCTATGAGGTCTAGTTCCAATTTTTAAACCGACGCATCCTCGGAAGTACAACCTACCCATGAATTTCAAAAAGAATTATGTGAGTTTATGTGTAAATATTTATGTGCCTACATGTAAACTAAATATTTTAAATCATTTTTTTTCAAAAAACATAAACTATTTTTTAGACCGACCTCAAATCAAAAATTTTTCTATTGTGGAAGAGCGCGATCAACAATATCGTGGCATCATCCCTACAAAGAAACAAACATTTTTTTAAAAAAATAAAATTTCATATTCAAAACTTACTCAATTTTCAAAACTTTACTTTCTCACACATTAATTGCATATTATTTACAAATTTTATTTATAACATAGTCTCACATGATTAAATAAAAATAAAACTTGATTGTTTATTGCTATCACCTAGCCTTGTATGCTTAAATTAATGAAAAAATTGTATTAATTGTTTCGTATTTGTTATCACTTAGCAAGACTAAATAAACTATTAAATGAAGTTACTTTGTTTGCTAATTGTAACCCCCATATAAACTGCATGAGATACGGCCGGGACCCACAGTTGTGGACCTCGAGGGATGCCTAACACCTTCCCCTCGAGGTAATTTGAACCCTTACCCTAATATCTTGCTCGTTGACCCTAGTTAGACTTAATTAGGTTAGATAGGTGCCCTAACACTCCTTAATTCATTAGGTGGCGACTCCTCAAACTCGAAAATCCCAAAAGAGTTGTTAGGTCGTGCACAAAACCCGTTTTCTGCGAAAATGGGGCGCGACACCAATACATAGGTCAAGTCTATACTAATCCTATAGAACTCTAAATTTTTAAGTGCAGGCACAAGTGGACGTTAGAGCTTAGAGGTCAATGCTAAAGCTATCCGGGCGTGGAGCATTCATCTGGACGTGGTAGGCCCTCATGCTTTCAAGGTCGCATTCCCATTATATACCAGATTAGATATAGGTTTGAGTTAGTGGAGTATGTTCCACTAGCATTTCTTTCCCATATTATTTCCAACATTATATTGGTGTCGTTTTTTCAAGTTTACGTTTAATGCAGTATTGAACTATTCATTCCATTTGATGATCTTAATATTAGATTGTTGATGGTGAACACCTATGATGTTAAGTATAATATGTTTCATATGAAATAAGTAAATAAAAATTTAAAATTTTCTGCTATAATTAACCTAGATGAAGTAACGATGATGTAAGTAGGCTTGTCTGTGACTTCTGAGAGGTCAACAACGCCGGTCTTGTCTTGGGTCTAGACTCCGGTCGTGACACATATGGTAGCTTTAACTCATAAGCTACATTACCTACCCTTTACGATATTCTGTAAGGGCCAATATACCGGGGACTAAGCTTCCCTTCTTACCAAGACTCATATAACCCTTCCTTGATGAAACTTTCAAGTATACCCAATCATCTACTTCAAACTCTAACTCCTTTATCTTAACACGGTGTAGGATTTCTGATGACTCTGCACTGTTTTAAACCTCTCTTGAATAACTTTTAGCTTTTTCGTAGCTTGATGAACTAAACATGGTCATATAAACCCATTTTCACCAACTTCAAACCATCCAAAAGGATATTTGCATCTTCTCCCACAAAATGCTTTTTAATGAGACATTCGTATGATAAAGAGGTAACTATTGTGGTAAGCAAACTCGATATGAGGTAGGTCATCATCCCATTAAACTTTGGAATATACCCCACAAGCCTTCAGAATGTCCTCTAATGTCTAAATAGTGATATTTTAGCCTATTTTCTTAGGATGAAAGGTAGTAATTAAGTTCACGTGTGAACCTAAGCCGTTTTGGAATGACTTCCAAAATAGGGAAGCAAATTGTGCACCTCTCTCATGAATAATGGATATTGGAACCCCATGAAGTCTTACCACCACTTGAATATGTATATTAGCATAATCTTTTAATGAATGGGTGGTCTTCACCGACAAAAAGTGGGTTGATTTTGTCACTCTATCAAAAATCACCCAAATAGAAAATGTTGCATGCGAGACGTTGGTAAGACTGGGATAAAATAAATCTTAATCATCTCCTAATTCTATTCTGAAATTTCCATATTATGAGTCAAATGACCGGGACTTTAGTGCTTTACTTTAACTTGTTGGCAATTCACATACTTCGCCACAAACATTACAATGCGCTTCCTCATACTACTCCACCAATACACTTCTCTCAAATAACGAAACATATTTGTGAAACTTGGATGAATGGAATATTTGGAGTTGCAAGATTCCTCCATGATTCTCTCTTGGAGTTCATATACCGTTTGTACACACAACATACAACGATAACTCAATACGTCATCTCCCTTTTGTTAAAAAGCCAATACTTTTTGCTTATGAACATTTTCCTTCAATTCAAGCAAAATTGGGTCTTGGTCTTGCTCATCACCACAACTCTTCCCATACACAACATGCTTAAAGCAACACCAACAATGTTAGTTTTACCTGGGTGGTAAAGAATACTCATAATATAATCCTTTAGTAATTCTAAATACCTCCTTTGTGCGAGATTAAGTCTTTCTAAGTTAACACATATTTAAGACTGTTGTGATTGGTGAACACATCCACATGAACACCATAAAGACAATGGATCCATATTTTTAAAGAAAATACTACAACATCCAACTCTATGTCTTGGGTTTAGTAATTTTTTTAGGAAATTTAAACTGTGGAGTCATAAGATATAAACTTTTACTTCTACATTAATACACAACACAAATCAACTCTATATGCATCACAATACACCACGAAACCTTGCATACCTCAGGGTAAGATCAACAATGGGGCAGTAATCAACCTCTTCTTAAATTCCTAAATGTTTTTCTCATAAGCCTCAGACCATTTGAATTTCACAGTCTTCAAAGGTAAGTTTGTCAAAACGGGATAAAATCTATGAAAACCTCTCAATGAACCTTCTATATAGCCATAAGAACCCAAGAATCTCCTAATATCAATTGGAGACGTGGGTCTAGGACAATAGTGTAGTGCTTTATTGAATGGAGATGTGGTCCTAGGACAATTGTGTACTGCCTAAATTCTTTAAGTATCGACTTTGATTCCCTCTCAAGACATAATGTGGCCTAAGAATGCCACAAACTCAAGCCAAAACACAAATTAGAAAACTTAGTGTAAACTCATTTTGTTTACATCTAAAGAACTATTATGAGATGACTAGTATGATCTTCTTAATTACATGAACATATTATTATGTCATCAATGAAAACGATAATAAATATATCTAAATAGGTTTAAAATACTCTATTAATAAGGTCCATGAATTATGTAGGCACATTGGTCAAACCAAAGGAAATGAACCTAAACTCATAATTACCATAACTTGTCCTGAATGTTGTCATTGGAATATAACATTCCTTTACCCTGAACTAATGGTAACCTAATCTGAGGTCTATTTTTGGGAAAACAGAATCAACCTCAAGTTGATCGAAAAAGTATCATCTCTTAGAAGAGGATACATATTATTGATGGTAACCTTGTTCAACTGAGGGTAATCTAAACTCATCCTAAGGGAACCATACTTCTTTCTCACAAATAAGACCAGAGTGCCCCAAGGTAAGACACTTGCCCGAGTAAAGCCCTTATCTAAGATATCTTTCAACTGCTCTTTAAGATCTTTCAACTCTGCTGGTGTCATTCTATATGGAGGAATAAATATTAGACGACTATCTAGAAGAATGCCTATATAAAAGTCTATATATCTATTGAGGGACTCCGGGAAGAACATCTAGAAAGACTTCTGGAAAATCTTGTACTACTGGAACTGACTGAATAAGAGGTATCTCAACACTAGAGTCATTAAGACAAACTAAGTTATAGACACACCTCTTAGAAACTAAATTCCTTGCCTTAAGGTACAAAATGAAACAACCCTTAGGCATTGTTGAACTGTGTTTTCCCTTTAAGACCGACTCATTTGAAAAGTTATACTTGACCACTCGAGTTCTACAATAAATTAAGGCATAAAAGGAATAAATCCAATCCATATCAAGAATGACATTCAAATATAATGTTTAACTTGACTAAACAAAGAATGGTATTCTTATGATTGAAAAAATAGGACAATCATGATAGACTCTCTACTAGAATAGACTCACAAACATATGTTGAAACACTAACGGGTTCAGTAAGTTGATCAGCAATAACAACAAAATTCATATAAACATATGAAGTTACAAAATATAAACTCGCCCTTGGGTCTAGGAAATCATAAACATTAGATTTAAAGACACGGAGCATAATAGTTACAACATCCGGCGAATCGTCACGCTCTTTGCAAATTTTGATAGGATATAGTCCGTTTGATCCTTCTCCTGTACCTGATATAACTCATCTATGTGCAGCTGTGTTAGGTGGACAAATTGAATAAGACTAGCATCTAATGCTCTATTACCACTACCCTACATGTTCTATGGACATTCTCACATGAAATTACCATTATGGCCATATAGGAAGCAACTAGTGGAGCCTTGACGACATGTACCTGAGTGGTTTTTACAAGACTTACCAAAGACATGAGGCTTACAACCCATTGTGCCACACTACCCTAAGAGTAGGCAGGTTTGGTTCAAATTTTTTGAATATTATACTCATTGTAATTCTTTGGTGTAGCTGCACTAGTAGATGATGGAGCATGTCCCTTTTTGTTTCTATTAGAAGGATAACCGATTAATATTACTCTTCAGTTTCCTAGAGTCATTTCCTTTCTTAGATATCTTGTTATTAAATTATTCTCTATCTCTCAGCTTCTCATCCTCAACCTATTGCACAAATACTATTAATCTCAATGTATCCATGTCCCCAACGAGCATCACTTCCCTGCCCTTTTTTTCTAGAAAGATAGGATAACCCAACATCAAACAGACTCATTATACAGATCATATCCACAACCATCACTAGAGCATAATGAGAGACTGGGTGAACATCAACTCGTACTAAAGAACACTCATGTAATCCTTCTTAAGTGTGATGAAATCTCATACCATATCCTTTGAATGCTTTTGAGGAAAGAAACTCTCCAAGAAAGTCTCTTAGAAACAAGCCCAAATCTCGGATGGTGCTTTTTAAACTCCGTTCTCCTTCCATTGATCAATCCAAATGCTAGAAACACCTCTCATTTGGTATGCAAGTAGTTCCACCCTCTCAGTATCAGCAACGTTCTTGACAACAAATACCTTTTGCAACACCTTAATACAGTTCTTTTGATTTTTATTAGTAGTGGTTGAACTTGTGAAACATAGAGGTTTAATAATCAAGAGCTCACGAATTCTCGAAGTGTCAATATTTTCTTGTTGAGGTCCTCTTTGATGACCACCCCAGTTAGACACAACTTAACTCAACATTTTTATTGCTTCTCAGAACTCAACATTAGTAAATTCTCCTTAGGGTTGTACTTCAGGTGCATAAGGTACCCCTTGTTTCTCATTAACATTATTACTAAAGGACGACCTCTGACAACTCTTCGAGGAGTCATGACTATCTCAAGAATATGCTCAAGCATAAATTAGAAGAAACCTTATTAGAAATTGAACTCTAATGCACGAAATAAGTATCAAAGAAGTGAGAGATTTTCCTAAAGTGTTGCAACCTCATAATTATAGATGTGGTGAGCTTCACACCGATATCTAGGACTTTACATACAGAACATCATAGAATCCCTAGGACTCTTGAACTTTGTGCTTTGATACCAAGTTTGTAACACCCCGAGCCTACACAATGAGCGTGGTTGGCACTCTAGAACCATTTTTGTCCGCAAGTGATCCCTTCTCATTACTTGCTTACTCACCAGAAGACTTAACTCATAAAAGATAAATTTATATACTAAACTGCTATGTTATAAAATAACAATCAACTGCCATTAAGGCACACTCAAGTCGTAACATACAATAATTACAATGAAAATACTAATATAACTAAGATTTAACTATCTATGAAACCTCTAGAAAATAACTGATATAGGATGTCGGGGAAAGACCCCCAATCATCCAAACAAATAAAAGGCTAAAAACAAATGATAACAAGGGTGTCCTACGGAAATGAAGAAGGGTCACCAAATAATTCTCATTGCTCAACTAGATCAACGATATGCTGGATGGTGATCCTGGGTACCAGTGTCTCCATCATAATATTGACATGAATTCATAGATTGTAGAAATATGCGAGGGAAACTCTAAAACAAGACATAAGCTTGAAAGGAACTAAGGAACTTGCCTAGATCAACTAAGCTCATTTAAATATAAAGCAGTTTAAAAAAAGTTCAAGGTAAATAAAAGATTTTTAAAACATGATTTTTAATCTATGTATATGAAAAGATACATATAACTATGAAGTCTATATAAAAATATAATAAATTGTGTATACAAGAATATATTTACTTCTCTAGGAGTTTCTAAAACCGACAACCATCATGTAAGAGGTATTGTGATGATATTATATTTTGCCTTATGCTGCCAGTGTCGTCCTATATCTTTTCGAGAATATTTAACCTAAACTATAATGTGGATCCACTAATCTACGCTAAAAATCACTAAAGGAATCATGTAAAAGTATGAGTCTTTTCTTTCCATGGTGGCTTCATGGTTTATGGGGTTGTGTAATGTTTGAACTCTGTGTTAAAACATTGTTCAATGCTACTCCCAAAATATGAAACTTTCTTTATTTTTGCATAAAAACATATTTATTTGTATGATTTGAGATAATTGCTCAAAATTTAGTTTAAAAGCTATCTTGGAAATCAAAGTTCCCACTTTTGCTTCATTTAGAGATCGATTACTCTTTTCTGAAAACTAACTTAAAGTTCCCACTTTTGCATTAGCACCACTTCCCTGCCCTTTTTTCCTAGAAAGATGGGACAACCCAACATCAAACAGACTCATTATACAGATCACATCCACAACCATCACTAGAGCATAATGAGAGACAGGGTGAACTTCAACTCGTACTCAAGAACACTCATGTACTCCTTCTTAAGTGTGATGAACTCTCATACCATATCCTTTGAATGTTTTTGAGGAAAGAAACTTCCCAAGAAAGTCTCTTAGAAACAAGCCCAAATCTTGAATGGTGCTTTTTAAACTCCGTTCTCCTTCCATTGATCAATCCAAATGCTAGAAACACCTCTAATTTGGTATGCAAGTAGTTCCACCCTCTCAGTATCAGCAACGTTCATGACATCAAATACCTTTTGCAACACCTTAATACAGTTCTTTTGGTTTTTATTAGTAGTGCTTGAACATGTGAAACTTAGAGTGTTCATCATCAAGAGCTCACGAATTCTCAAAGTGTCAGGATTTTCTTGTTGAGGTTCTCTTTGATGAGCACCCAGTTAAACACAAACTTGCTCAACATTTTTATTGCTTCTCCGAACTCAACATTAGTAAATTCTCCTTAGGGTTGTACTTCAGGTGCATAAGGTACCCCTTGTTTCTCATTAACATTATTACTAAAAAAGACGACCTCTGACAACTCTTAGAGGATTCATGACTATCTCAAAAACATGCTCAAGCATAAATTAGAAGAAACCTTATTAAAAATCAAACTCTAATGGATGAAATGAGTATCAAAGAAATGAGAGCTTTTCCTAAAGTGTTGCAACCTCCTAATTATAGATGTGGTGCGCTTCACACCGATATCTAGGACTTTACATACAGAACATCATAGAATCCCTAGGACTCTTGAACTTTGTGCTGTGATACCAAGTTTGTAACACCCCGAGCCTACACAATGAGCGTGGTTGGCACACTAGAACCATTTTTGTCAGCAAGTGATCCCTTCTCATTACTTTCATACTCACCGGAAGACATAACTTATAAAAGATAAATTTATATACTAAACTGCTATGTTATAAACGAACAATCAACAACCATTAAGCCAAGCTCAAGTCTTAACATACAATAATTACAATGAAAATACTAAATAACTAAGATTTAACTATCTATGAAACCTCTAGAAAACAATTGAGATAGGATGTCGGGGCAAGACCCCCAATCATCCAAACAAATAAAAGGCTAAAAAACAAATGATAACAAGGATGTCCTCTGGAAATGTAGAAGGGTCACCAAATAATTCTGATTACTCAACTAGATCAACGATATGCTGGATGGTGATCCTAGCTACCTGTGTCTGCATCATAATATTGACATCAATTCATAGATTGTACGAATATGCGAGGGGAACTCTAAAACAAGACATAAGCTTGAAAGGAACTAAGGAACTTGCCTAGCTCAACTAAACTCATTTAAATATAAAGCAGTTTAAAAAAAGTTCAAGGTAAATAAAAGATGTTTAAAAACATGATTTTTAATCTATGTATATGAAAAGTTACATATAACTATGAAATCTATTTTTAAAAAAATAAATTTTGTAAACAAGAATATATTTACTTCTCTAGGAGTTTCTCAAAACCGACAACCATCATGTAAGAGGTATTGTGATGATACTATATTTTGGCTTATGCTGCTAAGGCCGTCCTATATCTTTCCGAGAATATTTAACCTAAATTATAATGTGGATCCACTATTCTACGCTAAAAATCACTAAAGGAATCATGTAAAAGTATGAGTCTTTTCTTTCCATGGTGGCTTCATAGTTTATGGGGTTGTGTAATGTTTGAACTCTGTGTTATAACGTTGTTCAATGCTACTCCCAAAATATGAAACTTGCTTTATTTTTGCATAAAAACATATTTCTTTGTATGATTTGAGATAATTGCTCAAATGTTAGTTTAAAAGCTATCTTGGAAATCAAAGTTCCCACTTTTGCTTCATTTAGAGATGGATTACTCTTTTCTGAAAACTAACTTAAAGTTCTCACTTTTGCATTAGCATCACTTCCCTGCTCTTTTTTTCTAGAAAGATGGGACAACCCAACATAAAACAGACTCATTATACAGATCACATCCACAACCATCCTTAGAGCATAATGAGAGACTAGGTGAACTTCAACTCGTACTCAAGAACACATGTAATCCTTCTTAAGTGTGATGAACTCTCATACCATATCCTTTGAATGTTTTTGAGGAAAGAAACTCCCCAAGAAAGTCTCTTAGAAACAAGCCCAAATCTCGGATGGTGCTTTTTAAACTCCGTTATCCTTCCATTGATCAATCCAAATGCTAGAAACACCTCTCATTTGGAATGCAAGTAGTTCCACCCTCTCAGTACCAGCAACGTTCATGACATCAAATACCTTTTGCAACACCTTAATACAGTTCTTTTGATTTTTATTAGTAGTGCTTGAACTTGTGAAACTTAGAGGGTTCATCATCAAGAGCTCACGAATTCTCGAAGTGTCAATATTTTCTTGTTGAGGTCCTCTTTGATTACCACCCCAGTTAGACACAACTTCACTCAACATTTTTATTGCTTCTCCGAACTCAACGTTAGTAAATTCTCCTTAGGGTTGTACTTCAGGTGCATAATGTACCCCTTGTTTCTCATTAACATTAATACTAAAAGGACGACCTCTGACAACTCTTCGAGGAGTCATGACTATCTCAAAAACATGCTCAAGCATAAATTAGAAGAAACCTTATTAAAAATCAAACTCTAATGCACGAAGTGAGTATCAAAGAAGTGAGAGATTTTCCTAAAGTATTGTAACCTCCTAATTATAGATGTGGTGCGCTTCAAACCGATATCTAGGACTTTACATACAGAACATCATAGAATCCCTAGGACTCTTGAACTTTGTGCTTTGATACCAAGTTTGTAACACCCCGAGCCTACACAATGAGCGTGGTTGGCACACTAGAACCATTTTTGTCTGCAAGTGATCCCTTCTCATTACTTGCATACTCACCGAAAGACTTAACTCATAAAAGATAAATTTATATACTAAACTGCTATTTTATAAACAAACAATCAACTGCAATTAAGGCAAACTCAAGTCTTAACATACAATAATTACAATGAAAATACTAAATAACTAAGATTTAACTATCTATGAAACCTCTAGAAAATAACTGAGATAAGATGGCGGGGCAAGACCCCCAATCATCCAAACAAATAAAAGGCTAAAAACCAAATGATAACAAGGGTGTCCTCCGGAAATGAAGAAGGGTCACCAAATAATTCTGATTGCTCAACTAGATCAACGATATGCTGGATGGTGATCTTGGCTACCAGTGTCTGCATCATAATATTGACATGAATTCATAGATTGTACGAATATGCGAGGGGAACTCTAAAAAAATACATAAGCTTGAAAGGAACTAAGGAACTTGCCTAGCTCAACTAAACTCATTTAAATATACAGCAGTTTAAAAAAAGATCAAGGTAAATAAAAGATGTTTAAAAACATGATTTTTAATCTATGTATATTAAAAGATACATATAACTATGAAATCTATATAAAAATATAATAAATTGTGTATACTAGAATATATTTACTTCTCTAGGATTTTGTAAAATAGACAACCATCATGTAAGAGGTATTGTGATGATACTATATTTTGCCTTTTGCTGCCAGGGCCGTCCTATATCTTTTCGAGAATATTTAACCTAAACTATAATGTGGATCCACTAATCTACTCTAAAAATCACTAAAGGAATCATGTAAAAGTATGAGTCTTTTCTTTCCATGGTTGCTTCATGGTTTATGGGGTTTTGTAATGTTTGAACTCTGTGTTATAACATTGTTCAATGCTACTCCCAAAATATGAAACTTGCTTTATTTTTGCATAAAAACATATTTCTTTTTATGATTTGAGATAATTTCTCAAAAGTTATTTTAAAAGCTATCTTGGAAATCAAAGTTCCCACTTTTGCTTTATTTAGAGATCGATTACTCTTTTCTGAAAACTAACTTAAAGGCTCTTTGGAAGTCAAGATTTCTTTTCTTGTTTAAACATGAAAATATTTCAAACCCTTTGGGAATACATAGTCCCTCTACACTCATGAACAAATGAACCTCAACATTACTCTTTACTCAACTTGAACTTTAAGTCTTAAACAAAGTCAAAAGCATTAGAAAAATAATTCTGGAAAAAACTCTTTCAACTCCTAGGCTTAACTCTTAATTTTCCTTGAATTCAAATATATGGATTCAAGGTGCTGTTTCATACTTCTAGATTATTTTTAGTTGTTTAAAAGTCATTTAAAGTAGTTAGAATCATTGGAAAGTGTTAAAACACTTAAAAAGGACT
Source organism: Solanum lycopersicum (assembly GCF_036512215.1). Lineage (NCBI taxonomy): Eukaryota > Viridiplantae > Streptophyta > Magnoliopsida > Solanales > Solanaceae > Solanum > Solanum lycopersicum. Next base: position 23,160,515 of record NC_090804.1, on the reverse strand, counting down.
TAAAAAGACTTATTGACCAAAAACTAATGGAAAACCATGATTTGGGTGCATCCCTTGAGCATCGTGCCAGCCCCATCTTAGTGGGGCTCCTTTCTAGTGCGCAACCCTAGTCTCACTAGCACATATGGGGAACTCTGCACTTTAACCTCCCTAGGTGTGTTTGATAAATTTTTCAACTCCTTTTGTGATCCTAAATAAATTTACTCTAATTCTTTTCTCAAATTCTCTTTAGAATCACATACCCAAGGCATATACACAACATCTAAATCAAACAACTCAAGGAAACAACATTTTAATATCAACAAATGCCTTATTCCGTACTCATATTTAAGATTGAAATCAATTCAAGAACAATTTCCTAATCTTTTTAAAACTAAAATATGTTGATTTATATATGTTTGGAACATGGGTGGACTAACCAAACACTAACGGTGTGTGATCTCAAATACCTTGTAGGATTGAGTTCATTGAGAAATCAACAATCAAACTTGAACGTTCTAGATCAATCTTGCCTTTTATCCTTCTTTCTCTTGTCTCCAAGCCCTACCGTAGATTTTCAATTTTCTAAATTGACCAAATTTAGTTTTTGAACCTTAATTAATTCACCATAATAAATTAAATTAATTGGGTACGCAAAAACAAAACTACCCTTTCAAAATCCAGATTCGACTTTCTTTATTTGAACTTTTCAACTTCGAATTGGTATATATCACTCATACTAACTCAGAATAGTGAAAACTCAACCGTGTTGGAAAGGTTATTCCAAGATCTTTCCCACGTTATCTTGAAACACACCTAACTCATCCTGAGTTAGGAGTTCTCGCCATTCAAATTTGTCCAAAAATCCAGCTAACTACCTTTAACAAATTTTTAGATTTGTATATTCTTTCTAAAAATGGCCTTTTCCATTTAGTTTAAATTTTTTTGTAGTTACAAGGTGTTACACTCAGGAACAATGTTAGAATTAAGTTTCATTCACCATTTCTAGGAAAAATATATTTAATGTGATATTTAACCAATAAAAATTGTGTGCATCTTTATCCTGTACATGGCATAAGCAGACTAACTTTTAAAAGTAATAATAAGAATGCTTACATCCACTATACATACAAACTTATACTTTATCATTCTTTTTATAATTGTACATAATTTTTTAATTTAATAATATTCACATTATTATTAATGTAATACATGATTTAACATTCACGTGCAATGCACGTGGTTTAAAACTAGTTATTTTTAATTTTACAAAAAAAGGCTAATGTCATTATGAACAAAAATAATGAAATGGATCTAGTATCCCATCCCAGCCCACCCATTAAAATGAAAAGGCTAAAACATAAGGGGGGGGGGGGCGTGAAAATGTGAAATACGCAAAAGTATCAAAAGGGAAGTGAAAAGGATTCTAGAAGAAGTCGCCTTCTTCAATGGCCATGTCCATCATCGGTAACTTCACCGCAGGTAAGATGTCTATCATTTTATATTTTTTTCTTCCATTTTTATTTTTGTACCTTTATTATGTCTTGTTTCACCCTTATTATTATCAACTAGTTTTGCGACACGTGCATTGCACGTGTGTATAGTACTTATAGTATATGATATTTTGAAAGATACTATACATATCATTTTCTATAGTACACGATGTTAAAAAAAAATATGTTTTTTAACGATTAATACAGAATCTCATAGAGTTACTTGTATTTTGAGATAAAAATTATCAATAGCATTCAAACATTTCTAAATTGTTTTGAAATTTAAATATGTTAAGAAGAATATAATTTTTTATAATCTTTTACAAAATATTATTACTCAATAAGAATTACATAGAAAGATAATTTTACAAACGAGACGTGTAGTTTGTTGCTATAACAAATGATGTCAAATAGAAGTTTGAGCGTATGACAAATTTGTTGCTTGATTAGTATTTTAATAGGAATGAGCGTGAGGCGAAGTGTTTTATACAATAAGGAGCGAGGCGTAAGCGTCGAGACATGGGGTGTAAGTCCAATGAATCTACAATTCGTAGTCGCACATATATTTAATTCTAGTGTTGTTATTAATAAAATATGGAAAAAAAAACATCTCAATGATTTTATAAATATGTTTTTACAAATAATCTATAATATGTGGAAATTATATTATGAATTTTTTTAGATAAGTATGAATAATCAATAATAAAGGAAAAATGTATCATAATTACTTTTTGATAAATATCATTGCAATAATGAAGAAAAGATGTATCGTAATCACTAATTGATTAATAATGACGAAAAATGTATCATAATGCTTTTAACTCATAAAAGATAAATTGATAAATATCATAATTACTATTTGATAAATGTATGCTTTTTTAACTCGAGGCTTAAGCCAAAAATTTTATACCTTACGCATTATAAATCTATGTATTTAATTTGTACCCCGGAGCATTTTTGGTAGGCCCCTCCACGATACTCCCCCCGGAACACGTCCCAAAAATGTTTTTTCAAACACTAAGCTTGTCCGATTCTTTATTTTACATATATATATATATATATATATATATATATATATATATATTTAAGCATAAATATTTAATTTTAATATATGAAGGACATCAATTATGGTAAAAGATATTTTATTTCTTTAGTGTGAACCTTAACTTTGTGGAATTTTAGTCTTCTCAATTTTTCTCCCGCATGTTTATCACATAATTGGTGTCTAATAAAAGTACCTAGTATCATATAGAATTCATATCGTGAAATAAAATAATAGTTATTCTACATGCATAACCTTGCTTATGAGAACGTATAGAAGAATTTTCGTGAATAGTTACAATAATCCGACAGTGGTGTAAAAGGTATTGCATCCTAGAGTGTATCTCTTGTTGGGTATTTACGTGATATTGTTCTTCTTTGGGTTAGATAAGTTTGATCCTTCTATAATTAGTACCTGATGCCTAAATATTAGACTTTGATAACTTTAGATTGTGAAAAAATTATTTCGTAAAATGGGAAGCTTAACAAGATATGTTCTGATTGTTATCAGCATTGACTGAGAATCTTATGTTGGTTATCTGAGAAAATATTCGTTATAGTGGTTGTGTTAAGAATAAATGGGTTTGAGCATAGATTGAGTTCATGAGTTAGTTTTTGGATAGATATTCACTCTTAATATTTCGATCTTCTATAGTTAAATTCGAAGGTTCAGTTCGTATTAGTGGATTTTGATGGAGTGTTCTTAAGGAGGAGCTCACTTGGAGAGATGAACACCAACATGTAGGTCACACCCCAAGCTTTTGGTAATGACAGTTATTCTTTCTTCTCATTATTTATGTTCGAGGACGAACATGATTTTCAGTGGAGGATAATGTTATGAGTCATATCAAAAAGATTATTTTTTATAATTTTAAATAGTCATTTGACTATAGTTAATTAACTTGCGGGTAATTTGGTTATTTGTAATAATACTCTGTCAAGTCTAAAATATTGAAATAGGTTAGTAGGAATTATTACTTTTAGTATTTAATTCAATTAGTAAAGAAAATAAAGAAAAATAAGAAACTAACCTGCATATATTGGCGGCCGGCGCTGGAAATGATTCTTCACATCAAGTAAGAGTTAACAAATACTAATGCATAGGCATAGGTATAAATGTTGTAATATGATCATCTATATTATTCTTGCTATTTTAATAATGTCGGAGAATGAAAAACGAGAGAAAATGGGACCCTAACTTTGCTATATTGTTTTATACTTAGATTCATTGATTGTGTAGTTATGGCAAAGTAATCTTTAATTAAATAATGAAATAAATTGAGATTGGTCGAAATAGTTAATGCACTGGACGTAAGTATGAATAATGGTCACATTTATTTCAGTGTTATGGAGTTATAATTCAAGTTTTGTTATAATGAGATAGGTTAATAAATATTAATGGAATTGGTTACTATTATTGAGTTTTTATCACACGCCGCTATAGATGCATGGACATATATGTCCCCCAAAGGTCCAGGATTGAGGGACAGTGGATGTGTACTATTAGGGAAGACATGCATCATTATACTTTACATTGCATTGCACAAACTTATAATTAGTGAATTTGATGTTGGGTTTTGCTGATCTTGTGAATGCCTTTCTACAGAACTCGTGATTGATGAATACATTGCAAGTGTTGAGGATACATAATTTGTTGATGTGTTGTTGTTGAGGAGATATAATTTGTTGAAGTGTTATTGAATAGATGTAATTTGTTGAAGTGTTTTTGCTGAGGATATGTAATTACTCAAAGTGTTGTTGTGGAGGATATGAAATTTGACTAAGTGTGGTTGTTGAGCTATGTGTTATTTAAACTGTGAGTTGTTAGGTTATGATTATATTTAAGCATGTTTAGTTGGGGGTTCTGTTGGGGTGGTAGGAGTACCCGCATTTCATCCACTTAGCTTGTGTATAGAGGTTTGCTTGATGACTAAGTACTCACCCCTTGCTTCTATAATTTTTTTGTAGGTTAATAGCCCGGACCTTTGTAAAACTTCGAAAATCCAAGACATGTTCTAGAGCCTAACATAAGTATCAAAAGGTTTAGAAACTGTTTTATGGTCTATTTTGGAGAATATAAGTCATTTAGGAATTTAATTAATCAAAACGTCCAAGAATGTCCATGACATCCAGAAACTAGTACAATGAGGTACTAGCATGCCTTAGCCTATTTGAGTAGCTTTTAGGAGTCTTAAAATGATCAAAATTGGTGGAAGGGGTTTTAATATGTATTAGAGTAGATTCGTAGTCAAACTTCCAAGCACGGCTCCCCAAGGACCAACCAAGGGCCCTTGAGAAGGACCCTGCATTTTGGGGACAAAGTACTGCCCAAGGCATTTTGCATAGACGAGTGCCATCGATGGGCGTGTGTCAATCGACAGGGTGTCGATGGCCACCTTCGATGTTCATTTAGCCAAAATCATGGAAGGGTCATTTTCGCAACTCTCTTAACTTAGTGACGGATGTGCAGCACAGAGGGAGCAGTGGTCATCGATTGACCCATGATCCATCGATCGTGGTGTTGACTGTAAGGCTTGTGTTTTTGCTGCATGTTTTGACTTATTTTATTTAATTAGTTGTATTAGTTAAGAATTCAATTAGGAGTTAGGGGAGGTCTAATCAAGTTAGTTAACTACCTATATAAAGTTCTAACATAATTTGACTAACCTAAACTGCCATAATTCCCAAACCCAAAACTCTCTTCCTTCTCTCTTCTTTCTCTCTCTAGTGAAGAACTCCATTGAAGACCAAGCTAGGGGAGGGATTAAGGTATGAAAAGGTTCAAGTTCCTCCATCAATCTTCATCAATTAGTAAAGTATGAGATCTCTTTCACCTTTGAGTTCTCTTTCCTCAAAGGGTTCCATCAAATTGATTTCAAAAGTTAAGTTTTCAAGTGGTTTTCTTCCAATACAAAATTGATGTTGTCAACTGATTTTATTAAGATTTCTTTTGGATATTATGAATATATTAACATTATATTTAAGTCAATTATTTTATATCTTGATGGATTGGTCTAGTTTGTAGAAGATGGCTTTTACCCCTTGTGATCATCATATGAATTGTTTTATATTGATTCAGTTGAATTGGTTATTGGTTGAATTACTAGTAGATGATGTTGTTGTATCAATTATAACTATATTAGGATGAATTATAATCCTATTATTCTAGTTCTTTAGAAGTTGATCTAGGTTATGATGTATGTTTTGAGTTTGACCTAAGTATCTTGTCTTAAGATATGAAATAGTGATGAATTGTGATGTAGTGATTCAATTAGCCTTGTTAATATGTTTGTTAGTGTTTTATGTTGAAACTATACCATAATTGGGTTGATTTAACGGTTGGAATGTAAGACCTTTATGATGACTTTCAAAGGAGACTTGGTATGTTTTGTGATCCCTATTCTTTACATCAAATATGGTTAATTGTGATAAAGTCGTGATGTTATATTGGGGTGTGCCTTATTTGGATCGATAGGGTTGGTATGACGTTGAATTTAAATTACTTAACTATTGAAATTGAGGTGTTGTCTAAAATATAAATGTTATAAGGCTGGTGAGGATTTACCAATGTGTTTTATTATGAAAAGATATGTAAATGTGCTAACCTCACTTATATGAATTGTATTGAAAGCATTATACTCATGCAATTTTTATTGAGCTATGATGATGATGATGATTATACAAGGGATAGACCCTATGACCTACATTTAGCTATGATGATTAATAAAGACATTAAAGAAATTTTAAAAAGGACACTATCTCAGCAACGAGTGAACTAGAGTGAGGAGTGTCCATTTCCAATCAAGGAAGGTAAGATCACTAATGTACTCTTGAGATTTGAGACTATAATTCATGTAGCATATAGATGTTCTCAACTATTTCACCTAGTTCTTAAACTACGTTTCTCCTATAGGAATACTAGCAAGTGGATCCATGCAGTTGCTTCAAGTTTTGGTATTACATTTGAATACTAGCGTCCATGACATCCGAAAACTAGTTCAATGAGGTAGTGGTGTGCCTTAGCCTATTTGACAAGCTTTTAGGAGTCTTAAAATGATGAAAATGGTGGAACAATTTTTAATACGCATTAGAGTTAAATCATAGTCGAAACATATGGGCACAAGTCCACAAGGACCAACCAAGGGCCCTTGAAGAGGACCCTTGCATAATGGGGTCACAGGACTGTCCAAGGCAGAGTGCACAGATGAGTGTCATCGACGGGGCGTCAATGGATACCATCGATGGTCACTTAATCAAAACTTTGGAAGGTTTAATTTTTTAACTCTCTGAACGTATCAACGGTTGATTAGCACGGAAGGAGCAGTGGGCGTCGATTGACCCACAATCCGTTGATCGTGGTATCATCTATGAGGCTTGTGCTTTGCTACACATTTTGACTTGTTTAATATAATTATTTGGAATATTTAGGACGTTAATTAGGGATAAGTGTAGGTCTAATTAACTTTGTTAACCACTTATATAAAGTCCTAACCTAGTTTGACTAACCTAAACTCTCATAATTCCTAAACCCAAAACTCTCTTCCTTCTCTCTTCTTTCTCTCTCAAGTGAAGAACTCCCTTGAAGACCAAGCTAGGGGATGGTTTAAGGGATTCAAAGCTTCAAGTTATTCCATAAATTTTCATCAATTAGTAAGGTATGAGATCTCTTTCACCTTTGAAACCTCTTTCCTCAAAGGTTTCCATCACATTTATTTCAAAATTTGGGTTTTCAAGTGGGTTTTCATCCAATACGAAAGCTGTTCTGAATTGATTCGTTTATTATTGATTTTGGATATTATGAATATATTAACATGTAATTCAACCCAATTATTTTATACCTTGATGGATTGGTCTAGTTTGTAGACAATGACCTTTATGCTTAACCGTAGGTTGTGATCTTGATATGAATTGTGTTATATTGGTTCAATTGAATTGGTTATTGGTTGAATTAATATTATATGGTGTTTTATATCAATAATTACTAGATTAGGATGAATTATATCCTATCATGCTAGGTCTTGAGAAGTTAATCTAGGTTATGAAGTATGTTGTGAGTTTGACCTAAGTATCTTGTCTTAAGCTATAACCTAGTGATGAATTGTGATGTACTGCTTAATTTAGCCTTGTTATTATGTTTGTTATTGTTTTATGTTGAAAATACACACTCATTAGCTGTATATAAAGGGTTGATGGTAAGACATTGATTGAGATTTATGAAAGATACTTTGTAAGTCTTGTGATCCCTATTCTTTACTTCGAATATGGTTTATTGTGATTAAGTCATGATGTTGTATCGGAGTATGCCTTGTATTAGGATTGATAGGATTTGTAGGATGGTTAATGGAAATGTCTTGACTATTGTTTGTGAGTTGTTGTCTAAAATGTTAATGTCATAAAGATGGTGATTATTTACCAATGTGTCTTATTAAGAAAACATATGTAAATGTGCTATCTCACTTATATGAATTGTAATTAAAGGATTATACTCAGGCATTTTTTATTGAGCTATGATGATGATGATACAAGGGATAGACTTTATGACCTACATTAAGCTATGATGATTAATAAAGACATTAAAAACATTTCAAAAGGGACTCTATCTTAGGACCAAGTGAACTAGAGTGAATAGTGTCCTTCCCTCATAGAGAAGGTAGGATGACTAATGTACTCTTGAGATTGGAGACTATAATGCATGTAGCATAAAGATGGTCCCACCTATATCTCCTAGTTCGTGAACTATATTTCCCACCATCGGAATACTAGATAGTGGATCCACATAGTTTCTTTATTCATGTTTTGGTATTACCATGGAATACTAGCGTCCATGACGTGCATAAACTAGTTCAATGAGGTAGTGGCGTGCCTCAGCCTATTTTACAATCTTTTAGGCGTAAAATGATGAAAATTGCTGGAAAGGTGTCTAATACGCATTAGAGTTAGTTCATAGTCGAAGAATATGGGCACGAGTCCCCAAGGACCAACTAAGGGCCATTGAACAAGACCCTTGCATTTTGGGATCACAGGACTGTCCAAGGCAGAGCACACAGATGAGTGCCATCAATGGGGCGTCAATGAATACTATCTATGGTCATTTAACCAAAACTTTGGAAGGTTTATTTTTGCAACACTTTGAACTTAGCTATGGATGTGTAGCACGGAGGGAGCAGTGGGCGTCGATTGACTCACAATCTGTTTATCATGGTATCATCTATGAGGTTTATGTTTTTCTACACGTTTTGAGTTGTTTGATTTCATTAGTAGTCTTAGTTAGGAATTTAATTATGGATTAATGTAAGTCTAATTAAGTTATTTAACCACTTATCTAGAGTCCTAACCTAATTTGACTAACCTAAACTCTCATAATTCCCAAACCCAAAATTCTCTACCTTCTCGCTTCTTTCTCTCTCAAGTGAAGAACTCCCTTGAAGACCAAGATAGGGGAGGGTTTAAGGGCTTAAAAGGTTCAAGTTCCTCCATCAATGTTCATCAATCAGTAAGGTATGATATCTCTTTCACCTTTGAAACCTCTTTCCTCAAAGGTTTCCATCAATTGGTTTCAAAAGATGGCTTTTCAAGTGGGTTTTCATCCAATACGAAAGCTGTTATGAATTAATTTATTTATGATTTTTCTTGGATATTATGAATATATTAACATGTAATTTAACACAATTATTTTATACCTTGATGGATTGGTCTAGTTTGTAGAAAATGACCTTTACGCTAAACCCTAGGTTGTGATCTTGATATGAATTGTGTTATATTGGTTCAATTGAATTGGTTATTGGTTGAATTACTATTATATGGTGTTTTATATGAATTATGACTAGATTAGGATGAATTATAGTCCTATGATGCTAGGTATTAATAAGTTAATCTAGATTATGAAGTATGTTGTGAGTTTGTCCAAAGTATCTTGTCTAAAGCTATGAACTACTGATGAATTGTGATGTAGTGATTCAATTAGTCTTATTATTATGTTGGTTATAGTTTTATTTTGAAACTACACTCTAATTAGCTTTATATAAAGGGTTGGTGGTAAGTCATTGACAACGATTTATGAAGGATACTTTGTAAGTCTTGTGATCCCTTTTCGTTACTTCAAATATTGTTAATTGTGATTAAGTCATGATGTTGTATTGGAGTATGCCTTGTATTAGGATTGATAGGGTTTGTATGATGTTGAATTGAAATGTCTTAACTATGTTTTGTGAGGTTTTGTCTAAAACGTAAATGTCATAAAGATGGTGCTGATTTACCAATGTTCCTTATTAAGAAAAGATATGTAAATGTTCTATGTCACTTATATGAATTGTAATGAAAGGATTAAACTCAGGAAATTATTATTGAGCTATGATGATGATGATTATGATACTAGGGATAGAATTTATGACCTACATTAAGCTATGATGATTAATAAAGACATTAAAAATATTTCAAAAGGGACTCTAGCTTAGCACCAAGTGAACAAGAGTGAAGAGTATCCTTCCCACATAGGAAAGGTAGGATGATCAATGTACTCTTGGGATTGGAGACTATTATCCATGTAGCATAAAGAGGGTCCTGCCTATATCTTTTAGTTCATGATCTATATTTCCCACCATGGGAATACTAGATAGTGGATCCACGTTGCTTATTTATTCATGTTTTTTTACTACCTTGGCAAATAGATAGCCTTCCTTCGGTGTAGGGTTCCATGTCACCGGACTTCACATTATCTCATGTGGTATACGTGGGTTAAGGAAAGATATTCCCAAAAGGTAAAATTAATTAAAGTAATGAACTCTAACTAAGATAACCTAAGGGGTTTAGCTTAGTCTAGGTAGGGGTATGGGAAGCCAGCTAAACATTGCACTAGTTAGCCTTGAATGAAGTCTTAGGAGGAAGTTCTTATGGATGGATATTCTTATAATGGTACATTATATGTATATAATGATGAACTTGCATATTGTTGATAATATATGTGGATTGGTTTCACTTATGAATATCTGTTGGTCTACATTGTTAAAGTATTATGATATATACTCTTATCTGTTGATAATTGAGTATGCTTATTGGGATTTTCTTGGTCATTGCACTTGTTGATTTAATAGGGGTTCATGGGTAATTGACTTGCTTTGGTTATGTTATGATAAACTCTTATTCATACTTGTGACTATTGTATTAGTATGATAGGGTTGTTTGACTATATTTCCAATGATATGATATGCATGTTGACTTGACTACGCTTTGTATTGTTGGTCTTGTGAATGTACATGTCTATGACTTAAGGAATATGTCTTTTTTATTAGTATGGTCTTCTTGAAAGTGCATAAGGTTTTCAATGTAAATTGCATACCTTTATGAAATGTTTCTTCTCTTAGCATATTTCAAGATATGTGTGCATATGGTCTCATATTTAGTACAACTGATGTACTAACCAAATTTCTTCCTTTTCCCCAACATTTTAGATTCAGGTCATTGAAGGGCCTTTGGAGAAGAATTTGAAGAAGACTTGTAATTCTTAATCATCCAAGTTTGGTAGGTCCTCACTCTCCGAGGAAAATGCCACTATGAAGATATGAAGTTGTTTACTTTTAATACTCTTATATTTCTTTCATTTTCATTTGAGTACTAAACATTGTAAGACATATATGTGGTCTTACTGTATAGATGTAAGGGATAGGCCCAATTTGATATTCTCTTATTAGATGGTTGTGAGATGAGAAAACTATTTGAGACTATGTTATATCCTATATATCTATGTGAAATAAAAGTATCACACTAAGTAATCGTCCTATACGAAGGTTCTATGTATACTCGATATGTATATTATATGTATATAGGGGTCTATGAAAACCTCAATGTAGAAGAATGAAAAGTTTTTATGTATTTTTACCTATGAATGTAATATTGTAAGCTAAGACGTTAGTATTAGTCCTCAAAGAGGCCGACGATGCCGGTTACGTCTAGGGGGTGTGATATACCGTGGTTTCACGGTATAATTAATACTCTTTCCTTAAGTTTAGTGTGTCCGAAAGCCTTTTTTTTGCTAATTTTGATATAAGTTTCTCATTGTTTTGCAGGAAATCTGTCCAAAGCTGAATGCGGAGATTTTGAGCGAAAAATGCAGAAGAGACCACCTACGGAGCTTATGATGGTCCGTCGTGCCTGTGACAGTCCGTAGGTGGCAGCATAGAGAAGCTGCTGAAGGAAGATGGGGAAGTCTGACCAAGTGTGGAATTACGAAGATTGTGACGGTCTGTCATGGCTATGACGGTCCGTCCTGCAAGTTCGTCCTGAAGATCACAGAAGTGATCCCAGTACCCAGATTCCAAGAGTTGAAGTATTTTGAAACGTGACCCTCGACGGACCGTTGTGCCTATGACGGTTCGTCGCACTTGCCATCGAGGGGAATGAAGAAAGCAGCAGAAGAAATTGCACCAAGTATGGGACAACGGGGTCCACGACGGTCCGTTGTGTCCACGACGGTCCGTCGCATGGTCCGTCGACCCAGCCGCGTTTTGGTAGATTTCAGTTATTAGAATCCTTGTTTAATTAGGTTCTTATTTTTTAATAAATAGTTCGAAAAAACTCGTTTTTGAGGTTAGACTCTGTGAGATAAAACATCATATTATTAGACTTTGTGTTTTAGTGTTTGATTTTTAAAGATTCTTACAAGTTATTTTTGGTGATTAATCAAGCAAATTTTTGGACTTTATTCTTTCTCATTGAAGTAAGTACATGAATTCTTGTTTAACATATTTGAATATTCTTTTATGGCTATGAGGAACTAAACTCCATAACTAGGGTTGTGGGAACCATAGGCAAATAATGAGATAAACCCTAGCTAAAATAACAATTCTAGAATAGTGTCTTGCATGTATTAATAATTCTTTCGTATAGAAGTCTTTTAACGGATGATCAACGTTAGAACTCGCCTTAATGCTACTTGCCGGACAAAGGAGGTAGATAATAGGAAAAGAATTATTAACATAGATTTAGTGTATACTATCTAATAGGCTAGTATTGATTGGTACGAGGTAATAACTTAGTCAAATATCGAATATGATGCTTAATATGAGGTAAAGATAAGGGTTAGGAAAGCAACACACGCAGCCGGACCAAGGTGCGGAGTGAGACTTTCTAGATGCCGGACAAAGGATTTAGAAATACATAACCTATCACTTTGCATGCAAGATACTAGGAAAGAATTGTTATAGTTAGCATTATGAATTTATGAACCTGTGTGGAACACGTAAACCCTAGTTACTTTGATTAATTGATTAAAACCCAACATTAAAAGCTGTTAAGTGTCTCTTTCAAGTTCGTTAGTTATTTTTACTCATTAGGAAATACAAACCCCCCTTTTTATGCTTTTACTTTCTAAGGAAGTCATCAACCGAACAATAGTAATAACAAGTTGAAGTTATGTCTAGACTAATAATACTCGTGGGAACGATCCCAACCTCACTAGTTGGGTTATTTACTTGATGCGACCGCTTTACTTCTCATTTGAGAAGTAAGTTTGAGCGTATCAAATTTTGGTGCCGCTGCCGAGGAATTTATCTTTTAGATTAACTTGAACTTATTACTAAAGTTTAGTTGATATTTTCTTGATTTTACTCTGTTTTATTGTTTTTGATTTCATCTCAGAACTATCCTCCTTGTATGCCAAATACACGGAGAGGAAGAGAAACCTTGTTTCCCTACGATCACGAGCTAGAGCGTACACTGCGCAATATGAATCGAAACTTGGGAATAAATGATGAGGATCCAAACCAGAACATCCCAGATCCAGTGGATGTTCATGGTCAGATGTTACCCGACGCTCCGGGTGAACATCAGCAGAGGGGACAAAATCCCGTTCCACGGCCCCAAGCATACTACAGAGGGTATGATAACATAGCAGACTCGGATGGGCCACTTGTCTTGCCCCGTCTACCCACAGGCCATACTTTTGTGGTAACTATTAGCTTGATGCAAATGCTTACTGCCAGAGGTTTGTTTTCAGGGCTACATTCTGAGGATCCACATGCCCATATAGCTAAGGTAAAGGCAGTGTGTAAAAGTTGTGTGGGGAGGCCTGATTTGGATCTAGATGTAATAGGTCTCAGAGTGTTTCCTCTCTCACTGATGGGAGAGGCTGCTATGTGGTTTACTGAGTTCCCATACAACTCCATTTTCACATGGAACCAACTACGGGATGTCTTCTAAGCACGCTACTATCCGGTCTCCAAGAAATTAAACCACAAAGATAGGGTGAATAACTTTGTGGCACTACCAGGAGAGCCAGTTAGTCGTTCTTGGGATAGATTCACCTCATTCTTGAGAAGTGTCCCAAATCACCTTATTGAAGATGAGTCACTGAAGGAATACTTCTATCGAGGACAGGATGATAACAATAAAGCAGTGTTGGACACTATAGCAGGTGGATCTTATGGAGAATGCCCTTATTCTGAGATTGCTGAGAAATTAGAGAAAATCTCCCGTAACAAAAAAGCTTGGAGTACTAGGAAGTCCGATACAGGGAGAAACACCTTCGCAGTGGAGTCCACTCACAACCCAGCCACAGATGATATTCGTGAAGAAATGGCTCAGATGAGAACTGAGCTTGGGTTGGTACTAAAACATTTCACTGGGGGTGCAGAAAAGATTAATGCAGTCAACTACTTGGCTAAACCACCACCTCCAATCGATGAGTGTTATTTTGAGGAGGATTCCTATGCAGTAAATCCACAGATGGGGGGTTCCCGACAAAGTGCCTAAGGCTCTAATCAGGAGAATTAGCGCCAAGGTCAAGGGAGCCATGGTCGGAACTATGGTAACTACAATAGTGAGGGTCATTATGTCCGAGAAGGAAACTACAATCGCGACAACAACTCTAATAGGGGTAACTATGGTAATAGAAATGACAGGAATGGACCGTATGTTCCTCCTCAAAATCGTGAAGTTACTCCTAGAGATGGAAACTACAATCACACATGCAATATCGATTAAGCAAGTTGAGTTACAATTGGCCCAATTATCTGCAACTGTGAACACACGGTAACCGGGCACTTTTCCTAGCAACACTGTCCAAAATCTGAAAAATGATGGACATTGTATGGCAATTACTACTCGCGGTGGCAAGCAAACCATTGACCCACCTATGCCATCTAATAAGAATGAGGTGACAAAAGACACTGATAAAGTGGTAAATGTTGATGCTAATTTAGAGGATAACAGTGCAGAAGATGCTGAAGTGCCTAAAAAGGTAACTCTCATGCCTAGGCCACCACCCCCATTTCCTCAGAGATTAGTGAAAAAGACTGAGGATGGCAAATATCGGTGTTTTATAACAATGTTGAAGCAACTTTCTATCAATGTCCCTTTGGTAGAAGCTTTAGAACAAATGCCCGGTTACTCCAAGTTTATGAAAGATTTGGTCACAAAGAAAAGATCGGTTACTTTTGAGGATGATGATAGAATGCAACATTGTAGTACTATTGCTACAATATCTCTGGTCCAAAAGAAAGAAGATCTGGGTGCGTTCACTATTCCTTGTACAATCGGGCTATTACATTTTGCGAAGGCATTATGTGATCTGGGGGCAAGCATAAATTTCATGCCCCTCTCGATTTACAAGAAGTTGGGTTTGGGTGACCCAAAGCCCACTGCAATGCGGCTACTGATGGCTGATCGAACAGTAAAACGGCCCATAGGGATACTTCATGATGTGCTAGTAAAAGTGGAGTCATTCATCTTTCCGACCGATTTTGTTATTCTTGATTGTGAGGTTGATTTTGAAGTGCCTATTATCTTTGGGAGGCCATTCCTAGCTACGGGAAGAGCCTTAGTAGACATGGAAAAGGGGCAGATAAAATTTTGGTTGAACAGTGAGGAAGTGACCTTTAATATTTGTAGGTCAATGAGGCAGAGTGGTGAGCTCCAATCGGCATCCGCTATATCCTACAACATGGGTGAGACATTTGAGACACAAATAGAAGAACGTCTAGGTGTCGAAGCATTAGCGGCAGTGATAATAAACTTTGATAGCGATTGCATTGAAGAGTATGAGTCATTAGTTGCGGCTCTTGACCGAGGTGATGTTCGGTTTAAACCGAAGAAATTTTAGCTTGATATGAATAATCGCGAGTCCCCACCCGCTAAACCATCTATAGAGGAAGCTCCAAAAGTTGAATTAAAAGATATCCTACCTCATCTTAGGTATGAATTCTTAGGAAATGGTGACACTTTGCCGGTAATCATTGCATCAGACCTGGATGAACAACAGGTTCAGAGTTTGGTGAAAGTAGTAAAAAGGTTCAAAGAGCTATTGGGTGGACCATTGCGGACATTATTGGGATCCCTCCTGGTATTTGTTCTCATACAAAATCCAACTCATGCCTGATCATAAGACGAGTATTGATCACCAGAGTCGCTTGAATCCTCCTATGCAAGAGGTTGTGAGGAAGGAAATCATCAAGTGGTTGGATGCTGGAGTAATCTATTCAATCGCCGATAGTAGTTGGGTATGCCCGGTTGACTGTGTACCTAAGAAAGGGGGGATGACTATGGTCCCCAACGAAAAGAATGAACTTGTTCCAATGAGACCGTTTACTGGATGGAGGGTGTGTATGGATTACCATAAACTGAACTCATGGACTGAAAAAGACCATTTTCCTATGCCCTTCATGGATCAGATGTTTGATAGACTTGCCAGAAAAGGGTGGTATTATTTTCTTGATGGGTATTCGGGATATAATCAGATTTCTATTGCACCAGAAGATCAAGAGAAAACCACTTTCACTTTTCCATATGGGACTTTTGCGTTCAGAAAAATGTCGTTTGGGTTGTGCAATGCACCCGCAACCTTTCAGAGATGTATGATGTCAATATTTTCTAACATGGTGGAGGATACTATAGAGGTTTTTTTTATGGATGATTCTCTGTGGTTGGTGATTCATTCAAGCTGTGCTTGACCAATTTATCTGAGGTTCTTAAGAGATGTTAAGACTGCAATTTGGTACTAAACTGGGAAAAGTGTCATTTCATGGTGAAGGAGGGTATTGTGTTGGGTCATCGCATTTCAGAAAAGGGCATAGAGGTTGACCGAGCTAAAGTTGAGGTAATAGAGAGACTTCCCCCGCCGATCTCTGTGAAAGGTGTGAGAAGCTTTCTTGGGCATGCAGGTTTTATCGGAGATTCATCAAAGACTTTTCAAAGATTGCACACCCATTGTGCAAATTGCTGGAGAAAGAATGTAAATTTTGTTTTGATGAATCCTGTCTTAAAGCATTCGGTGAGCTAAAAGAAAAGTTAGTGTCTGCGCCTATCATTATTTCTCCGGATTGGAACAGTCCATTTGAGGTAATGTGCGATGCCAGTGGGGTCGCTCTTGGTGTAGTATTGGGACAGAGAAGAAACAAAATCCTTCACCCAATTTACTATGCTAGTAAAGCCCTAAATGAAGCCCAGAAGAACTACACAGTGATTGAGCAAGAACTCCTCGCAGTAGTCTTTGCTTTTGAGAAATTTCGCTCCTATTTGCTAGGTACTAGAGTTATAGTTCAAACTGACCATTCAGCATTGAGATATTTGATGGCGAAAAAGGATGCGAAACCAAGGCTGATTCATTGGGTATTACTGCTGCAAGAATTTGACTTTGAAGTGCTGGATAGAAAAGGGGCTAAAAATCAAGTTGCTGATCATTTGTCTCGTCTAGAGGATGAAGCTATGAGAGAGTTAGGGGATAAGACTGACATTGATGATACTTTCCCCGATGAACATGTATTGGCTGCTTCACAAGGCTTGATTCCATGGTTCACAGATTTTGCGAACTATCTGGCTAGTGATATTGTTCTATCAGACTTGTCCTTTCATCAAAGGAAAAAGTTCATGTACGATGTGAAGAAGTTCTTTTGGGATGAACCATACTTGTATAGGAGTTGTACCGACGGGCTTATTCGGCGTCGTGTGCCCGAATGTTAAATGTTGAATGTGTTTGAGGCATGCCATTCTTCACCTGTTGGTGGACATCACAGTGGTATCCGAACTGCTCACAAGATATTGCAATGTGGTTACTATTGGCCAACTCTTCATCAAGATGCTCATGGGTTTGCTAAAGCATGTGACAAATGTCAACGAGATGGTGGTATTTCAAGAAAGCAAGAGCTCCCTCTAAACCCCATTCTTGTGATTGAGTTATTTGATGTGTGGGGTATTGACTTTATGGGCCCTTTCGTGAGTTCTCATGGGATGAAGTACATTCTTGTAGCAGTTGATTATGTATCTAAATGGGTCGAAGCCATAACCCTCGCAAACAATGAAGGGAAGAGTGTCACTGAATTCTTGAAAAAGAATATATTCTCCCTTTTTGGCACTCCAAGGGCCATTATTAGTGATGGGGGCTCCCACTTCTGCAACAGATTGTTCAAGGGGTTATTGGAGAAATACGGTGTTCGCCATAATGTGGCCACTCCTTACCACCCTCAAACTAGTTGGCAAGTTGAAGTCTTGAATCTGGAGATCAAACAGATATTGTCCAAAACAGTAAATGCTAGTAGAACGGATTGGTCAAGGAGGCTTGATGATGCTCTTTGGGCCTACCAAATAGCTTATAAGTTTCCCATAGGTATGTCTCCATACCAACTTGTATATGGGAAAGCTTGTCATCTTCCGGTTGAGTTAGAGCCTAAAGCCATGTGGGCTATGAAAAAGTTAAAAATGGATTGGAGCGAAGCTGCAGAGCAACGGTTAAATGGGTTGAATGAACTTGATGAATTTCATTTGAAAGCCTATGAAAGCTCAGCCCTATATAAAGAAAAGATGAAGAAGTATCATGAAAACAAAATTGAAAAACGAGAGTTTATGGTCGGGGATTTGGTGCTTCTATTCAATTCAAGATTGCGCTTGTTTCTAGGAAAACTCAAGTCAAAATGGACTGGTCCTTACACGGTTACCCAACTATTCCCTCATGGAGCAGTTGAGTTGGAAACTAAGGAGGGTGTGCGGTTCAAGGTGAATTGACAGCGCATAAAAATCTATCTCGGGCATGCTAAATCAGCGAATGAAGTGATCGAGGCATACCATCTTGATGAAGTCTGAGTAATCAAGTGGCCCCAGTCGTGCCGCGACCTTAAATCAGCCGCTTGTTGGGAGGAAACCCAAAACATATCGTCTTTTTAATAATGGTCGGATTTTTCTATTAATGGGTTTTAAATTTGGAGGCACATCACCAGGAAATTCCGTAGAAAACTACTTCGCAGCAGCCACTGACGGATACATCGACGGACCATTGCGCATGCGACGGACCGTCGTATGCATCCGTCACACTAGGTACGTTTTTCTGTCATTTTGAAATTAGGGCACACACGACGGAACCTACGACGGGTCGTCCAAAGAGCGACGGGCCGTCGTCAGGGAACCGTCGCGTGATTAATGAATTCTTCCCGACCTGACCCGGCTGGACCCTTTTCAAAATTAGACCGTTTATACTCCCCACCCCTCCATATTTCACCCCATTACTTCCTTATTCCCCTCATCTCCCCCTCTTTTAAACATCCACACTTCCACTCACTGATCATTGCTCCCAAAATCCTCCTAAGCCTTATACTTATCATCCACTAGTCGGTGCTGCTGCTGTAGGTGTCTACCTTGCCAACTAAATCATTCTCCATTTGTTTTTCTCCATTTCCAAGGTATGTGTCTCTAAATTTATACTCATTTACCTTGCATTTTGGTTTTGTAGTTAGTATTAGCTTAGTTCTTAGTCGTCCACTGTTTCCTCTATATGATTATGTCTAAACTTAGGCTTAAAATGTTCGTATGTGCCATGTTGATAACCCTAGGCATAGGTGATTTTGCATTGGTAGTTTCCTAGGTCGTTGGGATAGACACATATAGGTCCACAACACTACAAGACCATGTGGGTTCATCGGGGATGCATAGGGTACCCCTAGTTCTAACACTGCTACTCAGAACGAGACCCCGATGACGGACCGTAGCACACACGACGGACCGTCGTAGGGTCCGTTGCACAAGCCCTAGCACCCCTGCCGAACGACGCCTGTGACGGACCATTGTCTTCATGACAGTCCGTCCTTCACAACCATTCTGGTTGTCAGAGACCCTATTTATAAGGGTGTCTCAAAACTTTCTAAGTGTCCTACGATGGACCGTCATACCCACGACGGTCAGTACTGCACGACCGTCATGATGGTCAGAGACCCCTCTCATAAGGGTCTCCCAACATTTTCTAAGTGTCCTACGACGGACTCTTACGATGGACCGTCGTACCAACGACAGTCCGTCCTGCTTGACCATCATAATGGTCAGAGACCCCTCCTTTAGAGATCTTTATATATACGTAGACTAAGTACAACACGACGGACCTCATGACGGTCCGTCATATCCACGATGAGCCATCATCTAGCCCGTCGTGTGATACAGTTTCACTATCACTAACACACTATTCGAAATGTTTTATGTCGTATGGGCTTGCCTATCTTGTTTGACACTATTCGTACTAATAGTGATCCTTTGCAGGTACTATCTACTATAGCACCCAAGCAAGACAGAACCTACGCACGCGGACGATCCAAGTCTGTTGCCCCATCTGCACGCTTGATCATCGGCTCTGATGATGAGTGGGACCCTGAATATGTGCTCGTAGGTACTTCCGCACCTTCCCGTGCTGCACGTGCCCCAGTGCCACACCCAAGACAGTGGCGTCCGGCGTAGTCACTGCCTCCCAGTCTGATGAGGAGCGCACACTGACCGGCACACAACCTGTGTCAGCCACAAATGAGGAAGGAG
This sequence comes from Solanum lycopersicum, assembly GCF_036512215.1. Lineage (NCBI taxonomy): Eukaryota > Viridiplantae > Streptophyta > Magnoliopsida > Solanales > Solanaceae > Solanum > Solanum lycopersicum. The sequence continues at coordinate 23,140,227 of NC_090804.1, read as the reverse complement.
CGTCTGGCTCCTTAGGAGTATCCTGGTCTGAGGAAGCTTCAGGCTCTGCTGAGGTTCCCGCACCCGCCACTGCTGCAGCGTCGCCTCGTCTGATGAGGCTGACAGTTCAGACTCTACATCCGGCGCACCAGCCCAGGTCCCCACCCCAGCCTCTGACCAGCCAAACCGGTGGTGTGTCGAAGGCCAATTTCAAGTTTAATCCGACGCCAAATTCCTGATTGATAAAGGAGTAATGACTCGGACACTCACCTTGGAGCGGCGGGTACTTACAGGGAGTCTCCCATCGATGCCGGAGATCCACAACCTATTCAACAGGCATTGCTTAGAGTGGACAGCCCGTCCCTTGGGACGATACAGCAAGGAAGTGGTCCGAGTGTTCTACGCATCCTATATAGCGACTCTCTGATCACAGATCGATAGGCGGGCTGCTCCCGCTAAACAGACCCCACTGGAGCAGGTTTGAGTCCGGGGCGTGCAGGTTGACATTTCCCTGCAAGCTATCCGCCGGTTCCTATACGGCGAGAGTGCAGATGCTACGCGGACTTCCCACACTACCGAGTTTGACTATTGCTGGCAGATAGTGAAGGATGGCCAATTGTTGCGCGAGCAGGCACTGAGAGAGACCACCAAGAGGTGGATGGCCCTGCACCTATCAGTCGATGGAGAGGGTGAAGTTTGGGTCACCGAGCCGAAGGGGGACATCAAGAAGGCCAACCTCACGTTCGTCACAAAGTTCTTGTGGCTGCTCGTCCGTCACTGCCTTTCCCCCACAGCTGCTGATAACATCGTCACCTGGGATCGAGCAGTGTTGATAGCGGCGATGATAGCCGGATTCGAGGTCGACTTCGCATGGCTTCTCCAGGCAGTCATGCACGAGAGGGCATTCAGGGTCACTACTACCTACCCCTTCTCGTGTATGATTTTTTCCCCTTGCAGGATCATAGATATGCCCATATGGCACATAGATCAGTTGAACACCCCGCAGGGCACCGTTGACGTTGGCCTCATCAAAGACGAGGCCAATGAGTTGGCCCCACGTAGAGGGCCCCGTCCAGAGCTACCACCACTTGCTGATGATCTTGCGGATAAGGTGGCCCAGGCCCGCACCGCTACACAGGCGTCCACTGACACTACCCCCGTCGAGTCTATCCCGAGAAGTAGCCCAGTCCCGAGCTCCTCTTGCACAGCCCCTCTACTGACACTGGTCCCGCTTGCTAGGGTCCAAAAACATGAGGCACAAATGGCCACTCTTCTGCATCATATCCAGTCGTGGATGCAGAAGTCAATTATTGATCTAAGGCGCGTATAGAGAGGAAGATGCAGTAGTTTACCGAACGGAAGATTGCTGAGGTTAGCCAGCGCCTAGATGCATTTGAGTTGAGAGTGTTAGCCCGCCCAGCCCCTCCGGTAGATGTGTCGACTCTTCAGTCTGCAGTCGACTGTCTTCGTGCAGACATCGACACGATCCCAGAGGCGAGAGTGCTAGAGCCTTTCGAGCCTGCTGAGGACACTGTATTGGCGGCCCTGTTTGCTACTTCAGAAATTCACCCACCTTCCCCTCGAGAGAGTGCCAAGAGGCGTAGGGGTCGATCAGAGGATGAGGCGCGAGCAAGGAAGAAGGAGCGCCGAGAGATGGAGGCCGCGAGGAGAGACTCACTTGCTGAGGCGGAGGCACACCAAATGAGAGCATCGTAGATAGCGGCTAGGGAGTCTAGCTCCCGCACTGTAGAGACAGCAGGAGGCACTACTGATGGTGAGGTTGTTGCTGAGGACATCACTGAGGGTGTCGAGATTGCTGAGGACACCACTGAGGGTGTCCAGATTGCAGAGGATGTGGGTCCTGCGAAACAGTACCCACCATCTTGCTGATCGACAGCGCTATTCGCCACAGGTTTGCTTTACCTACCCCTCTAATCTTTAGATTTTTTTTATGCATTGGGGACAATTGCATGCTTTTTTTGTTGGGGGTGGGGTAAATGGAAAGTGAGTGTTAGGGTGAAGTCTAAGTAGCCTAACTCACTATCCTCTTTTGGGGTTTTCTTGCCTGTGTTCTTTTTCCCCAAAAGACTGATTAATTTTTTTGTTGAATCGGCACGTTATATCTTTTGTACATAGTTTAACTCTGAAGCATGATGGCTAAAATGATATCCTGATAAAACTGGAAAATTTTGCATGACTAGGCGTAGTAACTGATAATTGTGTGTCTCTAAACATGAAATAGAGTTACACCATTTCATTACCCTAAATCTTCAAGTCAAACTAGGTTTCTGATAATCTGGTATAGTGATGAGATGTCAAGTGAGTGTGAGGAAAGTTGAATAGTCCACTACTGGTACTGAGCTAGAACTTGCCTGGTTAGGCCTGCTAAAAGTAGGCTGTAAAAGACAATTAGGAAAGGATCATAGGCGTTTATTCAAGATAGCCCATTTCTAGCCTAAATAAAAGAAACCAAATGAAAGTTATCCTTCTCTGATCCAAATAATTTGAGCTTAAAATTAGACCTTTCTTTTTCACCGCAACTGATCTTTTCTGGGAACAACATGTTGGCCCTGGTCCCTCCTTGGACATGTGCACCTCAGCTTATGCCAAAAGCATAAGTTGAGGGTGGCTAATGCATAAACAACCTTCGTTATGGCCCTGACCCGACTTTGGGTATTGTGTACCTTGACTCATTGCAAAGCCAAGAGTTGAGGGTGGTTGTTTTGAGGAATGCTCTAGAAAGTGGGGTTGAAAGAACAAAGAGAGAGAAAGAACAAAAGTAAAGTTACTCAAGAACTCATTGAAATAAAAGGAAAGAAAAAGAGAAATATTCAAGAATTACAAACAAGAAAAGAAGTTACTTACACAAATGAAGAAAGAAGGGAAATAGCAAGGTGAAAGAATAGGAGAAACTGGGCGAGATAAAGTGATAGAAAGTGGAAGGTTTAGCCTATATGTCAAGGAGGTCAAAAAGTCACTAAAGTATACCTAAATATACCCTACCTAACTCTGAGCCTACGTTACAAGCTAAAAAAGTCCTATCGTGATCCTAAGGGTTGTATAGAGAACTTAAGGCAGTGAAAATAAGGGCAAGCTTATGGCAATAGGTATGAATAAGTGTGACTTTGTTCTGAGAGCAAGTGTTGAAATGTAATCCTTATACTCAAACTGAAATCATTGTGTGAAAAATGAGGATTTTGTTCTAAAGTGAGGACACTAGTTGCAATACCGGAATTGTTAGCACCTCGGTGAGAAATTGAAGAGGATAGGTGTAAGTGCATGATAAGTCTGTGTCATGTTCGAATCCCACAAAATTCAAGCCTAATAGTGATAGCATGCATAGATTTGATGAGATTAATCGGGATTGATAGCCAAGTGATTGCAAAGGATAAAACATGAATACTATTGTACAAAGATCGTGTAGTGAGTCATAGTGCGTCGCTTGAGGACAAACAACGAATTTAAGTTGAGGGTGTTGATATACCGTGGTTTCACGATATAATTAATACTTTTTACTTAAGTTTAGTGTGTCCGAAAGCCTTTTTTGTGCTAAGTTTGATATAAGTTTGTCTTTGTTTTACAGGAAATCTGTCCAAAGCTGAATGCGGAGATTTTGAGCAAAAAATGCAGAAGAGACCACCTACGGAGCTTATGATGGTCCGTCATGCCTGTGACGGTCCGTAGGTGGCAGCGTAGAGAAGCTGCTGAAGGAAGATGGGGAAGTCTGACCAAGTGTGGGATTACGAAGATTGTGACGGTCCGTCATGGCTACGACGGTCCGTCCTGCAGGTTCGTCGTGAAGATCAGAGAAGTGATCCCAGTACCCAGATTCCAAGAGTTGAGTATTTTGAAAGGTGACCCTCGACGGACCGTTGTGCCTATGACGGTCCGTCGCACTTGCCGTCGAGGGGAATGAAGAAAGCACTAGAAGAAATTGCACTAAGTATGGGACGACGGAGTCCACGACGGTCCGTTGTGTCCACGACGGTCCGTCGCGTGGTCCGTCGACCCAGCCGCGTTTTGGCAGATTTCCAGTTATTAGAATCCTTGTTTAATTAGGTTTTTATTTTTTTATAAATAGTTCGAAAAACCTCATTTTTGAGGTTAGACTCTGTGAGATAAAACATCATATTATTAGAGTTTGTGTTTTAGTGTTTCATTTTTAGAGATTCTTACAAGTGATTTTTGGTGATTAATCAAGAAAATTTTCAGACTTTATTCTTTCTCATTGAAGTAAGTACATGACTTCTTATTTAACATATTTGAATATTGTTTTTATGGCTATGAGGAACTAAACTCCATAACTAGGGTTGTGGGAACCACATGCATATAATGAGATAAACTCTAGCTAAAATAACAATTCTAGAATAATGTCTTGCATGTATTAATAATTCTTTCGCTTAGAAGTCTTTTTAACGGATGATCAACGTTAGAACTCGCCTTAATGCTACTTGCCGGACCAAGGAGGTCGATAATAGGAAAAGAATTATTAACATAGATTTAGTGTATACAATCTAATAGGCTAGTATTGATTGGTACGAGGTAATAACTTAGTCAAATATCGAATACGATGCTTAATATGAGGTAAAGATAAGGGTTAGGAAAGCAACACACGCAGCCGGACCAAAGTGCGGAGTGAGGTTTTCTATATGTCGTACCAAGGATTTAGAAATACATAACTTATCACTTTGCATGCAAGATACTTGGAAAGAATTGTTATAGTTAGAATTATCAAGTTATGAACCTGTGGGGAACACGTTAACCCTAGTTACTTTGATTAATTGATTAAAACCCAACATTAAAAGCTGTTAAGTGTCTCTTTCAAGTTCGTTAGTTATTTTTACTCATTAGGAAATACAAACCCCCTTTTTAATGCTTTAACTTTCTAAGGAAGTCATCAACCGAACAATAGTAATAACAATTTGAAGTTAAGTCTAGACTATTTTCCTCGTGGGAACGATCCAAACCTCACTAGTAGGGTTATTTACTTGACGCGACCGCTTTACTTCTCATTTGAGAAGTAAGTTTGAGCGTATCAGGGTGCTCCCTTGAGTGACATACTTGGTATCAGAGCATGAGGTTAAATATTTTAGATTCGATGTCTCTCAACCATGTCTATGTAGTTTCATACTTATAATTGTGAAGAGCACCAAACTTATGGATAGGCTATGAGATTAATAAGAAACACTCACTTTCTTGAAAGTCCAATATCGTTACTCTAGTGTTTAGATCTATGTGCTTTTAACATTTAATCCTCTTATTTTGATTATAGGAAATGAATATTCAAAGGATCGCGACACGAAGACTTGAAGAAGAGATTGCAAATGCGGGAGTTCCTCTCCGTGGTGATCAAGTTCCTCCTCTTGAAGAAGATGTTAATGATGACCAAGGTCCTGTTGATCCTCCTTTGACAAATGGTGCCACAAGATTTGATTTTTTCCAAATGGACATAGCTATTTCTACCCTAGCATAAGCCACCACTATTCAAACTCAATCCATGACGGCCCAAGCTAATCGGGAGGTTGTACCCCGAGCAAATCAACAAATTACTACCATGGCCTCCTGTCTAAGGGATTTCACTAGGATGCATCTCCATACTTTTTATGGGTCCAAGGTTAATGAAGATCCCCATAAGTTCATTGATAAAATCTACAAGAACCTCTATTAGATGGTGTTGACTACTAGTGAGAAGCCCGAGTTAGTCACCTACCAACTCAAAGGTGTGGCCCAAACTTGGTATGTCCATTTGAGAGAGAATAGTCCATTAAGGGGTGGACTAGGATGTGTTTAAGAAGGATTTTCTTGATAGATTCTTGTATAGGGAGAAGCGGGAAACTAAAGTGGTGGATTTCATAAACTTTCGTCAAGGAGGTATTAGTGTGCTTGAATACTTCTTGAAATTCACTCAATTGTCAAAATATGCTTCTTCTTTGGAATTCAACCCTAGAGATGAAATGAACTTCTTTGTGATAGGAGTGTCGGATTACATGCAAAAGGAATGTTATTCGGCTTTGCTACATGACAACATCTACATTTCTCGTCTCATGGTTCACGCTCAACAAGTGGAAGGGAAATATCTAAGAGAAGGAGTAGAGATGCCAAGAGGGAATGTTCTTTTGATGGTGGTTTTTCAAAGGGTAGGCTTGAGATACAAGACAAGCCTAGGTTTAAGAAAAGGGTTTCTAATAAAGTTCGTTCCAAGTTCACTAAGAATAGGGATGATAAGGTGTCTAACCCTAAGCCAAAAAAGGAAATGGATACTAGTTCACCAACGAAAAAGCCAACTGGTGGAATGTATTGAAAGAAACACTATGCGGATTGTATGAACGGAATAGACAATTATTTTAGTTATGGTATAAGTGCACACAAGGTTCGAGATTACCCAAATGTGAAGGGGAAAGACAAGGATAGAGGACAAATAAATTATTCTAATGATGATTCAAAGTAGAATCGCTTTTATGCTCTCCACTCAATGAGTGAACAAGAGACTTCCCTCAACGTGGTGACCGGTATGTTGAAAGTCTTTTACATTGATGTATATGCTTTACTTGATCCAGGCACTACATTATCATTTGTTAATCCTCTAGTAGCTAAAAAGTTTGGCATTTTTCCCAATATTTTACATGAACCTTTTATAGTGTGTACCTTTGTGGATGAGTCGGTTGTAGCAAAAAGGGTGTACAAAAATTTTCCTATAATATTACCCAATTGAGTTTCTTATGTTAAAGAAGTAGAACCAGATATGCTTTGTCTTGATTCCATTTTAGGTTTTAATTTGTTGCATGCTTGCTTTTATTTTATAGATTGTAGAACAATGGTGGTGAAGTTTAATTTTTCAAATGAGCCCGTTTTACAGTGGAAGGGAGTAAATTCTATTCCTAAAGTTCATATCATCTCTTTTTTGAAGGATTGCAAACTAATCTCTAAAGGGTGTTTATACCATATAGTAAGAGTCCAAGATTTCAACTCTTAAATTCCTTTAATTGAGTCGATCCCCGTAGTGAGGAAATTTCTGGAGGTCTATCCTAATGAACTTCCTAGTATTCCTCCCAAACGGGAAATTGATTTTGGCATCGACTTGTTACCGTATACGAATCCCATTTCAATTCCTCCTTAATGGATTGCTACGTCTGAATTGAAAGAGTTGAAGGACAACTCATGATTTACTAGACAAAGTCTTCATTATACCTAGTATTTCTCGATGGGGTGCTTCGGTATTGTTTATGAAGAAGAAGGATTGTTCCCCTAGAATGTCTATCGATTATTGCCAACTTAATAAAGTCACTATTAAGAAAAAGTATTCTCTCCCTCGTATTGAAGACTTGTTTGATCAACTCCAAGGGGCAAGCTACTCTTCTAAGATTGACTTGAGATCAGGGTATCACCAACTTAGGGTGAGAGGTGAGGATATATCAAAAACAGAATTTTGGACTTTATGTTCTTTATGAGTTTTTAGTAATGTCCTTTGATCGCCGGAGGAATTTGTAGGTATCATCAATAGTGTATTTAGAAGTTACCTAGATTCATTTGTGATTGTCTTCATTAACGATATCTTGGTATATTTTTAAAAAATGGGGGTGATCACATGAACCTTATGAGGGTGATGTTACAAGTGCTTAAGGGGAATCAATTATTTGCAAATATACCAAATGTGAGTTTTGGTTTAGGTGGTGGAGTTTCTTGGTCATATCATCTCTAGTGAGGGAGTTGAGGTTGATCCAAGGAAAACTGAGGCGGTGAAAAATTTGCCTGGACCATTGACTTGAATCGACATTAGGAGTTTATTAGGTCTAGCACGTTATTATCGAATGTTTTTGATGGTTTTGCGTCCATTAAATCTCCCTTGAACTTTGCCGAAGGGTACAAAGGGCTTCATTATATATTGTAATGTATCCCGAATGTGTTTAGGGTGTGTGCTTATGCAACATTGGAAAATAATAGCCTGTGCTTCTAGGAAACATAAAGGTGCATGAGAAAAATTATCCAACTCATGATCTTGAGTTAACGGTCATGGTATTTTCTTTGAAAATATGGAGGATTTACTTGTATCGTGTCCATGTTGATGTGTATATCAACCATATGAGTCTCCAATATTTGTTTACTCAAAAGTATTTAAATCTTTGACAAAGTAGGTGGTTGGAATTGTTGAAATACTACGACAAAAGTGTCCTCTATCACCCTTGAAAGGACAATATGGTTGTGGATTCTCTAAGCCGCATGACCATTGGTAGTGTGTCTTATATAGAGGAAGCCAAGAAAGACCTAGTGAAAGATTTTCAGAGGTTAGCTAGGTTTGTTGTGAGGTTGAATGATTCTCGGAATGGTGATTTTAAGGTTCATCATAACTCCGAGTCATCCTTGGTAGTTGAGATGAAGTCCAAACAACACCTTGATCAACCATTGATGGAGCTGAAGGAATCAGTTTTAGGTAAGCTTAATGTGTTATTCTTTAGGGAGGATGATGTCTTGAGGTATGAAGGAAGGTTGTGTATTCCAAATGTAGATGATTTGAGGAACCAGATCCTTGAGAAAGCTCAAGGGTCCCATTTCTCCATTCATCCGGGATCGACAAAAATGTACCATAACCATATGGAAGTATTTTTGTGGGAAGGTTTGGTAAAGGACAAACGGAATTTGTTGCTAAGTGTCCAAATCAGAATCAAGTGAAAATCGAACACCAAAAGTCGGTTGGCTTACTACAAGAAATTCAAGTTCCTACTTGGAAGTGGGAATACATCAATATGGATTTTGTGGTAGGTTGCCTGGGGCACAAAAGCAATGACTCTATATGGGTGGTTATTGATAGGTTGATAAAATCCAATCATTTAATTCCCATCAAGTCTACCTTTTCAGCAGAAAATTATGCAAGGATCTTCATAGATGAGATTGTGTGTCACCATGGAATTCTGTTATCCATCATATCAGATTGGAGTGCACAATTCACATCTAGGTTTTGGAGGTCATTCCAAGAGAGGTTGGGTACTAAGGTGAAACTAAGCACCACTTTTCATCCCCAAATGGATGGCCAAGGAGAGCGTACTATTCAAACCCATAAAGATATGCTTAGATATTGTAACATTAATTTCAAAGGGAATTGGGATAAGCACTTGCATTTGGTGGAGTTTGCTTACAATAATAGTTTCAATTAATCCATATCCATGGCTCCTTGTGAAGCCTTGTATGGTAGGAGGTTTTGGTCTCCTATTGGATTGTTTGAAGTAGGTAAGTCTTCAGTTTTGGATCCTTATTTGATTAATAAGACTTTAGAGAAATTTCATGTCTTAAGGAACCTCACGCAAACAGCCCATAGTCGTCATAAGTATTATTCCAATCATAGGAGAAGGGATTTACAGTTTGAAAAAGGCTATAACGTGTACTTGAAAATTTTGCCTATGAAGGGGGTTGTTTGATTTGGAAAGAAAGGGAAGCTGAGTCCTAGTTATGTGGGTCCCTATGAAATCTTTCAAAGGATTGGTAAGGTTTCCTATGAATTAAAAATCCTTAGTGAATTGACTTCGGTTCATCCGGTTTTTTATGTTTCTATGCTGGAAAAGTGAATCAGTGATCCCGAGTCTATTCTTCCTATTGAGGCTCTTGGTGTGAAGGAGATAAACTCTCTTCTGAGGAGGTTCCAATTCCAATCCTTGATAGGAAAATATATAAATTTAGGAACAAAGAGGTGGCTTCCGTAAAGGTGTTTTGTAATAATTACTTAGTTAAGGGTGCGATGTGGTAGGCCGAGGCCGTCATGAAGTTCTGTTACCCTCATTTTTTTGATAACTAAGGTAAGTTATTCTTGTTAATAATGAAATTAATAACTAAAAATTAAGTTTCTTGATTTTTGTTAAAGTTTTGCAAAAAATACAATGTGCATTTTTTTGTTGTTACAATGAAGTTACATAAAACATGTCTATTTAACTTGAAAATTGGCAATGTTACTCTTTGGATTGTTTTTACTTATGTTGTGCATATTTGTATGGTTATTATTTATGAAATGATATGAAGCATGATGGGACGCAACCTAAACATTCCACTAGTTAGCCTTGAATGAAGTCTTAGGAGGAAGTTCTTATGGATGGATATGCTTATAATGGTACATGATATGTATATGATTAACTTACATATTGTTAATTCTATATGTTGATTGGTTTCACTTATGAATATGTATTGGTTTACATTGTTAAAGTTTGATGATATGTACTCTTAAATGCCATGCTATGTGAAGTGGGATGTTGGTCATGATTATTGTTGGGTTACTTGATTGAGTAAGATTATGAGACTTTCCTTGGTCATTGCACTTATTGATTTAATAGGGGTTCATGGGTAATAGTCTTTCTTTGGTTATGTTATGATAGACTCTTATTCATACTTGTGACTAATGTATTAGTATGATAGGGTTGTTTGACTATATGTCCAATGATATGATATGCATTTTGACTTGAATACGCTTTGTATTGTTGGTCTTGTGAATGTACATGTCTATGACTTAAGGAATATGTCTTTTTTATTACTATGGTCTTCTTGAAAGTGCCTAAGTTTTTCAATGTAAATTGCATACCTTTATGAAATGTTTCTTCTCTTAGCATGACTCAAGATATGTGTGCATATGGTCTCATGTTTAGTAGAACTGATGAAGTTGTTCAAGTTTTATCACTCTTAGGTACTTTCCTTTTATATGAGTACTAACGTCATATAGCCTATATGTGGATTTATTATATTGATATATGTGCTAGGCCCAAATTGTTATACTCTTGTTAGATGGTTATGAGATGAGACATCCATTTGACACTATGTCATATTTTATATATCTATGTGTAATAAAAGAAGAAGACTATGTGATCTTCCTATACGAAGGGTCTAAGTATACTCAATAATTATATTATGTGTACGTAAAGGTATATGTAAACCTCAATGTAGAAGTAATCAAAAGTTTGATATTTTTTCGTATTTTGACTTATAAATGTAATGATGTAAGCTAAGAGGCTACTTTTTGTCCTCAAAGAGGACGACAACGACGGTTACGTCTAGGGAGTGCTCCCTGGATGTGACAACATTTGTGGTATGCTTTCTTCTTTTTCGAGGCTTCTTTGATATTTATGAGGTAGTTGTTTGTCATCTCAGTATACCTTCTTACTCCTATTTATGATTTTGTTCTATTATAGAAACAAATCAAATCATATGAGACTTATATTTTATTTTGATTTAATTGTAATACTTTAGAGGCTTGTACATGTGACGACCAGGTTTTAGGATACAAGTTTTGTTGATTGTAAATTTTTTACATTTTATTGTAGTGGTTGAGTTTTAACTTGACTTATATATACATATAGATAGATAGATATATAGATAGATAGAGAGATAGATAGATATAGTTATATGTGCACATTCATATGATATAACAAATAAATGATTGTAAGACAATTATATAATTGCAAATAGATAATTAACATCTTTTTATATTTTAACAACAAGAATTAATAATAATATATATAACCAAAAAACCATTTAAATAATGCCGAACAATTTAGCGTCTCTGAATGCAATAACATTAACTCAGTTATCACTAAATATTTTTGTGGTAGTAAATCTTACAGCAAAAAAAAATCTATTTCCACTAAATATCTATTTTGTTAAAGTGGTTCTACATACGGAAATCCACATACCCAAATGATAAGTCATAAATATTTTTTTAATAAAGAACTCATCTCGAAAAAAAGAAGTAAATTTCAATTTTCCTCTATATTTTGAATAGATGTACGATGATCTATTACATTTAAGTTTTTTTGTCCTATGTCCTAATAGGTGAATGTTTTTTTCATGAGATTAGTTCCACAAATAATGACAAAGGAGAAGTCAAATGTATCTTTAATTACTTTATTTTCAAGTTTAGTTTCGTAAAGAATTAGATTTACTTGTTGCAGTACGTAATACTACGATTTAAATAAATAAACAAAAATATGTCTTCTTTAATAATTTAAACTTTTAAATAATATATTCACTCAGTTTAATATGGTTTCACATCATGTAAAAAGTCATCTATAAAAAAATAAACAAATAATGTCTATTTTTTTTAAAAAAAATGTAACTTTGATATATATTTGCATCAAAACACTATGGGTCATTTGGTAGCGTGTATAAAAATAATACCAAATAAAATGTATTAGAAATACAAAGGTTAGTAATACATGTAGTTGTTATACTTGTATTAGTTATGCGTAGATTATTTTTTATGCATTTTTTAGTTTGGTGTATTAAAAATATTATGTGTTGTATAAAAATATTATTTATAGATGTATTTTACAATTATGGTGGAATGTAAAAGTGCTTTATAGGGGGAAGTGTGTCTTTGACCATATTAATGCATGCATTAAATCCTTTGTATTGCTAATATCATGGATTTCTAGGTATTAGTAATACACTCCTCAATACACAATAACATTAATTATAAATTGCATGGAAAATGCACCAAATAAAGAATTAGTAATACATATAATTAATGCATGTGTTGTTTTTGTTATCACACTCTACCAAACGACCCCGATATGTAATAACCATGCATGATGAATTTGTGTATACTCAACCTCTCATTTTTTTACTTTAAATTAAGTTGTTAAAAATCTATTTGAGTACCATATTGAAATAAAAATTTTCTTAGGATTCGGATAGGGGATGTGAAATCATGATTTGATATCGAAATATTCTTTAGTAGCGCATCGTTAAATCCATTTATTTTTTATAATTATATGTTTTGTTATTACAAAATTTTAAATATACATAATTTTACAAATATTCACTCGTCACTAGTAGTAGTTAGTTAGTTATTTATTAATTTAATTGTTTCACATGGATGAATAATCTATTCACGCCGAGCATGAGTTCCTTTTACGAAATTTAAAATGATGATTTATGAATATAATGTTATAGGTCACATGTTGCATTAAAAAATTGAAATTAGGGTTTGAATTTAAAATTATAGTATTTTTGGAGATGTTATTCTCAAATAGCATGTCTAAATATTAATTTGAAATGAATATATCATATCATATCATATGACCAAATACAAGTTTAGAATAAAAAAGTTGCATGAGTAATATAATTTCAACTCTATTTTGACTACTTAATTAGATGATATATGTGTAGAAATAGGGGATTATGTCTTCTAAGAAGCAAAATTTAGGACATGCAATTTTATATTGCAATTTGAAATAATAAGATTAAATCAACGTTTGGGCATGCGATTTTATGCTGATTTCATAATATTAAATAACAATTTTTCCAAAAATCACGATTTAGAAACCATCAAATTCAAAAATTATCGTAGAAGTTTAAATTTTATGAGAACACCCACATTTATAAGTACTAACCATTTATTTCATATGTATATAAAATATATAATCCATATCATTACTTTTAAAACCATACAACACTTATTTTTATCACCATAGAATTTATTATTACATTAATTAAATTCATACTCTACCATTTATGTTAACCAAATTCGTTTTTTTAATCAAATTTATTTTCAAATCAAATTGACCAACAAATGACTCAAATTAACAAATGTTAGTCCATATTCATAGTAATATAATTGAAAAATGGAAGTTCAATATGAGAAGATTAGACATAGTATGTAGGATATTACATTCAATACTAGACATGACAACTTATGTTTGTTTTATTTTTAATTCAAATAGAGTTTGGTCAATAAATAATCAAACATTTTTGAATAGCTTTGTGATAGTATATTATGCAATTTTAAAAACATTTGCTAATTTGGTAAGATAGTATAAACAAGTGAGACAATTTTAATAGTTTTACAAGTTATAGGATTTTATTATGAGAAAACAAACAACATAAAATGTCCAAATAAAACTTCAACTTCATATCATACTATAAATCATGATTTCATAAGGGTTTTTACATATATTTTTAATGCGTAATTACTAAAATAAATTTACTTCTATTATAGATAATATCATGATTAGATTTATGTCAAACAAAAAATTAATGAAGTTTATTACACACATTATTGAAGAGACTTTAAACGCAAACAAAAAAGCAAAACAAAATTTTCATTCTTAAGTCTTTAGCAAAAAAAAAAGAAAAAAAATCATTCCATGACAAACAGGTCAAACTCAAATCCAAGTGGTTATATGACGATTAAATATGAAATATGCCTAAAAAATCATGCTAATAATTTTGGGGAAGATTCTGTAGATGGATGTCGTGAATTTGTGAAGAAGGGTGATGATGGAACTAAAGAAGCATATGTTTGTGCTAATTGTGGATGTTTTAGGAGTTTTCATAGAATGAATAGTCAGTCATTTTATCGCCCTACAATACATTGATCTCGCTTCTTTCACCACACATTAATCCACATGGTGCTGGAAATGCACCAGTAGTTTCTTATCCTTTCATGTCCTGATTCGTGCGAATTCAGTATATCAGAAGGCCCGTTTTCTACTATTATCCCTGACCTAATACAATATTCCGTCCATGAGAAATTCTTGGTTACATTTTTTTGATGTTATTACTAAGGATTTGTAACATCTCATATTGTAGAAAGTCTAAAATTAAGCTAAGAAAAGCAACGAGAAATAAATTTGGGTAAAATCTAGAAAATGTCCATATTTCAAAAGTGTGTTTTGGTTATTTTCAAATGTCCATAACATCCATGTCGGGGGAGTTTGGGTGTGTTCTTTATATTGATGGAAAGGTATTTGGAAGATCATTCCAAAGACACCAAGTTTTTGAATTTCCGAGGTCATATGAGTAATGTATGACCTTCGGAAGAAGGGCTGTTGAGCAGGGAAAGTTCCAAAAAGTGGATTTAGTAAGGGTCTTTTGGTCTTTTCCTTATGTCAATTAATTATTTTGTTTCAGAGTAATATAGGGGTTCTAAACTGTTCCCATTCAATTTACGCACTTAGAAAATAGAACTAGGATTTTTAAAGAAAGAAGAGAAAAGGAGAAGGAAGAAAAAGAAGTGAGATCACCTAGTTTAGCTTCGTGGATTTTCGTTGGGAGTGATCCCTAACAAGGTATATGGGATATTTTGTGTTGGATTAGTTCATCAACACACCAATTTAATTCAAATCAGTCATGTTCATGAATTAATTCATGTTAGAGGTTGGAATCTTGAACGAAAGTTTGACATTCTTGGTGATTGGATTATTGTTGATCACTAATAGTTGTAATCAATGTTTTAGGATAGTTTCAGGTCTAAATCATTGGCTAATAATATAATTAGGGATCCTAAGTTATTGGGGTGGTATCATTTAGAGTTTGGGAAGGTTTATAGATGTAAAACGACGAAGAATGTCAGAAAACGCGTTGAGGGGATGCTGGGGCGCCGCGCCTCCAAAGCCCCTCTAGACAGAGTCTGTGCGTTAGGATCTGGCGTGCTGCACCTCTCTGAACTCCTGAGCACATCCTCTGTCCATGAGTCTATAGCGCTCCGCGCCTCTCAAAGCGCAAAGACCCCTTGGTGACACCCGTTCTTTCCCTATATTTTTCTACTAGTTCCAACGTGATGTACCCCTCATTCCTAGTTGTTTCCAACACTCTAAGGTACATATGAAAATCATGAAATCATCCATAAACATAAGACCATGATCCTTGAATACCTAATTTAATTCAAGGAAAGTAAGTTCAAAGTCAAAGAAGTTAAGAGACAAGTCTAGAAGTTAATAAGCAAGTTAAGGTAATGTTTTCTAAAGTCTTTCACAAATGTTTACTTTGTTTTGAAGACTGAAAGTTCAATTCAAGTGATGAGTTGAGTTCCTTTCTTAAAAGCTATAAGGGAACTAAATATTCCCTAAGAGTTAAAGTTTCAAGTAAGTTAAGTAAAGAGTTGAGTTCATTACTTAAATGTTATAAGGTAACTAAGTGTTCCCTATGAGTTGAAGTTTCAAGTTAACTCAAGTAAAGAGTTGAGTTCATATCTCAAAAGCTATAAGGGACTATTCCTTAACAGTTAAAGTTTCAGGTTAAGTAAAAAGCAAGAGTTGAGTTTAATTCTCAAAAAATATAAGGGAACTAAGTATTTCCTAGAGTTTTACAAATGTTACACATTTTAATTAAAATGGGAAACTAGAAGTTCCAAAAGATTTTTGAACAAAAAGAGGAACATTGTTTCCAAAAAGAGTTTTTTAAACCTAATGGGTTTAGTAAATTATCTCAACCCAATGGAAGGAAGTTTCATTAAATGTATGAGATAAAGTACATTTTAGGGAGAAGTATTTAGGGGAAGACAGTTCATATTAACTCAAGTCTCCATGTAAATCGTGTAGACAATATGGAAATTCATGTTTAATAATTTTTTGATGATCGCGTAAGGAGATCTAATGGATCCACTAATTTGAGTAAGGCCTTATTCCAATGGGAAGGTGTAGGATGATCCTCTTGCAACGTGAGGTAAGACGTTGTATCATCACTTAGATAGTAATGGTTGTCAGTTAGAGAAACTCCCACAAAGACTATATTACTTTCTTATATAAGTAAAGTTGAGTTTGTTATTGCATTTCCTATAACGAACTAAGTAGCTTTTACGGTTTTATGAGCTTTCTATATAATCATATATACATCTTGCATGTGATTTAAACTGCTTTACATGGAAATTATTTGAGTTAAGTATACTCTTGAGTTGAGCAGAATCAAGGTAAGTTCATATAATTCCATGAAGCTTAAGTCGTTGTTTAGCTCTCAAACTCGCATACCCGTACATTCAATAAACTGACACTTGTTGTCCTGCATCATTTCATGATGCAGACGCATGTACTAAGGATCAAAAATCAGCGCTTCGTTGATCCAGTGTGAGGTTCAGAGTTTAGGCTGAGCCTCCTTTAATTTTGGAGGACATCCTTTTTATTTATATATTAGCTTAGCTTTTAGGATATTATGGGGTCTGTCCCGAAATTCCACTTTAGATAGTTATAGGTTTCGTAGACTATAGTGTTTCAGTTTTGAGTTGTTTTCAGTTATTCACACTCAAGTGCCATTTTGGCAAAAGTTATGAAATGACATATTTTTCCATTTTATTATGTTATACTCGTGTCAAAGTTGAGGTTTGTCTTCCTCTGATATAAGTAATCTAGCCAGGGGTTCTCTTAAGGGCTAATAATGGTCTTCGAGTGCCAGTCCCACCCAGCGTGTAGGCTCAAAGTGTGAAAAACTTAGTATTAGAGCATAGAGTTCAAGATTCCTAGGGACATTAAGAAATAATGTATGTATAGTCTTACTCATCGGTGTGAAATGAGCCACATCTATGATTAGGTTTCTACGATATTTAGGAATGTTTCTCTTCTTTCAATTTATTTCGCATGAAGATTTAATCTCTAAAAGTCTCTGTCTAATTCATGCTTACATGTATTTACAAATCATCATTCCTCCAAGAAGAGCATTCAGAGGTAGTCCACAGATGAATGTTGAAGAACAAGATGTTTGAAATGAATCAGAGGTACAACCTCAAGGAGAGGTTACCAATGCTGAATTCCCAGAATCTTTTCGGATGTTGAATCAGGTTATGAACAACCAAGTCGGGCAGCAAAGAGGAGCTCGACAGGAAAGGGCGGATACATCGAGAATTTGTGTTCCTTAGGATGAATCCCCCTAGTTTCACCTTATCAAAAACTAGTGAAGATCCAAAGAGCTTTATAGTGGAGTTGAAGAAGGTGTATGAGGTAATGCATGTGGTCGATGCGGAAAGGTTGAAATGGGTGCATACCAACGGAAAGATATGGCTAGAACATGGTACGATCACTAGAAGGATGGTCAGGCTGAGGATGGACCATATCCAAGTTGGGCTTTCTTCGAGGAAGCCTTCTTGGGGAGGTTCTTTCCTAGCAAAATAAATAAAGACAAGGTGATTGAGTTTCTTGAAACAGGATTCCATGAGTGTGCATGAATAAGGGTTGAAGTTTACCCAGCTATCTCGCTACGCTCTGGAGATGGTGAAAGACATGAGGAGCAGAAGGAGTCTGTTTGATGCAGGGTTGGGTCGTGCTTCAAGCGAGGAAAGTAGGGCTTCCATGTTTATAGGTTACATGGATATATCCAGCCTTGTGGTATACGTTCAACAAGTTTAAAAAGAGAAGATGAAGGATAGAGAAGAGTACCGAAACAAGAAAGCAAGGACTAGGAATGATTCTTGCCAACAGAAAGGTGGTTCGAGCCGACAACAATTCCCGAAATCAAAGGGGTATGCACCATCATCTACTAGTGCACCTATACCTAGAAACTGAGGTAAGAATAACGGTCACAATTCACACCATTTCAAGTCTAGATTGGTCCAATCTCATGATAGTGTGGCACAAAAGGGTAGTGGGAGTTCCGCATGTGGTAAATGTCGTAGAATCCATCCTGGCAAATGTCGTGATGGCCAGACATGTTTTTTCAAATTCGGTCAAGTTTGTCACTTTATGAGAGAATGACCTAATAAAAATGAAGGTGGTGAAAATTAGGCAACAGAGCCCAATCTTCATCAATTGCTCCACAAAACAGGGCTTCACCTAGAGGAACTACTTCTGGTACTGGCGGAGGGGCAAATTGCCTCTATGAAATCACTAGATACCAAGAGCAAATGAACACTCCAGATGTTGTCATGAGTTTAATCAAAGTCTTTACTTTTGATATTTATGCTTTATTAGATCTAGGAGAAAGTGTATCCTCTGTAACTCTTAATGTTCCAAATCAGTTTAAAATTCTCCCTAAAAAGATTTGTCAACCTTTCCATGTTTCCACACCTGTTGGGGAGTCAATTCAACAGAAAAGAGTCTATCGTGATAGTCCTGTTTCAATTAATCAAAAGATTACCTTGGCTTATTTGATAGAGTTAGACATGGTGGATTTTGATGTCATTCTATGTATAGAATGGCTCCATGCCGGCTATGCATCAACATATTATAGAACGTGAGTTTTCAAGTTCAAGATACCAAATGAGCTACTCATAGAGTGGGCTAGTAGTTCAACATTGAATAAGGGTCGCTTCATTTTGTACCTTAAGGCAAATGAAGTTAGTTTCTAAGGGATATATCTATAACTTATTCCGAGTTAATGACTCAAATGTTGAGGTACCTTCCCTTCATTCAGTTCCTATAGTTAGTAAGTTTTTAGAAGTCTTTCTTAATAATCTAGTCGAAGTCTCTCGTGAAAGAGAGATAGACTTCGGCATAGATGTTATTCAAGTTACTCCTCCTATCTCTATTTCTCTATACAAATGGCACCAGTAGAATTAAAAGAACGAAAAGAACAATTGAATTATTTGTTAGATAAAGTGTTCATTCGACCAAGTGTCTCTCTTTGGGGCGTTCTGTTCTTGTTTGTTAGGAAGAATGATAGGTCCCTTAGGATGTGTATAGATTATTGTCATGTAAATAAGGTGACCATAAAGAATGAATATCCTCTTCCAAGGATATATGATCGCTTCAATCAACTTCAGGGTGCTTCTTGCTTATCCAAGATTGACCTAAGATCAAGCTATCAGTAGTTAAGAGTTAGGGAATTTGATATTCGCGAGACAACTTTTAAAACAAGGTATGGGCATTATAAATTTCTTGGTTTTACTATTGATTTGACTATTTCACCCACGTCATTCATTCTTCTTATGAAAGGAGTCTTCAAACATTATTTGGATCTGTTTGTCATAGTATTCATTGATGACATACTGACTTATTCAAGGAACGAAGAAGATCATGCTATTCAACTAATGTTTGTTCTTCAGACTTTGAGAGATAAGAAGTGGTATGCCAAGTTCTCCAAGTGCGAGTTTTTGCTTAAGTTTGTGTCATTCCGAGGTTATATTATTTTTGGTGAAGGTATCAAATTTGACACTCAGCAGATAGGAGCAATTCAGAGTTGGACTAGACCCACATCTCCAACAGATATAAGGAGTTTCTTCGGCTTAGCTTTGTATTATAGGAGATCTCTAGAAGGATTCTCATCTCTCTGTTCTCCTTTGACCAAACTAACTTAGAAGACAATCAAGTTTCAATGGTCAGAAGCTTGTGAAAAAATCTTTCAGAAGTTGCAAAAGAGATTGACTACTTCTCTGGTTTTTACCTTACCAGAAGGTACTCAAGGCTTTGTGATATATTGTGGTGCATCAA
The DNA here is from genome assembly GCF_036512215.1 of Solanum lycopersicum. Taxonomy (NCBI): domain Eukaryota; kingdom Viridiplantae; phylum Streptophyta; class Magnoliopsida; order Solanales; family Solanaceae; genus Solanum; species Solanum lycopersicum. Next base: position 23,120,143 of record NC_090804.1, on the reverse strand, counting down.
GAGTTGGCTTGGGCTGTGTATTAATGCAAAATGGAAAGGTCATAGCTTATGCTTCTAGACAGTTGAAAGGTCATTAGATGAATTATCCAACTTATGACTTAGAATTGGCTGCAGTAGTATTTGCATTAATGATATGATGTCATTATTTATATGGTATTCATGTGGATATATGCTTTAGTCACAAGATCCTCCAATATGTGTTCACTCAGAAAGAGCTCAACCTCAGACAGAGAAGGTGGTTGGAATTACTCAACGATTATGACATGAGTATTCTTTACCGCTCAGGTAAGGCTAATGTAGTTGTTTATTCCTTAAGCAGGTTGTCCATGGGAAGTACTCTAACGACCAGCTTGTAGATCCTAGAAGTTCGAGCATCCTGCTGTCGTTACATTGCAAATGAGACTTCAAGAAGTATAATAAAAGCCACTCGTATCATTCATTACATAATAAACATTCTAAAATGAGTAAGAATTTAAAACTTTATTAACACACGAAGAGCTCTTTTCATAATCATTATGCAGGCAGAAGACATTCATTTAAAATATTAAACCTTTACAACATTTCATTGAACCATCTAAACTTCGGAGTATACCACACTCGGGACTAAGCTGATACAAGACGTAAATGAAAGACTAAGACATAAACAAACATGTGGATATTGTCCTAGAATCTATGAGGACTCACCAATACTTTATCTTTAACCCTTAGACACCTATCCATCCTCCATGACTTATCAAGGAATCCAATTCCGTACACTTAAATCAAAAAGGTAAAAGAAGGGTTTAGTATACTAGATGCACTATGTATGGAAGCCATGCAAAAAACCATGAAAAAAAAGAAAATTTAGTAAATAAAATGCTTTTCATGAATTTTTATTAAAACATCATACTATAAGAATAAGAATAACATTTAAAAACTTAAAAACACATAATTATTCATTTAATCAATTTATTACATTTTTAGAGAACACATTACAGTGAACTTCTTCATTGTTATAGTGAAGTTTCTTAACTTCACTTTAGACACATTGTAGAATGTAATTCCCTCACCAGACTGTATCCTAAGACTCACTTAAGTAAGACAAAGAGATACCACCCATACGACCTATCTAGGCACACCTAAATGATCCTTAAACCACCTATAATTAGATATACACACTTAAAACACATTAAGCACATGAACATCAGATCCTCCTACCAAATGTGATTCTAAAGTTCACTTGAGTGAGTTGTGAAGTGACCACCCATAAAATCCCTTACACACACTTAAGATATCCTATAGACTACCTATGATAGAATCATTCTCACTTAGTACATCAACACACAGATATTATGACATTCTCCTCCCAAAGGTTACAAAAAGACTTAGTTAAGTAAATCAAGCAGATAACGTCCATGGTTGACCTATTCGAGATTACCTAAGTAATCCTTAATGCTTCCTATGTCTTAGATCATATCCACATAATCAACTGTCTTTCCAAACTAGAGTTATTCTTAAGACATACCTAGGTAAGATGAAGTGACCATTCATATGCCCCCTTCACACCTTAACTAAAAAACCCTTAACTACTCTACATAAGTACTTATTCATTTACATTCTTTCTTAACTTAAGTCATTATATTCATTAGTTCATTTAAGACACATTTATATATAAGAACATTTTAGTAATGGTCTTGGACAAGATCTAGGGACTTGAACTAACACCTTCAAAGCCTATTGTTCAATTTCTAGATAGCGTCCCATACCACCACCAAAACTTCATCGAACTTCTCCAATGCTAGTACATATCCCATATGATGAGAATAGGCAATAACCGATATAGAACAGCATAGCTAGACATGGAATCCGGAGTTCTAACCTACTCCGATGAGGGAATTATACTTGCCCAGGGTAGAACTAGGACAAATCTTATGTATTCACATGACTAAGGAATATGAAGGGCTTCTATGCACTCTAGTCTCTTTCTCAAGTAAAGCTACATTGTAATCTAGTCTCCTTCTCAAGTAGATCTACTTTCCATAACACATTCACTCTGTGCTAGCCTTTGTTCTCCAGGGTAATTAACATTAAAGGATATTATGAAGAGGCTCCATATCTAGTTCATAACCCAATCACATTCACCCTACCAAAGAAGTTCACTCGGGATACCTTTCAATGGCGACTAAGATAGCTCATCTTGACTTTTGTAAGGATGATATGATGTTGTTCTAGGCAATCAACCCTGAGTCCATCATCCTTTACATGAAGGATACCATTAAGACTCTTTGACTTAAAATTCATAACAAAACCTTTTCCACATACATGACCTTCTTAACATCATCTAACGTCTCACAAATCATTCATTCATACATGACAAGGGTTCACTAAGCCTACCTATATAAGACATATCATATTCACATATCATTCATACATGTATCAAGTGAGGGACACAAGTCTACCGAAATAAGGCCAATTTTCTTTACTTTATCACATATAGCATATCATTCTTTCATACACTTAGTAATGACCCTTATCATCTTTATGTCATCCTATACGTTGCTATAACATCATAAATATAACCATCATAGATTCATATAGTCAATTAGGGACAATCATGCATCAACTCTAACATTACACTCATGAACACATAGTCATACTCTAACATGATCTCCTAATATACATAGAATAACGTATACTTTCACTTAATCACATGTAGATAGATATACTCATACTCCACATAAGTAAACTACACAAATTATCATAATACTTCAAGTACTGCCGACAAGGCCATGATCAGCATATTACATAATGTAACGCCGACAAGGCCACATCAATATACATATCACCACTACCATGAGTGGACCATACCACTCATCATTGTAAAAAAAAGTTATAAATGATAATAAGAGAGTTCGGGAAGCATACCACCCATTACATCTCACCACTTTAATCCAAAGCTAAATCATCCAATTCAATACCAATAGGCCCTTACCCATTGCCATGAACATCAAATTTAATACATAAACAATAATACGCAACGAATCTAGGTAAATTCAATACAATTATTACATCAATCAATAGCCCATAGAAAACTACACTACGAATCGTAAGCATTAAGTAAATATCAATTCGATAAGGTAAATATTTACTGGATCTAAGAATATACAAAATGTAATTTTTCAAATTGGAACATTCTATAAACCAATCAATCATAGTCTATACATGAATCAAAATCCCATAACAATCTACACTTGAATTCGTTAATATGAAATAATGATCGCATAACCCATATATTAGTCAAATTGAGATATTTGAGAAGGTGAAGGTTTCGTGGAGAATTCAATTGTAAAACATCAATTATACATCAATAATAACATATCTTAATATTTGAAAATGTTTCATGCAAGAACCCACGACTTAAGAATAGAATAATGGACTTATTCATCTCTTTGAAATCTTTGAAAATCATTTTTGAAATTGACTCTAAGGTGATAGAAAGACTTAGATGAAGAACACCCATACCTTATTACAAAAATACAATGATAGTTGAAGAAGAAACTCCACTGAAGATCCATCTTCAAGATCTATCTTCACCTTGAGCTTTCATGGAGGTTTCTAAAGAAACTTTGGGAAGGAATGAGTTTTTATTTAGGTGATAAAGTTTAAATGAGAGATTTATGACTTATATACTCTTAAAATACCCTTAAAAACAAAATAACCGTCCTCCTACTTTATAAGACTTGGGGTAAAATTCCCAAAATGCACAAGCCTTAACAAAAAATTGTAGGCATTTTACAGAACCATCGACGCCCTAGCATCGACGTTCCTTGGGTGAGACCACACCCTGTCGATGGGGGTATCATTGGTTTCTATTGAAGCTCATCAACCTGCAGACTTGCAGGCTCCATCGACGCCACAAGTCAACGTTTGGCACTACATCCAACCTGCCATGCAACGTGAAGTCTTGAGTTGTGGTCCTACTCTAGGGACCCTTGTGGATCCAACGTGGAGTCGTACCCAGACATTTCCAATCCAAATATGTTTGTATACAAGTTTAGGACTTACTGTATCAATTACATCAAAAACGAACACGTAAAACTTGACAAAACATGCATTGACACACAAGGTCGTTTCAAGGCAAACCTTTGGAACGTCATAGTCGATCTTAGACGTTTGACCCCAAACTTTATGAAACTTGACACACAGACTATAAACACCATAATAACTCAAATAATGACCTCATTTACTCATTAAACACACAATTAGGCATATAACCACATATGAGGAACATAGGTTATTAGTCGTTGAACGTCTCGGTCGTCCCATGACGTTTCACTTCTAAATCACATAAAACTCTAGACACTACCTCAATAATATATTTTATACCTTTTTAGGACCTTATACAATAATTAAAACCATGTTTGTCTCTAACTTCACCTAAGTCATTTGAGGGGTGTTATAAGTACTTCACATGTCGAAGAAGACAATAGGGAGTTAACAAAAGATGTGCACATGCTTGAAGGTTTAAGAGTCAAACTTATGGACTCAATATAAAGAGGCATAGTGTTAAAGAATTGGTGTAAATTATTGTTGGTGTTAGAAGTGAAAGAGAATCAATATCAAGACCCTATTCTTCTTGATTTGGAGGCAAGTGTCAATAACCAAAGTGTATTGACATTCGAACAAGGGGGAGATTGTGTGATGAAATACCAACGCAGATTATGTGTACCTTAGGTGGATGGACTTCAAGAAAAGATCTTGGAGAAGGCTCATAGATCTTGATATTCCTCTTATCTGGGTTCCACCAAAATGTATCATGATCTGAGAGAGGTATATTGGTGGGAAGGCATGAAGAAAGATAATGATGAATTTTTTTCCAAGTGTTCAAATTCTCAGCAAGTAAAGGTAGCTAGAATATGGAACTTCCAGAATGGAAGTGGGAGATGATTAATATGGACTTCATCACATGCTTGCCAAGATCGCGAAGGTTCATGATTCCATTTGGGTGATTGTCGATAGAATGACAAATTCAACCCATTTATTGTCGGTCAACACTACTTATTCGGCTAAGATTATTCTAGGTTTTACCTTCAGAAAGTTTTAAGTTTTCATGCAGTCCCGATCTCCATTATTTTATATAGAGGTGCACAATTTACTACAAAGTTCCGGAAATCTTTCCATAATTATTTGGGTTTCAAGGTGAATTTTAGCACAGATATTCATCCTCACACAGATTCACAAGCAGAGTGCACTATCTAGACCAGAAGATATGTTGAGACCTTGTGTGACCGACTTAAAGGGAAATTGGGATGACCTACTATCATCGATTCTTTTCACAAAAATATTTATCATTCGAGAGTCCAAATGGCTCCATATGAAGCTCTTTATAGGTGAAGATGGAAATCTCTTATTGGGTGTTCGAGATTGGCGAAGTAGTGTTGATAGGACCAAATTTACTTCACCAAGTTATGGAAAAGGTGAAAGTGATTCAAGAAATGTTGAGGACAGCGCATAATAGCTAAAAGTCCTACACAAATCTTAGAAGAAGGTCGTAAGAGTTTAAAGTTAATGATTGGGTGCACCTAAAGGTTTCACCTATGAAAGGAGTTATGAGGTTTGGTAGAAAGGGGAAACTTAGTCTCCGGTATATTAGACCTTATAGAATCTCCAAAAGAGTGGGAAATGTGGCTTATATTTTTGAGCTACCTCAAGAGTTAGAAGCGGTTCATCCGGTATTCCATATTTCATTGTTGAAAGAGTGCTTGGGTGATCCTTCATTGATAGTACCAACAGAAAATTTTGTTATTAAGGATAACTTATCCTATGAAGAAGTTTCGGTTCAAATTTTTGATCGGCATGTTCCCAAGTTGAGGACAAAAGAAGTTGCTTCAGCCAACATCCTTTGGAGGAACTAATTTGTTAAAATGAGTGACTTGTGAAGAAGAGGAGAGTATGAAGAAGAGATATACACATCTCTTTCGATCTGGAGAGGAGGCAAATCAAGGTACAAAACTCTCTTCTTAACACTTTATGGGGTAATGTATAATCATGTAGTACTTACTTGTGTTCTTGAGTGCCAAAATTAAATATATCCTTAGCTTAGAGAAAGAATTCTCATTCGAGGACGAATGATCTCAAGGGGGAGGTATTGTAGCATCTCTTAGTGTAGACAAACTAAAATTAATCTAAGAAAAGCAAGGAGAAACAAATTAAGAAAAAATGGGAAAATTTGGAAAATTTCAAGATTTCAAAAGTGGGATTTGGCCATATTCAAACATACATAACTTCAAGCTCAAGAGAATTTTTGGTGAATTTTTTTATATGGATGGAAATCTCATTGGAAAACCCTTACAACGAAGCAAAGTTTGAAAATTTTGCAAGTTCGTTTTGGAAGAATCTTTTTGGATTTAAATCTATCCCATTCAGTTTACGCACTTTGAAAATAGGCTAGGGTTTAGAGAGCAAGATGAAAAGAGGAGAAGGAAGTAGAAGACACGAGAACACAAAGTTTAGCTTCGTGGATTTTCGTCGTGGGTGATCCCTTACAAGGTATATGGGATATTTTGTGTTTGGTTAGTTCACCCACACAAAAATTTCATTTAAATGAATCAAGTTCATGAATTAACTCATGTTAGAGGTTGGAATCTTCAAAGAAAGTTTGACGTTCTTGTTGATTGGATTGTTGTTTATCTCTGTTAGTTGTAATCCATGATTTAGGACTGTTTCGGGTCTAATTTATTGTGTTATAGGTTAATAAGGGATCCTAAGTGTTTGGAGTGGGATCCATGGGAGTTTTGAAGGCTTAGAGATGAAAAACAAAGAAGAAAGTCAAAAAACCCGTTGGGGGGATGCTATGGCGCCGCGCCTCCAATTGCCCCTCAGAACAGAGTCCATCCGTAAGGCTCTGGCGCACCACACCTCTGATAGCACCTAAGGACAGCGTCTTTTGACCTGGCTATGTGCTCTGCGCCTCTCAGAGCGCCAAGACCTCCTGGAGACCCCGAACTTTCCTTATCTCTTCGTACTAGTTCCTATGTGATGTACCCCTCATTCCTAGTTGTTTCCAACACTCTAAGGTACATCTAAAAATCATGAAATCATTCATAAACATGAGATCATGATTCTTGAATCCATAATTAAATTCAAGGAAAGTTAGGTCAAAGTCAAAGAGGTTAAGAGCCAAGGCTAAAAGTTAAGAATCAAGACAAGGTAAAGTTTTCTAAAGTCTTTAACAAATGTTTTCACTATATTTTAAAGACTTAAACTTCAAGTCAATTAAAGAGTTGAATTCATTTCTTAAATTCTATAAGAGAACTAATTATTCCCTAAGAGTTAAAGTTTCTAGTTAAGTCAAGTAAAGAGTTGAGTTCATTTCTCAAATGAACTAAGTACCCCCTAAGAGTTAAAGTTTCAACTTAAGTCAAGTAAAGAGTTGAGTTCATACCTCAAAAGCAATAAAGGAACTAAGTATGCCCTAAGAGTTAAAGTTTCAAGTTAAGTAAACAGGAAGAGTTGAGTTCAATTATCAAAAAGATATACAGAACTATGTATTTCTTAGAGTTCTACAAATATTTCACATTTGAGTAAAGGAGGGAACTAGAAGTTCCAAAAGAGTTTTGAACTAAAAGGGGAACATTGATTCCAAAAGGATGCTTTAAGAGCTAATGGGTTCAGTAAATTATCAAAACCCAAAGGAAGGATGTTTTATTAAAAGTTTGAGATATAGTACATTTTTGGGAGTAGTATTGAGCACCAATGTGGGGACGAGAGTTCATATTAACTCAAGTATCCATGTAGGCCAACTAGCCAACATGGCAATTTTTTACGTGCCATACTTTTTAGATGATCCCATAAGAAGAGCTAGTGAATCCACTAAGTTGAGTAAGGTCCTATACTGATGTCAAGGTGTAGAATGTTCATATTGCAACTTGAGGTAAGACATTGTATGATCACTTAGGCTCATAGTGGTGGTTTTTAGTTAGAGAAACTCCCACTGAGGTGGTATTACTAACTTATATAGGTAAAGTTGAGTTTGTTATTGCATTTCCTATAACGAACTAAGTTGTTTTCAATATTTTATGAGCTTTATATATATAAGTATACACACACACACACATCTTGCATATGATTCAAACTACTTTATATGCATATCATTTGAGCTTAGTATATTCTAGAGTTGAGATGAGCTAAGGTAATTCAATTTAATCCCCTCCAGCTTAAGTCGTTGTTTATCTCTCCAACTCGCATTCTCATAAATTCAATGTACTTATGCTAGTTCGCCTGCATCGTTTCATGATGCAGACGCAGGTACCAAGGATCAACACTGAGCGCTTCGTTTATCCAGATTAAGCTTCAGAGTTTGTGGTGAGCCTCTTTCCATTCTCGAGGACATCCTTTTTATTTCTATATTAGCTTAGCTTTTTGGATGTTGTGGGGTCTGTCCCAACATCTCTCTCTAGATAGTTAGAGGCTATGTAGACTATATTATTTCAGTTTGTAGTTGCTTTAAGTTATTCAGACTTAAGTGTCATTTTGTCTAATGTTACGACATGACATATTTTCCCCTTTTATTATGTTTTACTCGTGCAACAGTTGATGTTTGTCTTCCACTTATATAAATAGCCAGGAGAGGGATTTTCTTGAGGGTTAGCAAAGGTCTTTGAGTGGTCTATGTTGGTTAAGGAAAGATGTTCCCAAAAGGTAAAATAAATTAAAGAAATCAACTTTAACTAGGATAACCTAAGGGGTTTATCTTAGTCGAGGTAGCGGCTTGAGACTCTACCTAAATATTGCACAAGTTAGCTTTCAGGGAAGTCTTAGAAGGGTGTTCATATATATGTATATGCTTATAATTGTACATGATATGTATATGAAGATCTTGCATATTGATGGTACTATATGACGATTGGTTTCACTTATGAACATGTATTTGGTTTCCATTGCTTAAGTATGATGATAACTAGTCCTCATGATATGCTATGTGAAGTTGGACATTGCTTATGATTCTTGTTGAGTTTACTTGATTGAGTAAGGTTATGGGATACTTTGCTTAGTCATTGCACTAGTTGACTTAATAAGGGTTCATGCGTAATTGTCTTTCTTTAGTTGTGTTTTAATGAACTCTTGTCCATGCTTGTTGCTATTATAACTTTATTATAGAGTTGTCTTGGTTATGTGCTGAATTATGTTGTATGAATGTTGGCTTCAACAGACTTAGCATTGTTGGTCTTGTGATGTACATGATCTTGACTTAATGAATATGTTTTATTGATTGGTATAGGCTTCTTGAATGGGCACAATGCTTTTAAAAGTAAATTGCATACCATAATAAAATATCCCCTTTTTTGCATGATTTTATGATGTGTGTGTATGGTCTTATACTTAGTAGAAGTGGTGTACTAACCCAACATTTTCTGGTTTTCCCAACAATATAGGTTTCGTTCGTTGAAGGGCTCTTGAGACGACATTGAAGGAAGACTTGGAATTCTCACACATCCAAGTTGAGTAGGTCCTCACTTTCTGAGGGTAATTCCACTATATAGATTTTTATGTTGTTCTAGTTACAAGAAATCTAGTTCTTTACTTTTCATTTGAGTAATTAAGATTGTATAGCCTATATGTGGCTTTATTACATTGATGTATGGGATATGCCAAATTGATATACTCTTTTTTTAGATATGTTATGAGATAAGACATATGTTTAAGAATATGTTAAGTATTGTATATATTTATGTGCAATAAAAGTAGAAGACTATGTAATTTTCTTATACGAGGGTCTATGAAGACTCTATATGACTATATTATGTGTATGCGAAAGGTCTATATAAACCTCAAGATAAATATAAAAAAGTTTTAGTTTTTTTCGCATTTTTAACCTATGAATGTAATTATATAAGCTAAGAGACTAGTCTTAGTCCTCAATGAGGACGATGACGCCGGTTTCATCTAAGGGGTGCTCCCAGGATATGACGAGTACTTATATAATTAATATTTCTCCTATATATATGGTGTTATTCTGATTTTAAACGATTTGACATATCTAATAAACATGTACTTGCATTATATAATATAATTAATCATTTGACAACAGGTTTTTTCTATGACAACAGGTGATGCAATGATGGAAGAATCTTCAAACACCGAAAATGTTAATCATCTCAATCAATTAAATACATAAATTTTTCGTTCTTCCAGATTTTAATTGCACAAGAGAAATCATTTATGGCTAGAGCTACTCAAAACTAGGTGCTTATTATTGAAATGGATGGTAAGAACGAGAGGAAAGAGTTATGGGATGAACATGTTGCTTAAGATTATGAAAAAGAACAATCACGAATACTAGCTAATAAGCTAGAATGGAATTTAAGCATGAGATCAGGAAATGGAAAGAATAATAAGAATAAATATGAGAAACCAGATGGTTTTGCGATGTATAGCAAAACCAAAGCTATTAGAAGTATACAACTTGCGTGAGCCCAGATAATCAACATCTTCTGACAATCATAATTGTCCCCATTAAAAAGTGTTATTGTTGTTGTTATTACTTTTTTCGCTTTAGGGTGTGTTTGTTATGGAAGGTAACATTTTCTGGAAAATGTTTATCAATTTTTTTACGTTTGATTGGTTTAAATGTCTTAAAATTATTTTCCAAATCAACTCATTTTATTCAAATTTAAGGAAAATGACTTTCTTTTGAAAGTTAAGAAAAACATTTTTCAAACCTCTACTTTATCCTTTAATTTTATTCCTTCTCTATCCATATCTCGTACCCAACCCTCCTTATTCAAACAAAAACTAAAATTTTAAAGTTTCTTATTTTTTTGAAATTTCAAATATAGTTTTTCCTACAATCAAGCCCCCCCCCCCCCCCCCCCCAAATCCCCCTCAAACAAAAAAACAATAATTTATAATTAAAAAATGTTTCAAATATTATGATTTACTTAACCCAACCCAACCCCAATCATCCCTACTCCCTTCCCCCCTACCCCACCCCTAAATAAATTAATTTTGAAAAATATTTTTTTAAGAAAAAAATAACAAAAATAGGCCAATCGCCCCCCCCCCCCCCCCCCGCCACCCTGTTAATTTATCATTTTTTAAAAAAAATTACTTTTGAAAAAGATATAAAATTTGTAAATGAATCATTTTCTACATCACAGCCACTTGGTAACTCCCCACCCCCCGGCAATCCCCACTAAGGACATCATGTAAAAAATTAACAAAAAATTATCTTGGAAAAGATTTCAAATTTTAACTTTTTTCATTTTTACGTTAACCCCACATCCTACCCCTACCGGCTCACCAGACCATACCCAGGTTCAGGTTCTAGATCTATTACTGGAGTTCATACTTCTATATGAAATTTTCCCTAAAGATTTTTTTTAGTCTCGAGCCAAAATAAAACATATTTTTCTTTAAAAAAATTTATTCACCAACCATACATTATAAAGTAATTTTTACACCCGAAACAAACATAAAAAAAAATAAGTTCTAATCCACGTGTTTTCGAAGAAAGCACACTAAGGACATCCTGTAAAATATTAACAAAAAATTATCTTGGGAAAGATTTTAAATTTAAACTTTTTTCATTTTTACGTTAACCCCATATCCTACCTCTACCGGCTCACCAGGCCATACCCAGGTTCAGGTTCTAGATCTATTACTCCAGTTCATTTTTCTATATGAAATTTTCCCTAAAGAATTTTTTTTAGTCTCGAGCCAAAATAAAAAATATTTTTCTAAAAAAAAATACGTTAACCAACCATACATTATAAAGTAATTTTTACACCCGAATCAAGAATAAAAAAATAAGTTTTAATCCAAGCGTTTTGGAAGAAAGCATTTTCAATGGAAAACTTTCTCCTTCATACAAAACACATCCCTAGTCTTAATTTCTTGATGTGTTGTTGTTTGGTAGGGGTAATTAACTAGTGATAGACACATTATGTTCTCCTACAAGCATATATAGGGTAGAGATAACTAGTTATCTGTCTGACCCATTTTCATTTATACTTTTCTTTATATTCAAATACTATCGATCCATTGTTTTGTACTTTAAGGATTTTGTTTTGTTGTTTGAATATATTGATTTTAATGGATTCTCTTTGTCAAAGGATTTCTTCCATGGTTCATCATATGTCAGTTTACATATATACATGTTAATCGTTCAAGATCAAAAAATTAAAAAAAATACTTGTTATTGTTAGATAAAGAAGATCAAAGGATAAATTTTACCACTAGGATGGTGTTCATCCAACTTCAAGATTTATTACATTAAACTTACTTCTTCATTTAACATGTAAAGTAATTTTATTTTACTGTTTATTACACGAAAGTCATTTTTAATTAATATTTTATCACATAAAAGTAATTTTCCAAGCAAATCTAAAATAAACTTCGCTATAATATACATATACATAAATATACATATAAATATATATATATATATATAAATATATATATATATATATATATATATATATATATATACATATAAATATATATATATATATACATATAAATATATATATATATATATATATACATACATACATATAAATATATATATATATAAGGTTGCCTTTTTCGATAATCTTCGGATATATGCTTATTTTCAACTCCTCAAGCATTTTGTCGATTACTACAACGCCCTTCCTCGTCTTTGGATGCCGAGTATCCACCGTAAGTATTTCCTTATTTTTGAACCTTTCCCTTCACTTTTAGGGATATAATGCTTCTAAATGGATGGATTGTTAACTTCCATGAATGATAAATCATAGATCAAACCGACCGAAAAGGACGCACCTCTAGTGTACAAGTTATCGTGCCCACGATAAATGCGAGGTACACAAGAGCAGAATATATAATTGTCCAAAGTATCTTAGTAGTAAGAGAATCTTATTTTGACTTCCCAAAGGTTTTGATAGCTCAATCGAGACAATGACGGGTCTCTGCCCATGAGGGGATGGAGCTAGCGACTTAAGTTTTTTTTTGGAGAATTCAACAGAAGGTCACAGCAAGACGAGCCTTTTATCTTACAATAGCTATCAAGTTGAACTTTAGCAATGTATGCAAATGAGGTATGCTAATAGAATGGTAGACTTCAACCTTGTTCTTGCATAACCTGATCAATTCGATCAGTCACTGACCATCTATTTTCATTGTTCAAATCTATGATTACCCCTTGTGGCGACCTAAACCAACAGAGAAAGAAACATCAATCAAATAGATCTTTTGAAGAACTTGATAATAGGACAAGAATAAAGATATAGTCTCATTCTACTTGTCAAAGCCTATTAAATTAGCTTTGGAATAGAAGGGGAAGGGGAATATGTCAATGGACATGTTGCAGGGTTACCACAAATATGACATTGAACTCCAAATTGACATATCACAATAACTAATTCTTAATTGATATTTATAACCTGGAAATATTCAATAATTTATGATAATCAGCTAAGTTTTTTATTTATGAAATTGTCATCATCAATGTTTATCAACTTGATATTAGAGGGATGGTTTGGATTATATTTGCTCATTCAATCGATGGAAAAAATAGTAGATAGAGGGTGACTTATACGCTCAAATTTACTTCTCAAAAAGAAGTATAAGCGGTCGTACGAAGTAAAGAACCCAACTATGAGGTTGGAATCAATCCCACGAGGAAAATGATTAAGACTTAACTTTAACCTACAATTACTTCTATTTAATTAAGTCCTTTGCGAAAGCAGGTAATAAAGTGGGAGTTTTAAATAACAAAAGGAATTAAATATGTGTAAGTTAAGAAGTAGAAAATATGAATATTTGATATTTATCAAGTGATGAGAGTAACTAGGGCCTAAGTGTTCCCTACAGGTTCATAACGCAGTAATTCTACCTATAATAATTCTTTGCTAGTATCTTAAATGCAAAGTTGTAAGTTATGTATCCCTAATTCCTTGGTCTGGCAACAAGGGAATTTCACTCTGCACCTTGTCCAACAATGTGTATATGCTTTACTAAACCTTAGTTGTATGTTATGTATCGATAATCGATGTATGGCTTAGTTGTTACTTCACAGCAATCGAAAATATCCTATTAGATAGTGTATACAAAATCTACGTTGATAATTCTTTTCTTATTATCTACCTACTTGGTCTGACAAAAAGAAACAAGGCGAGTTCTAACACATTTACTCATTAAAAGGACTTCTTAACGAAAGATTTATCAATACATGCAAGACACTATTCAAGAATTGTTATTTTAGCTAGTTTTTACATTGTTATTTACCCATGGTTTCCACAACCCTTGTTATGGATATCGTTATCCATGTTAACAATCACACAACTCATATTGATTAGATAGGAATTCAAGGACTTACTTTGATGAGATTGACAAAAATACAAAAAATTATTTGAATAAATCAATGTCTTGCAACAAATGATCCGGAAAGTAGAATATTTTCCTAAATCTCAAGTTCAACAACTACAATAATCAAACTGATTAATACCAAAGAGTCTAACCCTAAAAATGAGTTTTTTACAAGTATTAATAAAATATAAGTCCTAATAATGAACGAAAATAAATTTAAGGAAAATCTTCCCAAAAACCCGTCTGAGTCGACGACCAAACAGACGGAGTCGAGGGCACGACAGAGCATCGTGGCCTTCCGTCGTTCCACACTTAGAATCTTTTTGGCTTCATTCTTCTGCAACACACTATTACCATCGACGGACCACGATGACGGTTCATTTACTGAACGACGGTCTGTCTATGGATTTCATTTCTCCACACTTGGAATCTTTTCAAAACATGTACTGTAGCTACTTTTTGTTAGCAATGACGGATGTGTAGGACGGTCCGTCGTGGAGATGACTGTCTGTGGATAGCTTCCTTAGCCCCAAACTGGGTCAAAATGTCTCCGTAGGTCATCACTTCTGCAAATTTAGCACAATTTTTTCGTATTTTCATCCTCGACATCTTTCCAGCAAACAAAAAAAATACATTAAAACTATTACAAAAAGGACTTAGACATACACTTAACTTAAGGAAAAAGCATTGAAAATACCATGAAACCACGGTACATCAACACCCTAATCTTAAATTCGTTGTTTGTCCTCAAGCGACACACAATGACTCATAACAAAACCTTTGTACAAGAGTATCCTTATTTTAGTTTTCGCAATTATCTGGCTATCAATCCCGATTACTTTCATTATGTTTATTCATGCTATCACTATTAGGCTGGCTCATGTGGATCAGACCATGACACAGATTCACCACACACCGACACTTATCCTCTTTGATCCCGCACCAAGGTACTAATTTTCCGATATTGAAACTTGCGTCCTCAGTTCAAAACATTATCCTCATTTTTCACACAATGATTTTAGTTTGAGTATAAGGATTATTTTATTCAACACTCTCTCTCAAAACAACTTCACACCTTATTTTTTCTTCTTTATGTTCATAATAATAGACTATTAGGATCACAATAGTACTTTATTATATTGTAACATAGGATCAGGGTAAAATAGGGTACATTTAGATGTATTTGAGTGACTTATTGCCAAATAACGGGTAAGCAACCTACGTTTTCATCATTTTATTAAGTCCTATTTCTTAATTTTTTATATTCTTTCACCTTACTTTTCTACTTTATTTCTCCTTTTGTGTAAGTCAATATTTTTTTTAAATTTTTTACTTTTCTTTCAACTTTTCTTGAGTCACTTTTCTTTGGTTCTTTATCTTTCTTTATTCTTTCAACCTGACTTTCTTGAACATTCGTCAACTAGTCACCCTCAACTCATGGTTTTCCCATGAGTCGAGGTACACACTACCCAAAGTTGGGTCAGGGCCACGACAAGGTAATTTTCTGCATTAGACACCCTCTACTTATGCTTTTGGCATAAGCTGAGGTGCACATGTACAAGGAAGGCCCAAGGTCAACACATTGTTCCTAGAAAAGATCAGTTGGGATAAAAAATAAAGGTCTATTTTAAGCTCAAATCATTTGGATCAAGAATGGATTAATTTCATTCGGTTTTCTATTATCTAGGATAAAGATTGGCTATCCTGAACAAAGGTTTATGATCTTTTCCAAATTGTCTATCACAACATACTTTTAGCAGGACTAACTAGGCAAGTTCTAGCTTAGTACCAATGGTGGACTATTTCAATTTTCCACACACTCACTTGACATCTCATTACTCTACTAGATTATTAGACACATAGTTCGAGTTTTAAATTTAGGGTCATGCGGTGATGTATCTCTATGTCTTGCTTAGAGCAGCACTTCATCAGTTACTATGCCTAGTCATGCAGCATTTTCTTCGAATAAAGATATCATTTTGTTTAGCCATCATGCTATATATTCCAATTCTATACTACATACAAAAGATACCAAGAATGTCGGTTCAATAATAAAATAACCAGTCTCTTGGGGAAAAAGAACACGGGCAAGAAAACCTCAAGACAGGACCGTTAATTGGGATACTTAAAATTCACCCAAGCACTCACTTTCCACTTAACCCGTCCCCAACAAAAAGACATGTGATTGCCCCAATGCATAAAAGTATATAAAATGGGGTCGTAGGTGAAGCAAACTTAAGGCACAAAGCACCGACGATCACCATGATGGTGGGCCCCGTTTCCAAGAATCGGCTCCTCTGTAGTTGGTACACCATCAGTGGTGTCCTCAGCAATAACAGCACCATTAGTAGTGCTCCTCTCAGCCTCAAAATTTCTAGAGCTAGACGCCCCAACAGCCACTTCTAGAACCCTCAACTAGCAGGGCCTCCTCATTTATCAGTGAGGCTCTCCTCGCGACCTTCAACTCATTGCTATTTTTCTTCCATGCTCGAGACTCATCCTCATCTCTAAATTGGTGCCTCTTGGCACGATCTCGTGGGTGAGGTGGTGGTGTGGCAGTGGTTGAAAAAAGGGCAGCCAACACCGTATCCTCAGGAGGCTCTGCTGAAGGGGCCTCAAACTCAGGCACCTGAACCTCCAGTATGGTATCCAAGTCTTCTCTCAGACTCTCCACAGCATCCTGAAGAGTCATCAAAAACCAATGTAAGGGCTGGACGGGCGAGAACCCGCAACTCAAATGCATCCAAGCTCTAGTGGACCTCCATGATCTGCCGCTTCGTATGCTGGTCTTTGTTTCTCTCTATCCGCTCCTCTGCCTGAGCAATGGACATCCGCATCCAAGGCTGGATGTGATGCAGAAGTGTGGCCATTTAGGCCTCTAATTTCTGGACCCTAGCAAGCGGGACCAATGTAGCAGATAGAGTCGAGCGAGAGGAGCTCAGAGCGGTGCTAGCACCCCAAATAGACTCAACCGAGGTGGTGCCGGTAGGATCGGATCTAGCCTGATAAGCCACTTGGGCTTGCTACACCATGGTGGAAAGGTTCTCACCGAGTGTCTGCACCTCTGGAAAGGTCCTCTATGGGGAGACAACTCATTTGCCTAATCCTTAATGACACCAATATGCACTATATTGGGCGTGGTCTTGATCATATCAATGTTCTACACGGTCACTCTTACAGACCTGTACAACTTAATGACCATGCACACGAAGGGGTAAGTAGAAGTGGTCTTAAAGGCCCTCACATGCATCACCGCTTGCAACATCCATGCGAAGTCCACCTCGAACCCCGCAACTATGGCAGCCATCAGCACTGCATGATTCCATGTGACAATGTTATCAGAACAGTGGGGGAAAGGCAGTATCGGACCAGTAGCCATTTAAATTTGGCAGTGAAGGTGAGATTGGTCTTCTTGATGATCCCCTTTGTCTACAACACCCAACCAGCAGCCTTACGATCTACGGAGAGGTTTTGTGCTATCAAATGCTTGGTGGTCTCTCTCACATCCAGCTCACGCTGGAACCAGCCATCCTTTATCAAATTCCACCGATAGTAAAACTCACCGGTAAGGGGGGTCTTGGTGGCATCAACGTCCATTCATTATAGAATCTTGCGAATAGCTGGTAAAGAAATGTCAATCCACTTGTCGCGGACTAGGAAGTACTTCTGATGTGCATGTTTGGCTGGGGTGGTCCGCCATTCCAACTGAGACCGAAGAAACACCACATCGGAGGCGTAGAACTCTCGCACCATTTCTTTGCTAAAGTGGCCCACATTCTGAGCCATCAACTCCAACCGATGTCTAGTGAGTATAGCATTGATGGTCGGCATATAGGGAAGACTCCACGTGAGAACCCAGCGCTTGAGTGTCACGGTCCGAATCATGACCCACTTGTTGTTGGCCACCTTGGCACCAACGTATACCTGATACTGACCCTTAACAAACCATCATTTGGGCTGATCAAAAACTGGAGCGGGGACGACAGTCTACGGTTCTTGAGTAGAATCAACACTATTACCATCATCAGACGAGGTAGACTGGACTGAAGTAGCTGGATCATTGGCATTAGGAGAAGCAGAAGCCTTCTCAGACCCAGAAGCATCCACTGATACGGACGCTTCCTCAGAATTGGAAGCCTCCCTAGAGCCAGACGCTCCCTCAAAATGCGCACTCGACGTAGACGGTGTGTCGATCAGTATGCGCTCCTCTTCAGAATGGGAGGCAGCGATTCCGTCGAGCGCCGCCTTCGTGGGCGTGACTCTGGTGATGCAGCAACACGGGTAGGAGTGAGGGTACTAGGTGGCACGAACTCCGGGTCACGCTCATCTTCTGATCCTATGACCATATCGTTCAATGAGGCCACAAACTTAGAACGCCCTCTCAAGTAGACACGGTCTTGCTTGGATGTCATATTTACTTGTAAAGAGAAGTTTTTAGTACAAGTGGAATCCTATAACACATTAAAAATCATCAAACACGAGTAAATTTTAAAATGGAATGGAAGTGCATAAGTGCAGCACTGCCTGATGGACCCATCGCCGGTCCATTGAAATGACGACAATCCGCCATGGGGGTCCATCGAGGGACACATAGGAGAATTTTTGAAAACTTCAGAAAGAAATGTTCTGATTATGTCGATGGTTGTGCAGGACGAACCATCGAAGGGGCAACCGTCCATCAACGGTCACTTAGAAATTTTTTTTAGAAAATCACAAACAAAGGTTCTGACAGCGTCAACGGTTATGCAGGACGGACCATTGAAGGGATGAAGGTCTATTAGTGGGTTCCATTGATGGAAACTTAGACGAAGCAAGGGATGTGGGGATTGCAGACCCCAACAACGGTTTGTCGAGGGACCGGTGTTCCGTCGAAGGAGGACAGCCTCTTTTGACCTGGCTATGTGCTCTGCGCCTCTCAGAGCGCCAAGACCCCCTGGAGACCCTGAACTTTCCTTATCTCTTCGTACTAGTTCCAATGTGATGTACCCCTCATTCCTAGTTTTTTCAAACACTCTAAGGTACATCTAAAAATAATGAAATCATTCATAAACATGAGATAATGATCCTTGAATCCATAATTAAATTCAAGGAAAGTTAGGTCAAAGTCAAAGAGGTTAAGAGCCAAGGCTAAAAGTTAAGAATAAAGACAAGGTAAAGTTTTCTAAAGTCTTTAACAAATATTTTCACTTTATTTTAAAACTTAAAGTTCAAGTCAATTAAAGAGTTGAATGCATTTCTTAAAATCTATAAAAGAACTAATTATTCCCTAAGAGTTAAAGTTTCAAGTTAAGTCAAGTAAAGAGTTGAGTTCATTTCTGAAATGAACTAAGTACCCCCTAAGAGTTAAAGTTTCAAGTTAAGTCAAGTAAAGAGTTGAGTTCATACCTCAAATGCAATAAAGGAACTAAGTATGCCCTAAGAGTTAAAGTTTCAAGTTAAGTAAAGAGGAAGAGTTCAGTTCAATTCTGAAAAAGATATACGGAACTATGTATTTCCTAGAGTTCTAAAAATATTTCACATTTGAGTAAAGGAGGGAACTAGAAGTTCCAAAAGAGTTTTGAACTAAAAGGGGAACATTGATTCCAAAAGGATGCTTTAAGAGCTAATGGGTTCAGTAAATTATCTAAACCCAAAGGAAGGAAGTTTTATTAAAAGTATGAGATAAAGTACATTTTTGGGAGTAGTATTGAGCACCAATGTGGGGACGAGAGTTCATATTAACTCAAGTATCCGTGTAGGCCAACTAGCCAACATGGCAATTTACGTGCCATACTTTTTAGATGATCGCATAAGAAGAGCTAGTGAATGCACTAAGTTGAGTAAGGTCCTATACTGATGCCAAGGTATAGAATGTTCATCTTGCAACTTGAGGTAAGACGTTGTATGATCACATAGGCTCATAGTGGTGGTTTTTAGTTAGAGAAACTCCCACTGAGGTGGTATTACTATCTTATATAGGTAAAGTTGAGTTTGTTATTGCATTTCCTATAACGAACTAAGTTGTTTTCAATATTTTATGAGCTTTATATATATAAGTATACACACACACACACACATCTTGCATATGATTCAAACTACTTTATATGCATATCATTTGAGCTTAGTATATTCTAGAGTTGAGATGAGCTAAGGTAATTCAATTTAATCCCCTCCAGCTTAAGTCGTTGTTTATCTCTCCAACTCGCATTCTCATAAATTCAATGTACTTATGCTAGTTCGCCTGCATCGTTTCATGATGCAGACGCAGGTACCAAGGATCAACACTGAGCGCTTCGTTTATCCAGATTAAGCTTCAGAGTTTGTGGTGAGCCTCTTTCCATTCTCGAGGACATCCTTTTTATTTCTATATTAGCTTAGCTTTTAGGATGTTGTGGGGTCTGTCCCAACATCTCTCTCTAGATAGTTAGAGGCTATGTAGACTATATTATTTCAGTTTGTAGTTGCTTTAAGTTATTCAGACTTAAGTGTCATTTTGTCTAATGTTACGACATGACGTATTTTTCCCTTTTATTATGTTTTACTCGTGCAACAGTTGATGTTTGTCTTCCACTTATATAAATAGCCAGGACAGGGATTTTCTTGAGGGTTAGCAAAGGTCTTTGAGTGGTCTATGTTGGTTCAGGAAAGATGTTCCCAAAAGGTAAAATAAATTAAAGAAATCAACTCTAAATAGGATAACCTAAGGGGTTTATCTTAGTCGAGGTAAAGGCTTGAGACTCTACCTAAATATTGCACAAGTTAGCTTTCAGGGAAGTCTTAGAAGGGTGTTCATATATATGTATATGCTTATAATTGTACATGATATGTATATGAAGATCTTGCATATTGATGGTACTATATGACGATTGGTTTCACTTATGAACATGTATTTTTTCTCCATTGCTAAAGTATGATGATAATTATTCTGCATGATATGCTATGTGAAGTTGGACATTGCTTATGATTCTTGTTGAGTTTACTTGATTGAATAAGGTTATGGGATACTTTGCTTAGTCATTGCACTAGTTGACTTAATAAGGGTTCATGGGTAATTGTCTTTCTTTAGTTGTGTTGTAATGAACTCTTGTCCATGCTTGTTGCTATTATAACTTGATTATGGAGTTGTCTTGGTTATGTGCTCAATTATGTAGTATGCATGTTGGCTTCAATAGACTTAGCATTGTTGGTCTTGTAACGTACATGATCTTTACTTAATGAATATGTTTTATTGATTGGTATAGGCTTCTTGAATGGGCACATGGCTTTTAAAAGTAAATTGCATACCTTAATGAAATGTCCCCTTTTTTGCATGATTTTATGATGTGTGTGTATGGTCTTATACTTAGTAGAAGTGGTGTACTAACCCAACTTTGTCTGTTTTTCCCAACAATATAGGTTTCGTTCGTTAAAGGGCTCTTGAGACGACATTGAAGGAAGACTTGGAATTCTCACACATGAAAGTTGAGTAGGTCCTCACTTTCTGAGGGTAATTCCACTATCTAGATTTTGATGTTGTTCTAGTTACAAGAAATCTAGTTCTTTACATTTTATTTGAGTAATTAAGATTGTATAGCCTATATGTGGCTTTATTACATTGACGTATGGGATATGCCAAATTAATATACTCTTATTTTAGATATGTTATGAGATAAGACATTTTTTTAAGAATATGTTAAGTATTGTATATATCTATGTGCAATAAAAGTAGAAGACTATGTAATTTTCTTATACGAAGGGTCTATGTATACTCTATATGACCATATTATGTGTATGTGAAGGGTCTATATAAACCTCAAGATAAATATAGAAAAGTTTTAGTTTTTTTCGCATTTTTTACCTATGAATGTAATTATATAAGCTAAGAGACTAGTCTTAGTCTTCCATGAGGACGATGACGCCTGTATAATCTAGGGGGTGCTCCCAGGATATGACGAGTACTTATATAATTAGTATTTCTCCTATATATATGGTGTTATTCTTATTTTAAACGATTTGACATATCTAATAAACATGTAATTGCATTATATAATATAATTAATCATTTGACAACAGGTTTCTTCTATGACAACAGGTGATGTGATGATGGAAGAATCTTCAAACGCCGAAAATGTTAATCATCTCAATCAATTAAATACATAAATTTTTCGTTCTTCCAGATTTTAATTGCACAAGAGAAATCATTTATGGCTAAAGTTACTCAAAACTAGGTGCTTATTAATGAAAGGGATGGTAACAATGAGAGGAAAAAGTTATGGGATGAACATGTTGCTTAAGATTATGAAAAAGAACAATCACGAATACTAGCTGATTAGCTAGAATGGACTTTAAGCATGAGATCAGGAAATGGAAAGAATAAGAAGAATAAAGATGAGAAACCAGATGGTTTTGAGATGTATAGCAAAACCAAAGCTATTAGAAGGATACAACTTGCGTGAGCCCGGATAATCAACATCTTCTGACAATCATAATGGTCCCCATTAAAAAGTGTTATTGTTGTTGTTATTACTTTATTCGCTTTAGGGTGTGTTTGTTGTGGAAGGTAACATTTTCTTGAAAATGTTTATCAATTTTTTTTACGTTTTATTTGTTTAAATGTTAAAATTATTTTCCAAATCAACTCATTTTCTTCAAATTTAAGGAAAATGACTTCCTTTTGAAAGTTAAGAAAAACATTTTTCAAACCTCTACTTTATCCTTTAATTTTATTCCTTCTCTATCCATACCTCGTACCCAACCCTCCATATTCAAACAAAAAACTAAAATTTTAAAGTTTCTTATTTTTTTAAAATTTCAAATATAGTTTTTCCTACAATCAAGCCCCCCCCCCAAATCTCCCTCAAACAAAAAAAATTATTTTATAATTAAAAAATGTTTCAAATATTATGATTTACTTAACCCTAGCAAGCTGGACCAATGTAGCAGATAGAGTCGAGCAAGAGGAGCTCAGAGCGGTGCTAGCACCCCAAATAGACTCAACTGGGGTGGTGTCGGTAGGCTCGGATGTAGACCGATAAGCCTCTTGGGCTTGCTACACCATGGCGGAAAGGTTCTCACCGAGTGTCTGCACCTCTGGAAAGGCCCTTTTATGGGGAGACAACTCATTGGCCTAATCCTTAATGACACCAATATGCACTAAATTGGGCGGGGTCTTGATCACATCAATGTTCTACATGGTCACTCCTACAGACCTGTACAACTCAATGACCATGCACACGAAGGGGTAAGTAGATGTGGTCTTAAAGGCCCACACATGCATCACCGCTTGCAACATCCATGCGAAGTCCACCTCGAACCCCGCAACTATGGCAGCCATCAGCATTGCATGATTCTACGTGATAATGTTATCAGAACAGTGGGGGAAAGGAAGTGTCGGACCAGTAGCCATATGAATTTAGCTGTGAAGGTGATATTGGCCTTCTTGATGATCCCCTTAGTCTACAACACCCAATAAGCAGCCTTACGATCTACGGAGGGGTTTTGTGCTGTCCAACGCTTGGTGTTCTCTCTCACATCCAGCTCACGCTGGAACCAGTCGTCCTTTATCAAATTCCACCGATAGTAAAACTCACCGGTGAGGGGGTCTTGGTGGCATCAACGTCCATTCCTTATAGAAACTTGTGAATGGCCGGTAAAGAAATGTCAATCCACTTGTCGCGGACTAGGAAGTACTCCTGATGTGCATGTTTGGCTGGGGTGGTCCACCATTCAAACTGAGACCGAAGAAACTCCACATAGGAGGCGTAGAACTCTCGCACCATTTCTTTGCTAAAGTGGCCCACATTCCGAGCCGTCAACTCCAACTGATGTCTAGGGGTATGGCATTGATGGTCGGGATATAGGGAAGACTCCACGTGAGAACCCAACGCTTGAGTGTCACGGTCCGAATCATGACCCACTTGTTTTTGGCCACCTTGGCACTAACATATACCTGATATTGACCCTCGACAAACCACCATTTGGGAGTATCAAAAACTGGAGCGGGGACGACTGAAGTAGCTGGATCATTGTCATTAGGAGAAGCAGGATTGGAAGCCTCCTTGGAGCCAGACGCTCCCTCAGAATGTGCAATCGACCTAGAAGGTGTGTCGATCAGTATGCGCTCCTCTTCAGAATGGGAGGCAGCAATTCCGTCGAGCACCGCCATCGTGGGCGTGACTCTGGTGGTGCAGCAACACGGGTAGGAGTGAGGGTACTAGGTGGCACGAACTCCGGGTAACGCTCATCTTCTGATCCTATGACCATCTTGTTCAATGGGGCCACAAACTTAGAACGCCCTCTCTAGTAGACACGGTCTTGCTTGGATGTCATATGTACTTGTAAAGAGAAGTTTTTAGTACCAGTGGAATCCTATAACAAATTAAAAATCATCAAACATGAGTAAAACATAGAATGGAATGGCAGTGCAGAAGTGCAGCACTACCTGATGGACCCATAAACCGGTCCGTTAAAAAGACGACAATCCGTCATGGGGGTCCGTCGAGGGGCACATAGGAGAATTTTTGAAAACATCAAAAACAAAGGTTCTGATTGTTTCGATGGTTGTACAGGATGAACCATCGAAGGGGCAACCGTCCATTAACGGGCACTTCAAATATTTTTTTAGAAAACCACAAACAAAGGTTCTGACAGCGTCAACGGTTGTGCAGGACGGACCATTGAAGGGATGAAGGTCTATTAGTGGGTTCCATTGATGGAAACTTAGGCAAAGCAAGGGATGTTGGGGTTGCAGACCCCAACAACGGTTTGTCGAGGGACCGGTGGTCCGTCGATGGGGTCTCGTTTTGTCCTGCATGGACAGAATTTTGCAGCAATTTTATTTCCCCCAACGTACTAATTCAGAGTATCCTTAGAAACCATAAGTTTCCCTAAAGTTTAACCCAGCATTATATCATTTCTAGGGAATGAATTATCATTGCTCGAACATTCGATTCTAGAACCTATCAAAAACCTAGGTCAGAAACACAACCTATTTTTAAAAAGACACCACCATCTCGTTCAATTTAAGTGTTGAAACGGACTTAGGACTTCAGGTGTAAGTTTTTAGCATGCAAAGGGGTACCAAATTCAAAACCCATATGGTAAGACATCAAGTTAACCTAACAATTAATGATAATTAATCTAGTAGATCAGAAGAACATACCTAGATGAAACAGGCAAGGCAACTGAAAACGATGGAAGATTTGGGGAGAGAATGGAGTTTGTGAAAGTTGGGGAAAAGTGGGAATTTGATGATGAAATGGGAGTTAATGGGTGAAGAAGTGGGGGAAATGAGAGGAAATAGGGAGCTATAAGGTTATGGGAGGTATGTGAAAGGGTGGGTAAGTGAAAAGTTTAAAAACTTTTACTGTGTAGCCGGAAGGCTCGAGTTGGATCGGGTTGGTGGATGAGGGATCGACGATTCCCCATCGACGGATCGTAAGTCGATCGATGGTTCGTCGACCCCTCCGTTGACAGTGCCCTAACTTAGAAAAATTTAAATGACATACCTGCGCAAAACAGATCCTACCGACGGTCCATCGAAGGTATGACAGTCCGACGAAGGGTCCATCGATGGATGCAGTAGACCAATTTTTCTGTAGATTTTTTTGTGATTTGGTCCCTGCATATTTTACACCCATAAAGCTAATCTATTTGTGTTTTCTAGACACTTTTTTTGGACACGGACCCTAATCTACGCTCTATCCAACACTTTTAAAGAAAAATAAAAGAACATTCATATGTGACATAAGTAATAAAAGCAAAAATAATGCAACTATGCCTAGAAAATCAAGAAAAACTATAGTTGGCTACAGTAAACATATTGGGTTGCCTCCTAATAAGCGCTTGATTTAACGTCGCGGCACGACGGAGGACTCTTAATTACTCATACATCGTCAAGATGGTATGCGTCGATCACTTCATTCATCGTTTCAGCATGCTCTAGATAGATTTTGATTCGCTGCCCATTCAGCTTGAACCTTACACCCTTTTTGTTCTCAAACTCAACCGGAGCATGAGGGAATAGTTGGGTGATCAAATAGGGACGATATCACCAGCCAGATAATTCGCAAAATCTGTGAACCATGGAATCAAGTCTTGGGAGGGAGCCTGTACATTCTCATCAGGGAAAGTATAATCAATTTTAGCCTTTTCACCGAACTCCCTCATTTTTTTATCTTCTAATCAAGATAAGTGATCAACAACTTTATTTTCGGTCCCTTATATATCTTTTATCTCAAAGTCAAATTCATGACATAGTAATAACCAATGAATCAACCTCGATTTTTCATCCTTCTGTACCATCAAATATATCAAAGTAAAATGATCAGTATCCACTATAACCCTCGTGCCAAGCAAATAAGAGAAAAATTATTCGAAAGCGTCGACAGGATGACGATCCGTCGTTCATTGCACAAGAATAATTTTTTGCAGATTTATAGGGATTTAGTCCCTGCACAATGAGCACCCAATAAGCTAATCCGTTTGTATTTTCAGGACTCCTTTTAGACACGGAATCTATCATACTCTCTAGCCAACACTTCTAAAAAATAAATGAAATTTAATGCATGACATTAAGTGAGAAAAACAATAATAATGCAACTAAGTCTACAAAATCATAAAAAAACAAAATTACTGTTGGCCAGAGGATACTTATTTGGTTGCCTCCCAAACAATGCTTGATTCAACGTCGCAGCACGACATATGACTCTTGATTACTCAGAGTTCATCAAGATGGTATGCCTCGATCATTTCATTCGTCGTTTCAACATGATCTTGATAGATTTTGATTCGCTGCCCATTCAAATTGAACCTTACACCCTCTTTGTTCTCCAACTCAACCGGACCATGAGAGAATAGTTTGGTGATAAAATATGGACCAGTCCTTTTTGACTTGAGTTTGCCCGAAAACAAGTGCAACCTAGAATTGAACAAAAGCAGCAAATCCCCAACCAAAAACTTGCGCTTCTCAATCTTTTGGTCATGGTACTTCTTCACATTTTCTTTGTAGAGGGCTGAACTTTCATATGCCTTCAAGCTCATTCAACCCGTTTGAGGTCTGTTCCGCATCCTCATTCAAATCCGTTTTCAACTTCTTCATTGCCCACATGGCCTTGTGCTCTAATTCAACTAGTAAGTTACAATTCTTCTCATATACAAGTTTGTATGAGAACATACCAATGGGATTCTTGTATGCTTTTTGGTAGGCCCAAAGAGAATCATCAAGCCTCCTTGACCAATCCGTTCTACTAGCATTCACCGTTTTAGCCAAAATATGCTTAATCTTCCTGTTTGACACCTCAACTTGCCCATTAGTTTGAGGATGGTAAGGACAGGCGACATTATTGCGATCCCTATATTTTTCCAATAATTCCTTAAACAGCTTATTGCAAAAGTGGGATCCCCCATCATTGATAATATGTTCTTTTTCAAGAACCTGGTGACACTCTTCATCCCATGAGAACTCACAAAAGGGACTTTATAGTCAATGCCCCACAAATCAAACAATTCACTCACAAGAATGGGATTTAAAGGGATCTCTAGCTTTATTGAAATGCCACCATCTCTTTGGGATCTATCACATGCCTTGGCAAACTCATGAGCATCTTGGTGGATGGTTTGCCAATAGTAGCCACATTGAAACATCTTATGAGCAGTCCAGATACCACTATGAGTCCCACCTACAGGGGAAGAATGACATGCCTTCAAAAGACTCAACATCTTAACTTCCAACACATAGCTCCGAATAAGCCCATCATCACAGCTCCTATATCATTATGGATCATCCCAAAAGAACTTTTTCACATCATGCATGAAATTTTTCCTTTGATAAAAGGACATGTCTGGTGGGACGATATCACTAGCCAGATAATTCGCGAAATCTGTGAACCATGGGTTCAAGTCTTGGCAGGCAGCCAATACATACTCATCAGGGAAAATATCATCAATTTTAGCCTTTTCACCAAACTCCCTCATTTCTTCATCTTCTATTCGGGAAAAGTGATCATCATCATATTTTCGATCCCATATCTATCTTTCATCTCAAAGTCAAATTCTTGTAACAGTAATACCCAACGAATGAACGTCGGCTTCGCATCCTTCTTTACTATCAAATATCTAAAACTAAAATGATAAGTATGCACTATAACCCTCGTGCCATGCAAATAAGAGAAAAATTACTCGAAACAACCAAAAGGATGACGGTCTGTCGATTGGTTCGGGGATCATTGCACCAGACTAACTTTTTGCAGATTAATGGGGATTTGGTCCCTGCACATTGAATACCCAATAAGATAATGCTTTTGTATTTTCTGGACACCTTTTAGACATGGATCCTAGCTTACTCTCTAGCCAACACTTCTAAAAAATAAAAGAAAATTAATATGTGACATTAAGTGAGAAAAACAGTAGTAATGCAACTACGCCTATAAAATCATGAAAAAACATAACTATTGTCAGCCAGAGGATACATATTTGGTTTCCTCCAAATCAGCATTTGATTTAAACTCGTAGCACGACACATGACTCTTGATTACTCAGACTTCATCAAGACGGTATGCCTCGATCACTTCATTCGCTTTTCATCATGCCCAAGGTAGATTTTGATTCGTTGCCCATTCACCTTGAGACTTACATCCTCCTTATTCTCAAACTCAACCATTACATGAGGGAAAACTTGGGTGATAAAGAATGGACGAGTCCATTTGGATTTGAGTTTTCTGAAAAAATAAGTGCAACCTAGAGATGAACAAAAAGCACCAAATCCCCAACCACAAAATCGTGCTTCTCAATCTTTTGGTCATTGTACTCTTCTTATTTTCATTGTAAAGGGCTGAACTTTCATATGCTTTTAAGTGAAATTCATCAACCTCATTCAACCCATTTAATCTTTGTTCCACAACCTCATTCCAATCCATTTTCAGTTTTTTCATTGCCCATTTGGCTTTATGCTCTAACTCAACCAGCAAGTGACAAGCTTTTCCATATACAAGTTTGTTTGGGGACATACCTATGGGAGTCTTTTATGCTGTCCAGTAGGCCCAAATAGCCTCATCAAGCCTCCTTGACCAATCCCTTCTTTTTGCATTAGCCCTTTCTGCCGGAATCTACTTAATTTCTCTGTTTGACACCTAACTTGCCCAATAGTCCTAGGATTGTATGGCGTGAACACATTGTGGAAAACCCCATATTTCTCCGACAATACTTTGATCAACTTGTTGCAAAGGTGGGATCCCCCATCACTAATAATGGCTATTGAGGTACCAAATCTAGAAATATGTTCTTTTTCAAGAACGCGGTGACACTCTTCCTTTCATTATTTGCAAGTGCTATGGCTTCAACCCATTTTGAAACATAATCAACCGCCACAAGAATATACTTTATCCCATGAGAACTCACAAAGGGGCCCATAAAGTCAATACCCCATATGTCAAACAACTCAATTACAAGAATACAATTTAAAGGGAGTTCTTGCCATCTAGAAACACCTTCATCTCTTTATAAATATGGTTACTCATAAAAGAACTTTTTCACATCATGCATGAACTTTTTTCTTTGATGAAAAGACAAGTCCGGTGGGACGATATCACTAGCCCAGTAATTCGCAAAATCAGTGAATCATGGATTCAAGTCTTGAGAAGTGGCCAATACATGCTCATCAGGGAAAGTATCATCAATTTCAGTCTTTTCACCTAGTTCTTGCAGAGATCCATCCTCTAGTCGGGACAAGTGATTGACAACTTGATTTTCCATACCTTTTCTATCTTTCACTTCAAAGTTAAATTCTTGCAACAATAATACCCAAGGAATACCCCTTCGTTTTTCATTCTTCTTTGACATCAAATATCTCAAGGCAGAATAATTAGTACGCACTATAACTCTTGTGCTAAGAGAATAGGAGTGAAATTTCTCAAAAGAAAAGACCACCTCAAAGAGCTCTTTTTTAGTCACGGTGTAGCTGTTTTGTGCTTCATTAATTGTTTTACTGGCATAATAAATGGGGTGAAGGATTTTATCCATTTATTGATCCAAAACTAAACCAAGCGCAACCCTACTAGTATCACACATCACCTAAAATGGATTACTCCAATTCGGGGAAATAATAATGGGCACGGACACCAATTTCTTCTTCAACTCACCAAATGCCTTAGGACAGGATTCATCAAAATAAAATTTACACTCTTTCTCAAGTAACTTGCACAGAGGATGTGCAATTTTTGAAAAAATCGTGATGAACCTCCAGTAGAAACCCGCATGCCCAAGAAAACTCCTCACACCTTTTACAGAGATGGGTGGAGGAACTCTCTCTATCACCCCGACTTTTGCTCGATCAACCGGTATACCCTTATCTGAGATGTGATGGCCCTATACAATACACTCTTTCACCATAAAGTGACATTTTTTTCCAATTTAACACAATGTGGCAATCTTCACATCTTTTGAGAACTTCGGACAAGTGATTCAAACAATGATAAAACAAGTCAGCACCACCAAAAAAAAATCCATAAAAACCTCAATGGTGTACTCCACCATATTGGACAATATGGACATCATATATCTCTGAAAAGTAGTCGGTGCATTACACAACACGAAGGGCATCCTCTTGAATGCGAAAGATCCATAAGGACAAGTAAAAGTGGTTTTCTCTTGATCTTATGGTGCAATAGAGATTTGGTTGTAACTCGAATATCCATCAAGAAAACAATACCACCCCTTTCCTACAAGCCTATCTAACATCTGATCCATGAAAGTCTTAGGAATATGGTCCTTCTAAGTCCATGCATTTAGTTTACAATAATCCGTACACACTCTCCATCCGGTCATCGACCGCATTGGATCAAGCTCATTTTTATCATTAGGGACCACAGTCGTTCCCCCTTTTCTTGGGCACACACTGAACAGGGCATACATAACTACTATTAGCGATCGGATATGACTCCGGTATCAAACCATTTAGTAATTTCCATCTTCATTACCTCTTGCATATGTGGATTTGGATTTTATGTTAACAAATATCGGGAGGGATCCGAATAATATCCGCAATAGTCCAACCACTAGCTCTCTTGAACCTCTTTATCACTTCAACCAAATATTCTTCTTGTAGCATATTAAGATATGATGCAACAATTACCGAAAAAGTGTCACCTTTCCCTAAGAATACATACCTCTGATGAGGAGGTAGAACCTTAAGCTCGAATTTTGGAGCCTCATCAATAGATGGTTTTGCGGGTGGAGAATCGCGATTCTTCATATCTAAATTCATTTTTTTTTTGTTTGAACCTCACCTCACCTCGATCAAGTGATGCAACCAATGAACCATACTCTTCAATACAATCACTCACCAAATTCATGATCACTACCACAAGTGCGTCAACACCAAGACGATCTTCTATTTGTACCTCAGATGAACTATCAACACTGTAGGATATTGCAAATACCGTTTGGAACTCACCATTCTTCCTCATGGACCTACAAATATTGAAAGTAATTTGTTCATTGTTCAACCAAAACTTCATTTTCCCTTTCTCCATATGAAATAAGGCACGACCAGTAGCAAGGAAAAGTCTCCCAAGAATATTAGGCACCTCAAAGTCCATCTCACAATCAAGAATCACAAAATTTCCCGAAAAATTAAATGTGTCCACTTTTACCAGCACATCATGGAGTATCCAAATAGGCCTCATCACAGTTGAGAGGGCATCAAAAGCCGTATCGCAGTGGGATTTGTGTCACCTAACATAACTTCTTGTAAATAGAGAAAGCCATGAGATATATGCTTGCCCCAAGATCACATAATGCTTCAGCAAATTGTAACAACCCGATTGTACATGGAATAGTGAAAGAACCTGGATCTTGTTTCTTTTGCACAAGAGACCTTTTAGCTATAGCACTACAATGTTGCATCTGACCATCATCCTCAAAACTAACCGATATCTTCTTAGTGACCATATCTTTCATGAACTTGGCGTAACCGGGCATTTGTTCAAAAACTTCTATCAAAGGGACATTGATGGAAAGTTGTTTCAACATAGTAATAAAATTCCAGTATTTACCATCTTCACTCTTTTACACCAATATTTGCGGAAATGAGGGCGGTGGTTTAGGAATTGAGGTTACTTTTTTGGGTGTCTCTGCTTCATTCCTTTATTTATCTACCAACTCACCACTAACTTTCTCTACCTCATCATATCCTCTCTTCCTATCTTCCACGCCGAAAGGAATAGGTGGATCCATGGTCTGCTTACCCTCTCGAGTAGTGACTGCCATACAATGTCCATCATTTTTTAGATTCTGGACAATATTGCTTGGAAGAGTACCCGGTTGGCGTGGCTTCACATTAAAAGACAATTGGGCCGTTTGCAACTCAAGATGATTGATTGAGATTGTATGTGCATAACCCTTTTTCTCAATAATTGCTAAATCACCTCTCATGTATTTGGCGTGCTCATCACTAGCATCAAACCTCCTCATTATTTTCTTCAACATATCCTCGACTCGCACCATACTACCTCCACCATCACTTAAAGCAATTTCACAATGTTGAGGTGGAACATATGGCCCACTCCGATTGTTTCTGTTACCATAGTTACCCCGGTTGAAGTTATTGTTGCGGTTGTAATATAAATCTCGAACGTAGTGACCCTCTCAGTTGTAATTCCCATAGTTTCGACCTTAATTTCCTTGACATTGGCGCCAATTTTCATAATTGGTGCCTTGGGCGTTCCGCCGGAAACCCCGTGTTTTCTCATTCACATTATAATAATCTTCTTCATAGTAGTACTCATCAACTGGTGGTGGTGGTGTAGCCAAATATTTCACCGCATTTACCTCTTATGCACCCCCGGTGAAATGTTTTAACACTAACTAAAACTCAGTAATCATTTGAGCCATCTCTTCAAGAATCTCATCTTCAACTAGGTTATGTTAAGCTTGACCTGGAAAAGTGTTTCTCCCAGTATCCCACTTCCTAGTGCTCCAAGATTGATTATCTTTGGAGATTTTTCTAAGTCCTTAGTGCTCTCAGCATAATTACACTCCCCATACGAACCACTCGCAGTTTTATCAAGCGTTGCTTTATTATTATTATCTTGCCCCCGATAGAAGTACTCTTTCAGTGACTCATCATCAATGTTGTTGTTAAGGACACTTCTCAAGAATGAGGTGAACCTATCCCAAGAACTTCTTACTGACTCCCCTATTATGCCACAAAGTTGTTCACCCTATCTTTGTGGTTTAGCTTTTTAGAAACCGGGTAATACATTGCTAGGACACATTCCTCAATTTCTCCCAAGTATTGATTGAGTTGCAGGGCAACTCAATAAACCTAAGTCTGGCCTCCCTACAAAAATTTTACACCAATCTTAGTTTGGCGATGTGAGCATTTGGATCCTCAGATGGTTGCCCCAAAAAAAACCTCTAGCGGTGAGCATCGGCAACAAGCTACTAGTTACCACAAATGTATGACCATGTGATAGACGAGGTAGGACAAGTGGACCATCAGAGTCAGTAATGTTAACATTTTCCATATGGTACTCTTGAGGGCGTGGGGAAGGAGGTTGCCTCCTCGGATTACCTTCACATGGTTATCAACAACCACTCGATTATGAGAATCAACCGGCCGGGGAAATTGAGGGTTGATATCATCATTGATATAAGCAGGATTGTTTTGAATATTCATGTGCCAAGTGTGTGGTTAAGTTCTGGATCAACTGGAAGTACTGGTTCTGCTCGACTCTGTGTACTTGGCATACACTAAAGCTAGACCTGCGAGAGTCAAAAACAAAAAAGGAGAAAAAGTAAAATCAACAAATGGCTGACTAAAATTTTATAATGTGCTAACGTTAATCTTAAAGCCACTTTCCCCGACAGTGGTGCCGAAATTTAATACACTCAAACTATACTTCCCTAAAGAGGTGTAAGTGGTCGTATCAAGTAAAGAACCCGAGTGTTAGGTTGGGGTCAATCCACGAGGAAAATGGTTAAGACTTAACTTTAATAAAAAATTACTTCTATTTAGTCAAGTTCTTTCCAGAAACAAACAATTAAAGGGGAGATTTTTGTGACAAAAGTTATTAATTAAATCTAAGTAAACAAGTAGCTAGTTCAAATATTTGATGTTATCAAATGATGAGAGAAACTGTAATGACCCGTAAGGTCATTTTTGGAAATTTGAAATATTAATTTAACTAGAGTGAATTGATTGATGATTAATTATTAAATAACTAACTTTAGTTAATATTTAGTGGGTTAAAGTGAGTTAAGTTATTTGGGGTTTAATGTATAAATCACAACTGAAAAAAATAAAATAAAAATTAAATTAAGAAAAGAGAAGGAGAGGAAATACTCCTTACTAGGGTTTATTTTAGAAAAGAGGAGGAGGGGAAATACTCCTGGCGCCGTTCGTGTGGAAAGAAACCATTAAGGTAAACACTTTCAATTTGGTATGTGTCATGGATGATTAAATATATATAGATGTATAGATATATTTTTGTTTTACATAATGGAAAGTCACATTATTTTTATATTATTATCATTAAGGGAGGTGTAAAGCGTAACCACAATACTAAGTGTAGAAAAAAAATGTTCTGGGTTAAAGAAAAAAAAATGATTTTGTTGGTTGGCTTACAAGTGATTAAGCAGTAGTTATTTAGTAATTTTATATAATTGCTGGAGATATGTTATTGGTTATATTTGTTTATGTTATTTGATTGCTGAATGGAAATAACTTATTGTTATTAGTATTAAATAAATTTTTGATAGGCATAAATACAACTGCAATATAAAATGGAAAGTGGAGTATATTTGTTACATTGTACACAAATTGCGAGTAAATTTATCATGGAGCATTAATGATTCTACAGAAATAATGTATTATTATATTGGGTGGTTGAAAGTAATTGGAAGGGAAAATATATGTAAATATTTGCATTCTGCAAGGTTGAGAATTTACCAGGAAAGTGACAGTTATTAACTATGCCATTGACTAGATAGGTAAGTATTCAAGTTTTTGCTAACTAAGATAGGAAATTAATTATTGGTATATTATATCATACATAAATAATAGAGTTGGTATTGAAAAAAATGGGACTTAACCTTAGACTTGAAACTTGGAAAAATATGATAGTTGAAATGTTAGTTGGCATCAAGAATTACAAATTTGATTATAAATTTGGGGTGTATTTTTAGGTCAAGGTTAAACACATAAAAGTGTAAGTGTTGTTAGTTCTAAAACATTATTGTGAATATATATATTTGAATAGATTCCATTGGTTCAGAAGCTCAACGGAAAGGGAAGGATCAAGTCCAAGAGTAATTATTCGATTGGCTAAGGCAAGTGAATTTCTAAACTCTTGTTAAGCGTATGAAATTTGTGTATTTCCTTGTGTGATGTTCAGAATGATTTGGAGACTTGTTTCTTATTTGTTGGTGTTATATTCCTTGTATTAAATTGCGCTTGTTATCAAAACGGTTAGCTCCACATTTTTATTTGAGCATGTCATTTGCATATTATCTGAGACATGGTTGTGGTAAGACGATGTACCATTTTGAGGGTCGTATCGCGTGCCATGATGGATATTATATTTCGAGGGACGTATCGCGCGCCGTGAAGGTTACTATTATCAAGGGTCGTGTCGTGCGCCGCGAAATATGCATGGACAAATTTTTCCCTATGGGTCCCGGACATAGAGACAACGGGTGTGTATCATTAAGAAAGATATGCATCATGATATTTGACATTGCATCTCATGGCATTGCACATTTTATTATTGATGAACTTGAACATGTGTTTTGCTGATCTTGTGATTGTTTCTCAGTGAAGCTTGTGACTGTTGAATATTGAGTTGTTATTGAGAATGTGTAAACTGATAGAGTGTGGTTATTGAGTGGTGTGTTTGGTAAACTGTTAGGCTGTAGCGTGGAGGTTTAGATAGGGAATAAGGAGTACCCGTATTTTGTTCAGTTAACTTATGTTTAGAGGTTTGCTTGTTTTGTACCGTGAGGTTTGGTACTCACCCCTTGCTTCTACAAATTTTTGTAGGTTACGAGCCCGGATTTTTGTGATACCTTCGATTCTCTTTGTTTCGAGTCATCTTGTGGAGGATTGTGAGGTAGCTGCTTGTCATCTCAGCAAACTTTCCTACTCTAGTTTTATGACTTTGTTTTTACTTGAAAGACAACTTCATTTTAGACTTCTATGTTATTTCAATTCTAATATTTACATTAGAGTCTTGTGCACGTGACAACCTGATTTTGGGGATTGGATTAGTATGACTAGTTTTCATAAAAAAAATTGTTGTTGGATTGTCATTTACTTCCGCACTTTGTTAGATATTGGGTTTTAGGCTGACTTGTCTTGGTGGGATTAGACGAGTTCCATCACACCCATTTTTTTGGGTCGTGACAGAAACTAGGGTGTAAGTGATCCCCTTAGGTTCGTAATGCAGTAACCCTAATTATAACAACTCTATCATAGTATCTTACATGCGAAGTTGTAAGTTATGTATCCCTAATTCCTTGGTCCGGCAACTAGTGAATTTCACTCTTCACCTTGGTCTCTCTACGTGTGTGTTCTTTATTAAACCTTACATTTTACCTTATATTAAGCATCATAATCGATGTATGAGTTAGTTATTAC
This sequence comes from Solanum lycopersicum, assembly GCF_036512215.1. Lineage (NCBI taxonomy): Eukaryota > Viridiplantae > Streptophyta > Magnoliopsida > Solanales > Solanaceae > Solanum > Solanum lycopersicum. Next base: position 23,083,224 of record NC_090804.1, on the reverse strand, counting down.
TTCGTGCCAATCGAAACTAGCCTATTAGATAATACATACAAAATCTACGTTGATAATTCTTTTCTTAATATGTATCTCCTTAGTTCGGCAAATAGCAACAAGGCAAGTTGTAACGCGTGCACTCTTTGAAAACACTTCTAAACGAAATAATTAACAATACATGCAAGAAACTATTCGATAATTGTTATTTTAGCTAGTTTTACTTTGTTAATTATCCATATTTCCCAAAACTCTAGTTATGCATGTAGTTACAAATTTTCATAATTAAAAAATTCATATTAATTAGACAAGAATTCATGTACTTACTTTGATGAGATTGAAGAAAATCCAGAAAATCACTTGAATTCGAGAAAATAATGCAATAAACGATTCCGGAAAAATGAAGTATTTTCCAAAAGCCAATTTTCAACAACTAATATTACAAATCAGAAAAATAACCAAGAGTCGAACCCCAAAAATGAGGTTTTTGGTCCTATTTATAATAAAAGAATTGTAAACATAAAGAGAAACCTAAATAAGAAAAATCTGTTCAAAAATGCATCTCTTATCGACGACCTGAGTGACTGACCGTCGAAGTAACGACGGATCGTCAACACCTCCGTCGTTCCATACTTCAACTATATTTTTAGTTGATTTCCTCTCCAACTATCTGTTACCATCGAAGAACCAAGACAACGGTCGGTTAATAGGACGATATTCTGTTGATGGTCTTCGTTGCTCCATACTAAGAATCTATTCAAATCGGGTACTGAGGCTATATTCTGTTAACACCAACGGATCACCAGTACTGTCCATCGATGAGACGACAAACTATCATCCCTTTCATAGCATCACACTTAGTCGGAATTACCTGATCTTTCTTTGACAGCATAACATCTTCATGGCGACAAGTGCCACCTACGGATCGTATGGGTAGAAGGATCGTCCATGGCTCCGTAGGTCATCTTTTCTGCATTTTTCAGCACATATTCAGAGTCTTCATTTTGGAAAAATTTTCCGGCAAACACAAAAAAAATACATTAAAAATACTTTAAAGAGACCTTAGAAACACACTAAACTTAAGGAAAAAATATTGAAAGTACCGTGAAACCAGGGTACATCAGACTACTAAAGAATAAAGCTTATAAATATATATATATATATATATATATATATATATGATAATAACATCCAAAGTCGAAGCAAGTCTTAATAGTATAAACTTTTCTAAATTTCTTTAAAAATCGTCATCAATTTTTGTAGGGGTTAATAAATTAATATGCATATTAATTAATTTTCTACTAGAAATATAGGGTATACAAAAAAGCTACTGGGTTTGTCCGAATACATTAACCCCACCTCGCTACCACATCAAGACATAGAAATAAAAAAAAAAATAGGAAAAAGAGTACATCACGTGAACTGAAATGGAACATAAACAATGCAACCAAATAAAAAATCATTCAACTGAATTCTATAAAGGAGAAAAAAATTATAGAAATATTATATTTACAACGAACAAGACATAAATAAATTTTTGCTTATTTGTTTGTTCTTGTAATAATCAAAAATAAAAATTAATCTGTTTATTCTAATAATTGAAATTGATATTAGATGAGCCGTACAATTTCATTAAATTGGGTTCATGATGGACATGCTCATTATTTTTATTAATAATTTTATATATTATCCTCATTTGATGTCGAAAAATTATGTTTGACTTAGTGTCGCGATACATTCTTAGCCCCTTATTGTAAGACCTTGGTACTTCTTCTTACATGTCTAAGGTATAAAGCTAGACACGATTGGTGAACTCACAACATAGTGATTGTCTTCACCACACTTGTAGAAACCGCAACAACCACCTCGACCACCACCACCATGGCCACCACCCCACGAACACCATCGCAAGAGTATCTAATACCTCAGCCGTCTTAGCCTTAACTTTGGGTACAATCCTTGGAAAAGTGTCTAGGGAGTGTTCCCAAAGTGAAAGCTTTGGTGTTGGAGGTAGTACATACTCTTGTGGTGGTGGCAGAGGTGGTGGTTGTCATGGTGGTGGTGGCCGAGATGGTGGAGGCGGTTGTTACAAGTGTGACGAGGATGATCACTATGCCTGTGAAACTACCAATGATGGTCATTGATCATGTATTTAAGTTGTGATTGCTTCTAAACCAAAAAAAAACTAATAGAAGGAGGTTTTTGTATATAACGATGATTGTGTGAGTGAAAATAGAATGAGAAGAGTGATTTTATATAGCAGTTTGTCAAATAGATACATTTAATTTGGTAAACTAATCATTAACTACAATTGGAAAAATAATTATTGAATTATTTACTAACTATCAGCTAGTTAGCTAGTGAATTTTGAGTAGAAAAATTCTCTCATGGTCCACTAAGTATACTTATCAAAACTAATATTTTCATTATTCATAACTTTATAACCAATCAACAATACTCAAAGTTAAAAGAATTACTAAAAGGCAAATTTATTGAGTTAGCTACAACCACTGCAAAAAAAAAAGTGTTTAGTGACAAACACAATCCATCACTATATGATGAAAATCTATTGCTAATCATGATTAGCGACGGATTAGCAACGGAATGTTGACTGTTGATATTATGCTCGTTAGTAAGCTCTTACTGGAGAAAAATAAGTTTTGTCACAAGTTTAGCGACGTCCTAGTGACGAATAACTTTTGTTGTCATATGTTAATAGACTTAGTCGTCATTATAATATATATAACTTGTTTTCCAATTTCATAATTCTATGACGAAAAATGGTGTTTCATCTCAATTTTAGCAACGTCATAGTGACGAAATATTATCGTCGCCACATCTTAGCGACGAACTAGTTCGTCATTATATTTATATAGCTTGTTGCTAATTTTATCATTCATTTCGTTATTTTGGGTTAATCTGAGACAAAATATCCGTCCTATCATATTTTGAAACAACGTATTAGGCCTTTGATAATTCGTCGTTAAGCGGTCGCTAACATTCTTTTTATAGCAATGACCAAATAGTTGTTAAATTTGTTGCTAAAAATTGTTCTGATGCACTGATGAAATAAATTTAATTAAAATTACTAAATATTCCAAAACTAACGAATATTCATATTATATAATATTCATAGATTATTCATAATATATAAATAGAAAACTCCAAAAGAACATATTTCTAAATTAAAATATCCAAAGAAAACTATCAAGTACTCTTAAATGAACCTATGTTCATCAAAATATTACTATGCGTAATTCCTAGTTTCCAAAAGTATGAAATTATCTAAAACTGAAGTTGTGGAGGTATAAACTTGAAATAGAGGTATAAACCTCATCCACTTTACTAGCAGGAGCTATGGGCGCTGCAAATGATGGATTGCGGACTGGAGTAATCGATGCTTGCACCTGCTCAACAATAATACGAACAAGATGACTTGTAAGTGCGGAAATCATTTTCTTAACAAACTCCTCCATATTTGTTGTCGATGTTAATTCAGAAAATGGATGTGGTAATGATGATGAGCCACAAAGATTCTGCCCATAGAAGCATGAGTTTGTGTTTTTAGCAACATATTATTATACCAACACCAGCAAAAGTAGTTTCCCAGAGTATTATTAGCATTATGAAACAATGGGGTTTGGACTCTTTTTTGCACCTATATGGTCAATATTTATATGCTAATCGGGACATGTACCAAAGAGACAATGACAACTAACTGTTCACGAAAATCCCCCTCCCCAACACCCCACCCCAACACTCGCTAAGTTTAGTGATTTTATTTTGGAAGCTAGCTTGAATCAGGTACCTTCAATATGATACACCAAGCTTGTATGATGTGTCATAATTGAGAGTACTTGATCAAGGTTATATTACACTGAAACAACAACAAATTCTCACTAAAGAAAGAGTAGAATCAGAGTAAAACAACTATTGGTTGGTCTATGTAAATATATTCCTGACACATGGGAATTCACAACAAATATGTCTATTTTTTCCAATCGCCATGTTCCACTAGAGTCACAGTAAACAACACTAGAATCAACCTAAAACAACACTAAATTGCACCAGAAAAGCCTCAAAATAGTGGCGGTAGTTTCTCTCTAAAACGACACTAGAATCGCATCGAAAAGTCTCAAAACATCTTTAGAACTATACAGAAAAGAAGGAACAGAAACACTGTAAAACAAGACAAAATTGCACCATAAACTCTAGTAGGAAAGAATCTAAACACCTCAAAGTTATAGACTTACATTGATACATCCAGAGCGTTCACTAACAATTGATTTTCCATCATGTACATGTGTACGAACGAGCATGAGTAACTCACTTGGCATGGGATCTCAGTTTTTTCAATAGCCTATGCAAAAGAAATTATGTTATATATATCATATAAGAATAGATTTTTGTTATAGATTTTGTATAATATATATACGCACAAGTTTCTTGCAATGTTCTACGATAGAAATAGAGCAACCAGTGTGAGTCCCAACAGCAGTTTCACGGCCGCCACGACGATTTTGCGAATTAATTTCTGATTTCCTAATAGATTCTTCACTTCCCCACTACTCAATCCATATTTTCCACACATCTTCTTGTAAATAATTTGTCCTAACTTCTCCTTTTTTATTTTGGAAATAAAATTCCTATAGTTCAATGCTACTCTAACCATCAAGTGTGTTTTTACTTTGTTTTCACTAATGGATCCTAGCATTTTTTTTATGAAATAAGTTTTGAAAGTAGTACATTAATTTCCTATAGATATTTGTGAATACACTTGCTTAATGCACTTACGATGAAAACTTATACCTTAAATTCTCTAAAATAACCATTTCATACATTTGAAACACCTTTCCTATTGATTCCATTGAAATCAACCTCAATTTTGAAAGATTCCGATATGAAACTAGAGCATATTTGAGAAGGTTCCAGTCTATATAAAGATTCCGATATGAAACTAGAGCATATTTGAGAAGGTTCCAGTCTATATAAATTAGAAGAAATTACCATATTTCAATGGTACCACATTCAACATACACAAGGTCATGTTCTCTATACGAAATATTATGCTTAAAGGACAGTTGGTAATGTGATAGTGAACTATTATCCAAACATCTTAAATTTCTTCAACACAGTAAGTGGAAAAAGTTTATGAATAGAATAATGAGAATGAACTTACCCTGCAAAAGTTAGAAAGACAAGGGTCTTTGTATTACTAGTGTTGGATTCATCTTCAGCAGCTGTATTGGTATGACCTGTTGGATATTTCTCTGAGTAGAAAGACCCTGACCTACTAGGTTACTCTGATTTGGTGTAGCTTGAGGTGTCTCACAGATGGTTGGGCTGATAGTTTTAATTTGACATTTCAATATTTGTTAGGGTACCGCCTTGTTTAGCAGAAACCGTAGTGGGCTTGGGAAAAGTTGGCTTGCTTACACAAATAGCGGTATTACTCCTACTTGAGAATTTTCCATGACCTCTACCTCGAGCCATACCTGTAAACAAATATAACATTGTTGTTAGATCATGACTAATACAAAATAAAATTAAAGATAATCAACAAATATGAGAATGCGTGGAACAGTGCTGAAATATTTAAATTGGCTCTATAAAAGCGTGTTGATCAACTGATAGAATTAGGACCTAGACACACAAGAGTAATATAGTTATCTATTACAAAAATAACATGAGTAAAGGGATCGTGAACTTTTATCAGACGCTTTACATAAAGAATGAGCATTAGAAATATATAACATATTATTTGAATTTGAACACATTCACAGGTGCTAACATTAGGGAAAGGAAGAAGCTTTCTAATAGGCTAAAATTTTCAATACCATCATATCTGATAAGGTTCCAGAACCTGATGGTTATCCAATCACAGTCAAGTAATGTTATTCCAATTCAAAGAAATGATCTAATTAGGAATTGAAATAAGAAATAGAACATGCATAGTTCAAAGTAAAGAATTATTTCTTTTTAAAATGCATAATAGAGAAGTAGAAATTACAGCAGATTATCCTTGATTGAAAATCAGAAACAAACAAAATATAATGAAAATACAATAGCATATTATCAAGCACTAGTCAGTGTCTTCTTCAAATTCTTCCTCTTCCTCATCCGCATTCTCCTCAGAAGGTAACAACCACAAACTGTGAACCACAAGGTACTCACATTCATATTCATTAAATTCGAACAAAACCTTCATATTGGTAAAACAAGAACAATTTCTAAAGTTCTTTACTAGGTAGACTTAAAAAAACTTATGAACTATTAAAACAATTATTAATCATAATAAACTTAAAAAAGAGTTATTGGAACATTCTAATTTTAGTAAAAACATATAACAATTAAAACATTATGATTCAAATCAACTTACTGAAGCATTCTAGTTAAAATTAACTTATTGAAACTAATTTATTATTATATAAATATCACCATATTGACGACAAACAAAACGGATTGAAGCATTGCAATTTATTAACTACAAATAATACTTTCTGGAGTGTGAGAAATTAGAACAAGAAAATAATTTGAAGCCAATACATAATTTCATCAGCAACAAACAGAAGCACATTACATGAAAAACTTTCTACTGAATAAGTAGTTAGCTTATAAATTTAATCTAAGAGGTTCTTGTTGACTATGTAGTTGCTTTAATTAGATTTGGCTAATAATTTTATATACCAAACAAGTAGTTGGAAAAAATCATTATTTCAAAAAACTATTTTTATGAAAACCACATGACTTTCCTCTATAAGTACAACAATTCCTCTAGAAAATAAAATCAAAGAAAAGTTCAAGTATAAAATGCATTATTCTATCAAATAAAAGCAATAAATTTGTTAAATTTAGAATGTATTCCTCCAGCAAGAACTAACCACAGAAACACCCACGACAACTGAATCAAAATTGTCCAAACTTTTCACTAATCTTTAAAAAAAAAGCTCTAACTCGAATTGTATCAAGATAATGATAAAAAATTTCATCATAGTTAGACTAAGTAAACAAAATACCTCAGAACTTCAATCTTGAGCTAAATCAGAGATAGGAACGTAGAGTGAGGCTTTCTTCAAGTGAATATCAACGAGGCCTTGATGATGACCTAAGAGATGATTCTATTATTTTATAATGTTATACATGATTAGTAATATTGTGACTTATGATTTTATACTAAATGTGCATGATGATCTCAAACCTATTAAATGTATGGTTATTTTATTTGGAAAGAAAATTCTACAAGTTTTTGAATTTGTTAGAGTCAACACTTAATTTTTAAAGAAAAATTAGGAAAATTTGGTTTTCAATAGATTTAAACAGGAAACCTAGTGAATCTTTAAAGGGGGGTTCAGAGATTCATATTTATATTTACCTAAAATATTCGCTAACGTGCAATTATCCGATGACTAACTTGTTTGGATAAAACAACTAACTTAAAATTAGTTTGAATTGAATCTATTTGTTTGGAGAATGAAGTTTTAAATTTATTATCCAAGTTTGATTTGTCTTGCAAATTTCTTTATCCTTTTAAAATATTTTTTGACTTGATCCTAATTTTAAGTCGATAACATTTCGGAGTTTTGAAGAGATTTGGACTTCTTAACCCTAAAACTAGAGATAAATAATGTCAAGCAGATAAACGATAAAGTAAAGAGAGGGAGAGAGAAATGTTGGGTCAAACTCCGATTTGTGTCCGCTTGAACCGGTATTTGGACTTGTTTTTTCTTTTTTGTGTTTTTGACCCAATTTTTACCTCTACTAAACTAACAAAATATAATAATGATAAAAAAAAACAACAAGGACTTAGGCCCCAGAATGATATAATACAATATTAAAAAATATAAATTTGGACTCTCTAGTCTAATATCTCAAATTTTCTCGGCTTGAACATCGAATCCTGAGTTGACTCGAAAGGAAGAAATTTGGGCCTCCGTGCCCCAACTCGAAATATGAGGAAGAAAATGACTTCTTGACGAAATCGGGCCAAATTTACATGCGAGAAAAGAGAACTGGAGTTAGTGTCTAATAATAGCGTTTGAAATCATGACTTAATAATAAAAAAAATATATAAAATAAACAAATAAAATTTTTACATCAACGGGAATTAGAGCTTAACTCCTTAGCTTGATGGATTTAATGGTTAGAGCCAATAAATGGTAAATTTCAAATATAGAAGAACACCATTTTTATTTAGGACTAATTTAACCAAGCAACCCACATTTTATGAATAAGGCAATGAACAAAACCCACAACTTCCAAAGCATTAAACACACCGTCGGGACACTTATATCTTTTTTTAATAGACCAATTTGATAGAGAAAACAAATGCTATATGGGAACTTAGACAGACCCACAACTGAGTGCACATTATGATAAAGAGGAAGTAACAGGCTTGTTGAACATAAAAGATCAAAATATGGTTTGAGAATACATCATTCAAAACTATGAACTAAACATTAAAACCTTTTGAAATGTTGAGACCCAAAACCAAGCACTAATAGTGAGACCCATAATTATTCTAATGAAACACTAAAGATTATGGACCAGTGAACTATCTAGCTAGACTTATTATTAGGAAACCAAAGACAACAAAAATAAACAGGCTATCAAAACCAAACAACATGCAAATAGAACTAAAAATTAATCATTAGCCTAGTCAAGATAAACTACACTCAATGTAAGATATTCATGATAAGCACAATTTTCATATCATCTGGAAACCCACCAAATCATATAAGCGATCAAAGAAATACCACAAATAACAAAATTCGAGATATAATAAGATCCCAAGGGCAATTCTAGACAGTCAAAGAAATCAGTAATCTTGATACTTGAGTACCATATAAATAAAACAATACAAGACCAGCAAACTCGCTCAAGGAATTCGGGAAGAGAACGTGGTTGGAATTTCGGATGGAATGTCTAAGAAACACCAACATAAGATATAAATATACAAGGCTTTCACTTAACTAAATCATGGAATCAAATAGGAACACCTATATCCTATTGAAGCATCATAAATTCTGAAATGGTTAATAGCATGATAATCATGGAAAAACATTTTTTAACATTGAGATATTATTTTGAAAAGGGAAAAGAGTCTGGATGAATATTGTGAGGAAATAAACAATACCTTTCTCCAGGCAGCAAACGAAGACAGCAGCAAGATCAAGGAGGCAGCAACTCCCTCAGAAACGAAATGCGACTCCGAAAATGTTGACGAACAGTGAAAACGAAGAAGGGATTCGAAAAAATTTAAACTCCCAACACCTCTGCCTCTCTTAGCGTATTTAGTATATAACTTAATTGTTCTTCCTTAAGCTTTATGCATATTTCCTTTCCCCGAGAGTCCAAACTCAATAAGAGTCCAAAGTTTCAACCGTAGGCTAAAAAGGACAAGAACTTGATCTCCCTTTTTTTCACTCGTCCCCAAAAAAAACTTACCTAGTTGTGTGAAGAAAAAGAGACTATATAGGCCAAGGATTAGTGTTATGCCAACGGAGGGAAACCGATGGAATTTTTCCCAAAAACAAACCCAATTAAAAATTCAAAACGCCTCACACATTTACCAATTTGGATGAACATCCTTTCTCTTAGGTTTAAACTTTACTCCAAATGAGGAAAAGACAGAGAGATGGTTGGATCTGCTCAAATGCACTAGCGAAATTATTTATTGCTAGATCTACTCAAAACTAGGTACTTATTAATCAAAAGGATGGTAAAAATGAGAGGAAAAAAGATATGGGATGAACATGTCGCTTAAGATTATGAGAAAGAACAATCAGTAATACTAGCTAATCAGCTACAATGGACTTTAAATGTGAGATCAGGAAACGGAAAGAATAAGAAGAATAAAGATGAGAAACATGATTGTTTTGCGATGTATAGAAAAACCAAACCTATTAGAAAGATACAGCTTGCGCGAGCCCGGATAATCAACATCTTCTGACAATCATAATTGTCCCCATTAAAAGGGTTATTATTGTTGTTATTATTTTTGTAGCTTTAGGGTGTGTTGTTATGGAGGATAACATTTTGTGGAAAGTGTTTATCAATTTTTTTTATGTTTGATTGTCTTAAATGGCTTCAAATTATTTTCCAAATTAACTCATTTTTCTCAAAGTTAAGAAAAATGACTTCCTGTTGAGAGTCAAGAAAAACATTTTTCAAACCTCTACTTTATCCTTCAATTTTATTCCTTCTCTACCCATACCTCGTACCAGACCCTCTTCATTCAAACAAAAAACTAATATTTTAAAGTTTATTATTTTTTTAAATTGCAAATATAGTTTTTTTCCTACCATCAAGCCCCTCCCCCCCCCCCCCCCAACCCAAATCCCCCTCAAACAAAAAAAATAAAATTGTTTCAAATATTCAGATTTTTTTAATCCAACCCAACCCCAATCACCCCTACATCCTACCCCCCTACCCCACCCCAAAATAAATTAATTTTGAAAAATATTTTAAAATTTAGTTTTTTTTTAAAAAAAAATAATATAAGGTCAATCGCCCCCCCCCCTCCCAAAAAGAACACCCCTCCCCCCCACCCTGTTAATACATCTTTTTTAAAAGACATATTTTTGGAAAAGATATCAAATTTGTAAAAGAATCATTTTCTACATCACAGCCACTTGGCAACCCCCCATCCCACGACAATCCCCACTCAAGCCATTCCCGTGAAAAATTAGAAAAAATTATCTTTGGAAAGATTTCAAAATTAAACTTTTGTTCATTTTTTACGTTAACCCCACACCCTACCCCTACCTCCCCCCTAGGCCATACCCAGGTTCGAGTTCAAGATCTAGTACTAGAGTTCATTTTTCTATCTGAATTTTCTCCCTGAAGAATATGTTTTTAGTCTCGAGCCAAAATAAAACATATTTTTCTGAAAAATCTTTTCATTAACCAACCAAATATTATAATGTAATTTTTACACCCCAATCAAACATAAAAAAATAGGTTTAAAATCCACCTGTTTTCCAAGAAAGCATTTTCAACGGAAAACTTTTCATTCATACAAAACACATACTAGTCTTCATTTCTTGTTGTCTTGTTGTTTGGGTGGGGTATTTAACTAAGGCTAGACACATTATGTTCTCCTATAAGTATATATATGCTAGAGATAACTAGTTATCTGCCCAACCCATTTTCATATATACATACATATATATATATATATATATATATACATATATATATATATATACATATATATATACATATATATATATATACATATATATATACATATATGTATATACATACATACATATATATATATATATATATATTCATAAGGTTGCCTTATTCGAGAATCTTCGGATATATGCTTATTTTCGACTGCCTGAAGCATTTTGTCGATTACTATACCCTTCCTCATCTTTGGATGCCTAGTATACACCGTAAGTACCTTTACCTTCACTTTTAGGGCTATAATGCTTCTAAATGGATGGATTGTCCTCGTCCATGAATGAAAAATCATAGATCGAACCGACCGATAAGGGCGCACCTCCAGTGTACCAGTTACTCGTGCCCACAATAAATGCTAGGTAGTCAAGAGCGGAGCGGATAACTGTCGAAAGAATCATAGTAGTAAAAGCATCCTATTTTGACCTCCCTAAGCTTCCGATAGCTCAATTGAGACAAAGACGGGTCTTTGCCCATGTAGGGAAGGAGCTTGCGACATAAATTTTTTTTGGAGAATTTAAGAGAAGGTCATAGCAAGACGATCCTTTTATCTTACAATAGCTTTCAAGTTGAACTGTAGCGATGCATGACACTGAGGTATCCAAATAGGCTGGTAGACTTGAACCTTGTTCTTGCATGACCTAGTCAATTCGATCAGGAACTCACCATCTATTTTCATTGTTCAAATCTATGATTCCACCTAGTGGTGAGTTAAAATAATAGAGAAAGAAACCCCAATCAAATAGATCTTTTGAAGAACAGGTTAATAGGACAAGAATATAGATAGAGTATCATTCTACATGTCAAATCCTATTGAATTAACTTTGGAATAGAAGGGGAAGGGGAATATGTCAATGGACTTGTTGCAGGGTTACCACAAATATGACATTGAACTCCAAATTGACAGATCACAATAACTAATTCTAAATTGATATTTATAACCTGAAAATATTCGATACTTTTTTATTATCTGCATAGTTTTTTATTTATGAAATTGTTAGCATCAAGGTTCATCACTATAATATTAGAGGGATGGTTTGGATCATATTTAGTCATTCAATCAAATGGAAAATATAGTTGATAGTGGGAGACTTATACGCTCAAATTTACTTCTCGAAAAGAAGTATATGGGGTCGTGTAAAGTAAAGAACCCAACTATGAGATTGGGATGGATCTCACAAGGAAAATGATTTAGACCTAACTTTAACCTACAATTACTTATATTTAATCAAGTTCTTTCAGAAAACAGGTAATAAAATGGGGGTTTTAAATAACAAAAGGAATTAAATATGTGTAAGTAAAAAAGTAAAAAGTATGAATATTTGATATTTATCAAGTGATGAGAGTAACTAGGGCATAAGTGTTGCTATAAGTTCATAACGCAGTAATTCTAGCTATAACAATCCTTTGCTAGTATCTTGCATGCAAAATAATAAGTTATGTACCCTTAATTCCTTGGTCTGACAACTAGGGAATTTCACTTTGTACCTTGTCCGTCTACGTGTGTATGCTTTACTAAACCTTAGTTGTATGTTATGTATAGATAATCAATCTATGACTTAGTTGTTACTTCACACCAATCGACACTAACCTATTAGATAGTGTATACTAAATCTACGTTGATAATTCTTTTCTTATTATCTACCTCCTTGGTCTGAAAAGTAGCAACAAGGCGAGTTTTAATGCGTTCACTCGTTGAAAACACTTCTAAACTAAATAATTGTCAAAACATGCAAGACATTATTCTAGAATTGTTATTTTAGCTAGTTTTTATTTTGTTATTTACCCATGGTTTCCACAACCCTAGTTATGGATATAGTTGTACATCTTAACAATCACACAACTCATATTTATTAGACAAGAATTCAAGTACTTACTTTGATGAGATTGAAGAAAATCCTGAAATTACTTGAATAAATCAATGTCTTGCAGCAAATGATTACGGAAATCAGAATATTTCCCAAAATTTCAAGTTTAGCAACTACGATAATAAATCTGAAAAATACAAGGAGTCTAACTCCAAAAATGAGGTTTTTAGAAGTATTTATAATAAAGAAGTCCTAACAAGGGCATGACGGACCGTCGAGGCCTCCTGTCGTTCCACACATAGAATCTTTTTCAGCTGCTTTCTTCTCCAACTCAATGTTACCACCGACAGACCAGGATGACAGTCCTTTTAGTGCACGATGGATTGTCGATGTCATCCATTTCTCCATACTTAGAATCTTTTCAAGACGGGTACTGGAGCTACTTTTTGTTAGCAATGACGGATGTCCATGACGGTTTGTCGTGGAGATGACGGTCTGTCGATAGCTTCCGTAGCCCTACACATTGTAAGAATTCCCCGATCTTCCTTCTGAAACATTTTATTCAAGCGACAGTTTCAACCTACGGACAGTCGATGGGTCGACAGACCGTCGATGTCTTCGTAGGTCATCACTTTTGCAAATTCAGCACGATTTTTCCGTGTTTTCATTTTGGACATCCTTCCTTCAAACAAAGAGAAGAATTTATTAAAACTGCTAGAAAAAAGCCTTAGACACACACTAAACTTATGGAAAAAGCATTGAAAATACCGTGAGACAACGGTACATCAACACCCTCAGCTTAAATTCATTGTTTGTCCTCAAGCGACGCACTATGACGCATAACAAAACCTTTGTACAAGAGTATCCTTTTTTTTGCTTTCGCAATCATCTGGCTATCAATCCCAATTATTTTCGTTATGTTTATGCATGCTATCACTATTAGGCTGGCTCATGTGGATCAGACCATGACACTGACTCACCATACACCAACACCAATCCTCTTTGATCTCTCACAAAGGTACTAATTTTCCGATATTGCAACTAGTGCCCTCACTTCAAAACAGCATCCTCATTTTTCACACAATGATTTCAGTTTGAGTATAACGATTATTTTTTTCAACACTCTCTCTCAGAACAACTTCACACCTCATTTACACTTTTTTCCATAAGTTTGCCCTTATTTTTTCTTCTTTAAGCTCACCATAATAGACTATTAGGATCACGATGGGACTTTATTATATTGTACCATAGGATCAGGGTCAAGTAGGGTACATTTGAATGTATTTTAGTGACTTATTTCCCTCCTTGACATAACGGCTAAGCGTCCTACATTTTCATCGTTTTATTAATACCTATTCAACTTTTCTTGAGTTACTTTTATTATGTTCTTTATCTTTCTTTATTCTTTCAACCCGACTTTCTGGAGCATTCCTCAACTAGCCACCCTCAACTCATGATTTTGCCATGTAACGAGCTATAGAATACCCAAAGTTGGGTCAAGGCCACGACAAGGTTGTTTTCTGCATTAGCCACCCTCTACTTATGCTTTTGGCATATGCTGAGGTGCACATGACCAAGGAGGGACCAAGGTCAACACATTGTTCCTAGAAAAGATCAGTTAGGTAGAAAAATAAAGGTCTATTTAAAGCTCAAATCATTTGGATTTAGAAGGGATTAATTTCATTCGGTTTTCTATTATCTAGGCTAAAGAATTGCTATCTTGAACAAGGGTCTATGATCATTTCCTAATTTGCTATCACAACTTACTTTTAGCAGGACTAACATGTCAAGTTCTATCTCAGTACCAATGGTGGACTATTTAGATTTTCCTCACCACTCACTTGACATCTCATTACTCTACTAGATTATTAGACACCGTGTTCGAGTTTTAGATTTAGGGTCATGCACTGGTGTATCTCTACGTCATGCTTAGAGACACACTTCATCAGCTACTATGCCTAGTCATGCAGCATTTTCTTTAAATAAAGATATCATTTTGTTTTGCCATCATGCTATAGATTCCATTTCTATACTATGTACAAAAGATACAAACAATGTCGATTAAACAATAAAATAACCAGTCTCTTGGGGAAAAAGAGTGAAAGCAAGAAAACACCAAGAGAGGATCGTGAGTTGGGCAACTCAAAATTCACCCAAGCTCTCACTTTTCAAGTTAATCCACCCCCAACAAAAAAACATGCAATTGTCCCCACCAAAATGGGGTGGTAAGTTAAGAAAACTAGAGGCGCAAAGCGCCGACGATCAACATGTTGGTGGGTCCGGTTTTCCAGAACCGGCTCCCTCTCTAGTACGTACACCATCAGTGGTGTCCTCAGAATTACCATAAGTAGTGCTCCTAGCATCCTCAACAATTCTAGAGCTAAACGCCCCAGCAGCCACTTCTAGAACCCTCAACTGGCGGGCCTCCTCATTTATCAGTGAGGTTTTCCACATGGCCTCCAACTCATTGCTCTTTTTCTACCGTGCCCGAGACTCATCCTCATCTATAACTCGGTGCCTCTTGGAACAATCTCGTTGAGTATGTGGTGGTAAAGCAGTGGTGGAGAAAAGGGCAGCCAACACCGTGTCCTCAGGAGGTTCTGCTGAAGGTTCCTCAAACTCAGGCACCCGTGCCTCAAGTATGGTATTCAAGTTTACTCTCAAACTCTCCACGGCAGCCTGGAGAGTCATCAAATTTATTGAAAGGGGTGGTCGGGCGAGAACGCGAAGCTCAATTGCATCCAAGCGATGGTGGACCTCCATGATCTGCCGCTCAGTATGCTGGTCCATTTTCCTCTCTATTTGTTCCTCTGCCTCAGCAATGGACCTCCGCATTCCAAGGCTGGATGTGATGCATAAGTCTAGCCATTTAGACCTCTAATTTCTGGACCCTAGCAAGAGGGACCAATATAGAAGATAGAGTCGAGCGAGATGAGCTCAGAGCGGTGCAAGCACCCGGGATAGACTCAACCAGGGTGGTGTTTGGTAGGGTCGAATGTAGTCGAATTAGCTGCTTTGGGTTGCTCTACTGTGGATGTTAGGTTCTAATCGAGCCACTACACCTCTGGATGGGGCCCTCTATGGGGATCCATTTCATTGGCCTTATCCCAAATGAGGCCAATATGCATTGTGTCGGGCGGGGTCTTGATCACATCAATGTGCCACACGGTCACTCCTTTAGACTTGTACAACTCCAAGACCATTCAACCGAAGGGGTAAGTAGTAGTGGCCTTAAAGTCCCTCTCATGCATCACTGTTTGAAACAGCCACGCGAAGTCCACCTTGAACCCCGCAACTATGGCAGCCATAAGCACTACATGATTCCGAGTGACAATGTTATCTCAAGAAGTAGGGGAAAGGTAGTGTCGGACAAGTAGCTATATGAATTTGGCTGTAAAGGTAAGGTTGGCCTTCTTGATGCTCCCCTTAGGCTCTAGCACCCAATCAACAGCCTCACCATCCACAGACAGGTTTTGTGCTATCCACCACTTGGTGGTCTCTCTCACATCCAGCTAATGCTCGAACTGGATGTCCATTATCAACTTAAACCGATAGTCAAACTCAGCAGTGAGGGGAGTCCTGGTGGTATCAACGTCCATTCCATACAGAAACTTGCGAATGGACGGCAAAGAAATGTCAACCCACTTGCATCGGACTCGGACGTACTCTAGATATGCATGTTTGTCTACGGTGGCCTATCATTCAAACTGAGACCGAAAGTCGCCACATAGGAGGCTTAGAAATCTCGCACCATTTCTTTGCTATAGCAGCCTACATTCCGAGCCGTCCACTCCTACAGATGTCTAGTGGGTATAGCATGGATGGCCAGCATAGTGGGAAGACTGCTGCTGAGAACCCTCCGCTTGAGTTTCAGGGTCCGGTTCATGACCCCTTTGTCATTGGCCAGCTTGGCATCAATTTATACTTGATATTGACCCTCGAAAAGCCGTTGGTTGGGCTTATTAGCAACGGGAGAGGGGACGACAGTCTGCGGTGCTGGAGTAGAATCAACACTATTAGCCTCATCAAACGAGGCAGACTAGATCGAAATCCTCCTTGGAGCCAGGAGCTCCCTCAAATTGTGCAGTTAACTCGTAAGGTGTGTCGATCAGTATGCGCTCCTCAGCAGACTGGGAGGTAGTGACTCCGTCGGGCGCCACCTTCGTTGGTGTGGTTCTGGTGGTGAGGCAACACGTGTAGGTGTAACAGTGCTTTGTGGAATGAACTCTGGGTCACGCTCATCGTATGAGCCTATGACAATCTAGTTCGATGGGGCGACAAACTTAGAACGCCCTCTCGAGTAGACACGATCTTTCTTGGATGTCATATGTCCTTACAAAGAGAAGTTTTGAGTACCACTAGAAGATTGTAACACATTCAAAAGCATCAAAAACAAGAGTAAAACACAGAATGGAATGGCAATGCACAAGTGCAGCACTGCCTGACGGACCCATTGGTGGCCCATCGAAATGGCGACAATCCGTCATGGGGGTCCGTCGAGGGACACTGAAGAGAATTTTTGAAAACATCATAAACAAAGGTTCTTATTGTGTTGACGCTTGTGCAGGAAGGATCGTCAAAGGGGACATGGTCTGTCAAAGGGGTCCATCGACGGATACTTAGAATATTTATTTAGAAAATCAGAAAAAAAGGTTCTAACAACGTCAACGGTTGTGCAGGACGGACCGTCGAAGGGACGACGGTCCATTAGTGAGGTTTGTTGATGGACCCTTAGACAAATCAAGGGATGTTGCGGTTCATGGACCCCAACGATGGTCCTTCGAGAGACCAACAATCCGTCGATGGGGTTTCATTCTATCCTGCATGGACAGAATTTTGCAGCCATTTTGTTTCTCCTAACGTACTAATTCAAAGTATCTTTTAATAACATGACGTTTCCCTACATTTTACCCAGCATTTCATCATTTCTAGGGCTTTAAATATCATTGTTTGAACATTCAATTATACAGCCTATCTAAACCCTAGGTTAGAAACACAACACATTTTTAACAAGACACCCCCATCCTGTTCAATTTGAGTGTTCTAAGGGACTTAGGACTTCAGGTGTAAGTTTTTAGCATACAAAGGGGTCCCCAATTCAAGACCCACAGTAAGACATCAAGTTAACATGAAAGTTAATGATAATTAATCTAGTAGATCAGAAGAACATACCTAGAAACTTTAGTAGAGGAAAAGCGAGTATGAAAACTTGTAGTTGAACAACAGCATTTCCAAATGCGAACACCGACCGGAAAGGAGATTGAAGAAGATTGAAGATTTTGGGAGAGAATAGAGTTTGTGGAAGTGGGAATGTTTGGGAATTTGATGATGAAATGGGAGTTAATGGGTGATCAAATTGGGACAAGTCCTTTTGGAGTTGAGTTTGCCCGGAAACAAGCGCAACCTACAATTAAACAAAAGTACCAAATCCCCAACCAAAAAATTGCGCTTCTCAATCTTTTGGTCATGGTCCTTCATCATCTTTGCTTTAAAGAGGGATGAACTCTCATATGCCCTCAAGCGAAATTCATCCCGCTTTACCTCTTTTCCGCTGCCTCATTCAAATTCATTTTAAACTTCTTAATTGCACACATGGCCTAATGATCTCATTGAACCGGTAAGTTAAAATTCTTCCCATATACAAGTTGGTATGAGGACATACCGATGGGAGTCTTGTATGTTGTTCGGTAGGCCCAAAGGGCATCATCAAGCCTCCTTGCCCAATCCATTGTTTGAGGATTGTAAGAAGTGGAGACATTATGGCGAACCCTATATTTTTTCAATAATCCCTTAAACGGTTTGTTGCACAAGTGGGATCCCCCATATCTTATGATAGCCCTTAGGGTGAAAAATTTAGAAAATATGTTCTTTTTCTAGAACGTGGTGACACTATTCCCTCATTTATTCGCAAGTAAGATAAATTCTACCCATTTTGACACATAATCAACTGCCATAAAAATATACTTCATCCCATGAGAACTCACAAAAGGGCGCATGCATTCAATGCCCCACAAATCAAATAATTCAATCAAAAGAATGGTATTTAAAGGTAGCTCTTGCTTTCTTGAAATTCCATCATCTCTTTGGTATCTATAACATGCCTTGGCGAACTCATGAGCATCTTGGTGGACGGTTTACTATAGTAGCCACATTGCAAGACTATGTGAGTAGTCCGGATACCACAATGATGCCGACCTACAAGCGAAGAATGGCATGCCTCCAAAAAACTAAACATCTCAACTTCCGGCACATAACTCCGAATAAGGCCATCGGCACATCTCCTATATAAGTACGGCTCATGCCAAAAGAACTTTCTCACATCATGCATGAACTTTTAGCTTTAATGAAAGGACATGACCGGTGGGATGATATCACTAGCCAGATAATTCGCAAAATCTGTGAACCATGGAATCAAGTCCTGGGAGGCAGCCAGCACATGCTCATCAAGGAAAGTATAATCAATTTCAGCATTTTAACCTAACCCCCTCATTGCTTCATCTTCTATTTGGGACAAGTGATCAACAACATTATTTTCGGTCCCTTTTCTATCTTTCAGCTCAAAGTTAAATTCTTGCAATAGTAATACCTAATGAATCAACCTCGGTTTCGCATCCATCAAATATTCCAAAGTAAAATTATAAGTATGCACTATAACCCTCGTGCCAAGCAAATAGGAGCGAAATTTGTCGAAAGCGTCGACAAGATGATGGTCCATCAATTAGTCTATCAATTATTGCACTAGACTAATTTTTTTGCAGATTTCAGGGGATTTGGTCCCTGCACATTGAAGACTCAATAAGCTAATCCTTTTGTATTTTATGGACACCTTTTACACATGGATCCTAGCTTACTCTCTATTCAAGAATTCTAAAAAATAAAACAAAATTAATACGTGACATTAAGTAAGAGAAACAGTAATAATGCAACTACACCTAGAAAATCATGAAAAAAACAAAATTGTTGTTGGGAAGAGGATATATATTTGGTTGCCTCTTAATCAGCGCTTGATTTAATGGCGCAGCACGACACAAGATTCTTGATTACTCAGACTTCATCAAGATGGTCTGCCTCGATCACTTCATTCACCTTTTCAGCATGCCCAAGGTAGATTTTGATTTGTTGCCCATTGACCTTGATCCTTACACGCTCCTATTCTCCAACTCAACCTCTCCATGAGGGAAAATTCGATGATCGAGAATGGAGTAATCCATTTGGATTTGAGTTTTCCCAAAAACAAGTGTAACCTAGAGTTGAATAAAAAGCACTAAATCCGCAACCACAAAATCGCGGTTCTCAATCTTTTGGTCATGGTACTTCATCATATTTTCCTTGTAAAGGTCTGAACTTTCATATGCCTTTAAGAGAAATTCATCAAGATCATTCAACCCATTCAACCTCTGTTCCACAGCCTCATCCCAAATTATTTTCAGTTTCATCATTGCCCATTTGGCTTTATGTTCTAACTCAACCGGCAAGTTGCAAGATTTCCCATATATAAGTTGGTATGGGGACATATCTATGGGAGTCTTTTATGTTGTCCGGTAAGCTCAAATAGCCTGATCAGACCTCCTTGACCAATCCCTTATATTCGTATTCACCATTTTCTCCAAAATCTACTTGATTTCTATATTTGACAACTCAACTTAGCCACTAGTCTGAGGATGGTATGTCGTGGACACATTATGGCAAACCCCATATTTCTTCAACAATACTTTGAGAAACTTGTTGCAAAAGTGGGATCCCCATCACTAGTAATGGCTCTTAGGGTGCCAAATCTTGAAATATGTTCTTTTTCAAGAACGCGGTGGCAGTCTTCCCTTTATTATTTGAAACTACTATGGCTTCCACCCATTTTGAAACATAATCAACCACCACAAGAATATACTTTATACCATGAGAACTCGCAAAGGGGCCCATAGAGTCAATACCCCTCATGTCAAACAACTCAATTACAAGAATGGGATTTAAAGGGAGTTCTTGTCGTCTAGAAACACCTCCATCTCTTTGTAATCTATCACATGCCTTGGCGAAATCTAGAGAATCTTGATGGATGGTTCAACAATAGTTGCCAGATTGCAAGAATTTGTGGGTTGTCCGGATACCACTATGATGCCCACCTAGAGGAGAGGAGTGCCATGTCTCCAAAACGCTCAACATCTCGAATTCCGACACACAAGGCCAAATAATCCCATCGGCGCAACTCCTACATAAATATGCCTCATCCCAAAATAACTTTTTTACATCATGCATGAATTTGTAGCTTTGATGAGAGGACATGTCCGGTGGGATTATATCACTAGCCAAATAATTCGCAAAATCTGTGAACCATGGAATCAAGTCTTGGGAGGCAGCCAGTACATGGTCATCATGGAAAGTATAATCAATTTTAGCATTTTCACCTAACTCCCTCATTGCTTCATCTTCTAATCGAGACAAGTTATCAAAAACATTATTTTCGGTCCCTTTTCTATCTTTCACCTCAAAGTTAAATTCTTGCAATAGTAATACCCAATGAGTCAACCTCGGTTTCGCATCCTTCTTTACCATCAAATATTCCAAAATAAAATTATAAGTATGCACTATAACCATCGTTCCAAGCAAATAGGAGCGAAATTTGTCGAAAGTGTCGACAGGATGATGGTCCATTGATTAGTCTGTCGATTATTGCACTAGACTAATTTTTTTTTGCAGATTTCAGTGGATTTGGTCCCTGCACATTGAAGACCCAATAAGCTAATCCTTTTGTATTTTATGGACACCTTTTAGACATGGATCCTAGCTTACACTCTATTCAAGAATTCTAAAAAATAAAACAAAATTAATACGTGACATTAAGTAAGAGAAACAGTAATAATGCAACTACGCCTAGAAAATCATGAAAAAAACAAAACTATTGTTGGGCAGAGGATATATATTTGGTTGCCTTTTAATCAGCGCTTGATTTAATGTCGCAGCTCGACACAAGATTCTTGATTACTCAGACTTCATTAAGATGGTATGCCTCGATCACTTCATTTGCCTTTTCAGCATGCCCAAGGTAGATTTTGATTCGTTGCCCATTGACCTTGATCCTTACACGCTCCTATTCTCCAACTCAACCTCTCCATGAGGGAAAATAGGGTGATCAAGAATGGAGGAGTCCATTTGGATGTGAGTTTTCCCAAAAACAAGTGTAACCTAGAGTTTAATAAAAAGCACCAAATCCGCAACCACAAAATCGTGGTTCTCAATCGTTTGGTTATGGTACTTCATTATATTTTCCTTGTAAAGGGCTGAACTCTCATATGCCTTTAAGAGAAATTCATCAAGATCATTCAACCCATTTAACCTCTGTTCCACGGCTTCATTCCAAATTATTTTCGGTTTTATCATTGCCCATTTGGCTTTATGTTCTAACTCAACCGGCAAGTTGCAAGATTTCCCATATATAAGTTGGTATGGGGACATAACTATGGGAGTTTTTTATGTTGTCCGGTAAGCTCAAATAGCCTCATCAGACCTCCTTGACCAATCCCTTATATTCGTATTCACCATTTTCCCCAAAATCTACTTGATTTCTCTATTTGACACCTCAACTTGCCCACTAGTCTGAGGATGGTATGTCGTGGACACATTATGGAAAACCCCATATTTCTTCAACAATACTTTGAGCAACTTGTTGCAAAAGTGGGATTCCCATCACTAATAATGGCTCTTAGGGTGCCAAATCTTGAAATATGTTCTTTTTCAAGAACGCGGTGGCAGTCTTCCCTTTATTATTTGAAACTGCTATGGCTTCCACCAATTTTGAAACATAATCAACAGCCACAAGAATATACTTTATACCATGAGAACTCACAAAGGGGCTCGTAGAGTCAATACCCCTCATGTCAAACAACTCAATTACAAGAATGGGATTTAAAGGGAGTTCTTGCCGTCTAGAAACACCTCCATCTCTTTGTCATCTATCACATGCCTTGGCAAAATCTAGAGAATCTTGATGGATAGTTGAACAATAGTTGCCAGATTGCAAGATTTTGTGGGTTGTCTGGATACCACTATGATTCCCACCTAGAGGCGAGGAGTGCCATGTCTCCAAAACACTCAACATCTCGACTTCCGGCACACAACGCCAAATAATCCCATCGGCGCAACTCCTGTATAAATATGCCTCATCCCAAAAGAACTTTTTTACATCATGCATGAACTTTTA
Source organism: Solanum lycopersicum (assembly GCF_036512215.1). Lineage (NCBI taxonomy): Eukaryota > Viridiplantae > Streptophyta > Magnoliopsida > Solanales > Solanaceae > Solanum > Solanum lycopersicum. Next base: position 23,060,058 of record NC_090804.1, on the reverse strand, counting down.
GTTTTGATGAAAGGACATGTCCGGTGGGATTATATCACTAGCCAGATAATTCGCAAAATCTGTGAACCATGGAATCAAGTCTTGGGAGGCAGCCAGTACATGCTCATCAGGGAAAGTATCATCAATTTCAGCCTTTTGACCTAACTCCCTCATTGCTTCATCATCTAATCGGGACAAGTGATCAAACACATTACTTTCGGTCCCTTTTCTATCTTTCACCTCAAAGTCCAATTCTTGCAATAGTAATACCCAATGAATTAACCTCAGTTTCGCATCCTTCTTTACCATCAAATATTTCAAAGTAAAATGATCACTATGCACTATAGCCCTCGTGCCAAGCAAATAGGAGCGAAATATCTTGAAAGCGTCGACAGGATGACGGTCCATCGATTAGTCCGTCGATTATTGCACCAGACTAATTTTTTTTGCAAATTTTAGGGGATTTGGTCCCTCCACATTGAAGACCCAATAAGCTAATCCTTTTGTATTTTATGGACACCTTTTAGACACGGATACTAGCTTACTCTCTTGCCAACACTTCTAAAAAATAAAAGAAAGTTAATACGTGACATTTAGTAAGAGAAAAAGTAATAATGCAACTACGCTTATAAAATCATGAAAAAAACAAAACTATTGTTGGCCAAATGATATATATTTTGGTTGCCTCTTAATCAACGCTTGATTTAACATTGCAGCACGACACAAGATTCTTGATTACTCAGACTTCATCAAGATGGTATGCCTTGATCATTTCATTCACCTTTTCAGCATATACCCAAGGTAGATTTTGATTCGTTGCACATTGACCTTGAACCTTACACACTCCTTATTCTCCAACTAAACCTCTCCATGAGGGTAAAATTGGGTGATCAAGAATGGACGAGTCCATTTGGATTTGAGTAAGTGTAACATAGAGTTGAATAAAAAGCACCAAAATCTCCAACCACAAAATCGCGCTTCTCAATCTTTTGGTCATGGTACTTCTTCATATTTTAGTTGTAAAGGGCTGAACTTTCATATGCCTTTAAAATTCATCAAGATCATCCAACCCATTTAACCTTTGTTCCACAGCCTCATTCCAAATTATTTTCAGTTTCATGATTGCCCCGCTCTAACTCAACCGGTAAGTTGCAAGCTTTCCCATATCTAAGTTGGTATGGGGACATATCTATGGGAGTCTTTTATTTGTCCAGTAGGCCCAAATAGCCTCGTCAAACCTCCTTGACAAATCCCTTTTATTCGCATTCACCATTTTCGCCAGAATCTACTTGATTTCTTTATTTGACACCTCAACATGCCCACTAGTCTGAGGATGGTAAGGCGTGGACACATTATGGCAAACCCCATATTTCTCCGATAATACTTTGATCAACTTGTTGCAAAAGTGGGATCCCCCATCACTAATAATGGCTCTTAGGGTGCCAAATCTTGAAATATGTTCTTTTTCAAGAACGTTGTGGCACTCTTCCCTTCATTAATTGCAGGTGTTGTGGCTTCAACCCATTTTGAAACATAATCATCCACCACAAGAATATACTTTATCCCATGAGAACTCACAAAGGGGCCCATAAATTCAATACCCCATATGTCAAACAACTCGATTACAAGAATGCGATTTAAAGGGAGTTCTTGTCGTCTAGAAACACCTTCATCTCTTTGTCACCTATCACATGCCTTGGCGAACTCTTGAGAATCTTGATGGATGGTTGACCAATAGTACCCATATTGTAAGATTTTATGGGTTGTACGGATACCACAATTATGTCCACCTAGAGGCGAGGAGTGCCATGTCACCAAAACACTCAACATCTCGACTTCCGGCACACAACGCCAAATAATCCCATCGGAACAACTCCTTTATAAATATGGATCATCTTAAAAGAACTTTTTCACATCATGCATGAACTTTTTCCTTTAACGAAAATACAAGTCCGGTGGGACAAAATCACTAGCCAAGTAATTCGCAAAATCAACGAACAATGGAATCAAGTCTTGAAAAGCGGCCAATACATGCTCATTAGGGAAAGTATCATCAATTTCAGCCTTTTCACCAAATTCTTGCATAACTCCATCCTCTAGTCGGGATAAGTGATCGGTAACTTGATTTTCGATCCCTTTTCTATCTTTCACTTCAAATTTAAATTCTTGCAACAGTAATACCCAACGAATCAACATTGGTTTTATATCCTTCTTTGCCATCAAATATCTCATGGAAGAATGATCAGTATGCACTATAACTCTTGTGCGAAGCAAAAAGGAGCAAAATTTCTCAAAAGCAAAGACCACCTCAAGGAGCTCTTGTTCAGTCACAGTGTTGTTGTTTTAGGATTCATTAACGGTTTTACTGGCATGGAAAATGGGGTGAAGGATTTTTTCCCATCTTTGACCCAAAACTACACCAAGTGCAACCCCACCTGTATCACACATCACCTCGAATGGCGTACTCAAATTCGAGGAAATAATAATGGGCGCAGCCACCAATTTCTTCTTTAACTCACAAAATGCCTTAAGACAGGATCATCAAAATAAAATTTACACTCTTTCTCAAGTAACTTGTACAGAGGATATGCAATTTTTTAAAAATCCTTGATGAACCTCTGGTAGAAAACCGCATGCCCAAGGAAACTCGTCACACCTTTTACATAGATGGGTGGAGGAAGTCTCTCTATCACCTCGACTTTAGCCCGATCAACCTGTATTCCCTTTTCTAAGATGCGAACGCCCAATACAATACCCTCTTTAACCATAAAGTGACATTTTTCCCAATTTAACACAAGGTTTCAATCTTCACATCTTTTGAGAACTTCAGGCAAGTGATTAAAACAATGATCAAACAAGTAACCAACAACAAAAAAAATCATCCATAAAAACCTCAATGGTGTCCTTCACCATATTGGAGAATATGGACATCATACATCTCTGAAAAGTAGTCGGTGCATTACACAACATAAAGGGCATCCTCTTGAACGCGAAAGTTCCAAAAGGACAAGTAAAAGAGGTTTTCTCTTGATCTTCTGGTGCAATAGAGATTTGGTTGTAACCCGAATAACCATCAAAAAAACAATACCACCCCTTTTCTGCAAGCCTATCTAACATATGATCCATGAAGGGCATAGGAATATGGTCCTTCTAAGTCCATGCATTCAGTTTCCTGTAATCCGTACACACTCTCCATCCGGTCACCGAACACATTGGGACAAGCTCATTTTCTCATTAGGGACCACAGTCATTCCCCCATTCTTTACAACACAATAAATAGGGCATACCCAACTACTATCAGCGATCGGCTATATGACTTCCACATCCAACCACTTAATAATTTCCTTCTTCATTACCTCTTGCATATATGGATTTAAATTTCTCTGGTGCTCAATACTGGCCTTATGATTGGGCATGAGTTGAATTTTATGTGAACAAATACCGGGAGGGATCCGAATAATATCTGCAATAGTCCACCTAATTGCTCTCTTGAAACTCTTCAACACTTCAAATAAATATTCTTCTTGTTGCATATTAAAATATGATGCAACAGTTACCGGAAAAGTGTCACCTTTGTTCAAGATTACATACCTCAGATGAGGTGGTAGAACCTTAAGGTCCAATTTGGAGCCTTCTCAATAGATGGTTTTGCGGGTGGAGACTCGCGATTTTTCATATCTAAATCCAATTTCATTGGTTTGAACCTAACATCACCTTGATCAAATGCCGCAACCAATGACCCATACTCTTCAATACAATCACTCACAAAATTCATGATCATTGTCGATAATGCGTCAACACGAAGATGATCTTCTATTTATACCTCGGACGAACTATCAACCTTGTAGGATATTGAAGATACAGATTGGATCTCACCATTCTTCCTCATGGACCTACAAATGTTGAAAGTAATTTATTCATTGTTCAGCCAAAACTTCATTTGCCCTTTCTCCATATCAAATAAGGCACGACCGGTAGCAAGGAAAGGCCTCCCAAGAATAATAGGCACCTCAAAGTCCACCTCACAATCAAGAATCACAAAATTGCCCAAAAAATTTAATGTCTCTACTTTTACTAGCACATCATGGAGTATCCCAATAGGCCTCTTCACCGTTCTAGCGGTCATCAGTAGCTGTATCGCAGTGGGATTTGGGTCACCCAAACAGTTCTTGTAAGTAGAGAGAGTCATGAGATTTATGATTTCCCCAATGTCACATAATGTTTTAGCAAAGTGTAACCACCCGATTGTACATGTAATAGTGAAAGCACATGTATCTTGTTTCTTTTGCACAAGAGATCTTGTAGCAATAGCACTACAGTGTTGCATCCGATCATCATCCTCAAAACTAGTCGATCTCTTCTTAGTGACCATATCTTTCATGAACTTGGCGTAACCGCGCATTTGTTCAAGAACTTCTATCAAAGTGAAATTGATGGAAAGTTGTTTCAACATTGTAATAAAACGCCGGTATTTACCAACTCACCACTAACTTCCTCTAACTCATTATCTCCTCTCTTCTTATCTTCCACGCTGGATGAAATAGGTGGATCCATGGTTTACTTACCACATCAAGTAGTGACTACCATACAATGTCCATCATTTTTCAGATTCTGGACAGTATTGCTTGGAATAGTACACGGTTGGTGTGGGTTCACAGTAGAAGACAATTGGGCCATTTGCAACTCAAGATGATTGACTGAGATTGCACGTGCAGCAACCTTTTTGCCCAATATTTGCTAAATCAACTATCAAGTCTTTGGCGTGCTCATCACTAGCATCAAACCTCCTCATCATCATCTGCAACATATCCTCGACTCGCACCATACTACCTCCACCATCCCTAGGAGAAATTTCCCAATTTTGAGGTGGAACATAGGGCCTACTCCGATCGTTTCTGTAACCATAGTTACCCCGGTTGAAGTTGTTGTCATGATTCTAGTTTCCATCTCGAACATACTGACCCTTTCAGTTGTAATTTTCATAGTTTCGACCTTAATTTCCTCGACATTGGCGCCAATTTTCTTGATTGGAGCCTTGGGCGTTCCACCTGAAACCCCACTTCTTCTCATTCACTACATAATAATCTTCTTCATAATAGTACTCATCAACAGGTTGTGGTGGTTTAGACAAATAGTTCACCGCATTCACCTTTTCTGCACCCCCGGTAGCATGTTTTAACACTATTTCAAGATCAGTTCGTATTTTAGCCATCTCTTCAAGAATCTCATCTGCAGCTCGTATATATGAAGCTTGCACTGGAAAAGTGTTTCTCCCAGTACCCGACTTCATAGTGCTCCAAGCTTAATTATTTCTGGAGATTTTCTCTAACTTCACAGCAATCTCAGCATAGGTACACTCTCCATAAGAACCACCCACAATTTTATCAAATACTGCTTTATTGTTATCATATTTACCCCCTATAGAAGTACTCTTTCCGTGACTCATCATTAATACGGTGGTTTGAGACACTTCTTAATAATAAGGTGAACCTATCCCAACAATTGCTTATTGACTCCCAAGGTAATGCCACTAAGTTGTGCACCCTATCTTTGTGGTTTAGCTTTTCAGAAACCATTTAATACCTTGCTAGGAACAGATTCCTCAATTTCTCCCAAATATTGATTGAGTTGCGGGGAAACTCAGTAAACCAAATTGTGGCCTCCCCCGTCTGTGAGAGAGGGAACACTCCTAATCCACTAACATCCATGTCTAAGTCTGGCCTCCCTACAAAAATCTTACACACCGATCTTAGTTTGGCGATGTGAGCATGTGGATCCTCAGATGGTAGGCCCAAAAACAAACTTCTAGCGGTGAGCATCTGCATCAATCAACTAGTTATCACAAAAGTATGACCATGTTGTAGAGGAGGTAGAACAAGTGGACAATCAGAGTCAGTGATGTTAACATTTCCCCTATTGTACTATTGAGGGCGTGGGAAAGGAGGTTGCCTCCTCGGATTACCTTCACATGGTTATCAACAACCACTCGATTATGAGCATCAACCGGCGGGGGAAATTGAGGGTTGATCTCATCATTTTTATAAGCAGGTTTATTTTTAATATTCTTTCTGCGAAGTCTGCGGTTCAGTACTGGATCAAGTGGAAGTATTGGCTCTTCTTGACTCCATGTACTTGGCATACACTAAAGCTAGACCTGCGAGAGACAAAAACTAAAAAAGAGAAAAAGTAAAATCAGCAAATTGTTGACAAAAATTCGGTAATGTGCTTAAAGTTAATCTAAAAGCAACTTTCCCCAGCAGCGATGCAAAAATTTGATATACGCAAACTATACTTCCCTAAATAAGTATAAGCGGTCATATAAAGTAATGAACCGAAATTTTAGGTTGGGTGATTTCACGAGGAAAATGGTTTAGACTTAACTTCAATCTACGATTACTTTTATTTAGTCAAGTTCTTTGCGGAAAAAAACAATTAAAGGGGGTATTTTTGTAACAAAAGTAATTAATTAACTCTAAGTAAACAAGTAGCTAGTTCAAATATATGATATTATCAAATTATGAGAGAAACTAGGGTGTTAGTGTTCCCCATACGTTAGTAACGCAAAAACCCTAGATATAAGAACTCTATCATAGTATCTTGCATGCAAAGTAGTATGTTTTTTATCCCTAATTAATTGGTCCGGAAATTTTTCGAATTTCACTCCGCACCTTGGTATTGCTACGTGTTTGTCCTATACTAAACCTAACCTTTTACCTCATATTAAGCATCATAATCGATGTATGACTTAGTTATTACTTCGCGCCAATTGACACTAGCCTATTTTATAATATATACAAAATCCACGTTGATAATTCTTTTCTTTTTATCTACCTCCTTAGTTTGGCAAGTAGCAACAAGGCAAGTTGTAACGCGTGCACTCGTTTAAAAGACTTCTAAACAAAAGAATTAACAATACATGCAAGAAACTATTCGAAAATTGTTATTTTAGCTAGTTTTACTTTGTTAATTATACATGGTTCCCACAACCCTATTTATGGATTTAGCTACCCATCTTCATAATTACAAAATTCATAATAATTAGACAAGAATTCATGTACTTACTTTGATTAGATTGAAGAAAATCCAGAAAATGAATTGAAATCGAGAAAATAATGCAATAAACGATTTCGAAAAAATGAAGTACTTTCCAAAAGCCAATATTCAAGAACCAATATTAAAAATAAGAAAAATAACCAAGAGTCTAACTCCAAAAACGAGGATTTTTGTCCTATTTATAATAAAAGAATCCTAAACATAAAGGGAAACCTAAATAAGGAAAATTTGTCCAAAAGTGCATCTCGCAATAACGACCTGACTGACCGACCGTTGACACCTCCGTCGGTCCATACTTCAACTATATTTTTAGCTGCTTTCTTCTCCAACTCTCTTTTACCATCGAAGGTCCAAGAAGACGGTCCGTTGATAGGACGACAGTCCGTTGATGGCCTTCTTTTCTCCATTGTAAGAATCTATTCAAATCGGGTACAGAGGCTACATTCTAATAACACCAACGGATCACCAGTACGGTTCTTCGATGAGACGACAAACTGTCATCCCTTTTATAGCCTCACACATAGTAAGAATTACCCGATCTTTCCTTGGCAACATAACATATTCATAGTGACAGTTGCCACCTACGGATCGTCGATGGGTTGACGGATTGTCGATGGCTCCGTAGGTCTTTTTTCCTGCAATTTTCAGCACATATTCAGCATTTTCATTCTAGAGAGTTTTTCCGGTAAATTCAAAGAAAAATACATTAAAACTACTTCATAAAGGGCTTAGAAACATACTAAACTTAAGGAAAAAACATTGAAAGTACCGTGAAACCACGGTGCAACAGACTACTAAAGATTAAAGCATATATTAATAACATGATATATATATATATATATATATATATATATTAATAACATGATATATATATATATATATATATATATATATATATTAATAACATGATTTATATATATATATATATATATATATATATATATATATTTATATATCCGATAATCACATCCAAAGTCAAAGAAAGTATTAATAGTATTAGAGGTTCTAAATTTCATTAAAAATCGTCATAAATTTTTGTAGGGGTTCATAAATTAATATGCATATTAATTAAATTTCTAGTAGGAATATAGGGTATACAAAAAAGCTACAAGGTTTGTCCAAATACATGAACCCCACCTCGCTACCACATCAACACATATAAAACAACAAATATAGAAAATGATCACATCTGGTGAATTAACATGGAACATAAACAATGCAACCAAATAAAAAATTCATTAAACTAATTCTATAAACGAGAAAAAAATATAGAAATATGATATATACAGCGAACAAGACATAATTAAATTTCTGCTTATTTTTTTTCTTCTAATATTCAAAAATAAAAATTAATCTGTTTATTCTAATAAATACAATTGATATTAGATGAGCCGTACAATTTCATTAAACTGGATTCATGATGGACATGCTCGTCATTTTTATTAATAATTTTATTTATTATCCTCATTTCATGACGGAAAATTAAGTTTGACTTAGTGCCGCAATAAATTCTTAGCCCCTTATTGGAGGACCTTGGTACTTCTTCTTTCATGTCTAAGGTACCAAGCTAGAGACGATTGGTGCATTCACAACATAGTGATTGTCTTGACCACACTTGTAGAAACCGCCATAACCACCTCGACCACCACCACCATGGCCACCACCTCTCGAACACCATCGCCAGAGTATCTACTACCTTCCGCCGACATAGCCTTCACTCTAGGTACAATCCAAGGAAAAGTGTATAGGGAGTGTACCCAAAGTGAAAGCTATGGAGTCGGAGGTAGTAGATACTCCTGTGGTTGTGGCAGAGGTGGTGGTTGTCATGGTTGTGGTGGCTGATATGGTGGAGGCGGTTGGTACAAGTGTGACGAGGATGATCACTCTACTTGTGAATGCATCAATGATGGTCAGAGATTATGGCTTTAAGTCGTGACTGCTTCTAAACCAAAAAAAAAACAAATAGAAGGATGTTTTTGTATGTAGCGATGATTCTGTGAGTGAAAAAGAGTGAGAAGAGTGATTTGTATAGCAGTTTGTCAAAGAGATACATTTAATTAGGTAAACTAATCATTAACTAAAATTGGAAAAATAATTATTGAATTATTTACTAACAATCTATATAGTGAAAACTATTAACTAGTTAGCTAGTGAATTTTGACTAGAAAAATTCTCTCATGGTCCACTAAGTAAACTTATCAAAACGAATATTTTCATTATTCATAACTCCGTAACTAGTAAACAATACTAAAACTTAAAAGAATTACGAAAAAGGAAATTTATTGAGTGAGCTACAACCACTACAAAAAAAATAGTGTTTAGTGACGGACTCAATCCGTCACTATATGATGAGAATCCGTTGCTAATCATGAGTAGCGACGGATTAACAACGGAATGTTGGCTATTTCTATTATGCTATTTAGTAAGCTCTTATTGGAAAAAAATAAGTTACGTCACAAGTTGAGCGACATCCTAGTGACGAATAAATTCTATTGCTATATGTTAATAGACATAGTCGTCATTATATTTATATAAGTTTTTTGCTAATTTCATAATTCTATGACGAAAAATGGTGTTTCATCTCAATTTTAGCAATGGCATAGTGACGAAATATTGTCGTCGCCACATCTTAGCGACGGAATAGTTCGTCATTATATTTATATAGTTTGTTGCTAATTTCTTAATTCATTTTTTTATTTTGGATAAATTTGCAACAAAATTTCCGTCGTATCAACACAGTAAGTAGAAGAAGTTTAAGAATAAAATAAAGAGAATGCACTTACCCTGAAGAAGTTAGAAAGACAAGGGTCATTCTATTACTAGTGCTGGATTCATCTTCAGCAACTATATTGGTATGACATATTGGAACATTTCTCTGAGTAGAAAGACCCTGACCTACTAGGTTACTCTGATTTGGTGTAGCTGGAGGTGTCTCACAGATGGTTGGGCTGATAGATTGAGTTAATGTTTCAATATTCGTTAGGGTACCATCTTGTTGAGGAGAAACTGTAGGGGGCTTGGGAACAGTTGGCTTGCTTACACAAATAGCAGGATTACTCCTACCTGAGAATTTTCCATGACCTCTGCCTCGAGTCATACCTTTAAACAAACATAACATTGTTGTTAGATCATGACTAAAACAAAATAAAATTATAGATAATCAATAATAATGAGAATACATGGAACAGTGCTGAAATATTTAAATTGACTCCGTAAAAGCATGTTGATCAAGTGATAAAATTAGGACCTAGACATACAAGAGTAACATAGTTAAAGAGATCATGAACTTTTATTAGAAGCTTTACACAAAAAATGAGCATTAGAAATATATAACATATTTTAAAAATTTGAACACAATCACAGGTGCTGACATTAGGGAAAGGGAGAAGCTTTTTAAGAGGCTAAAATTTTCAATACCATTATATCTGATAAGGTTCCAGAACCTGATGGTTATCCAATCACAGTCAAGTAATGTTATTCCAATTCAAAGAATTGATCTTATTAGGAATTTAAATAAGAGATAACGCACATAGTTCACAGTCAAGACCTATTTCATTTTAAAATCCTAAATAGAAAAGTAGAAATAACAACAGATTATCCTTAATTGAAAATCAGAAAAAACGAAATATAATAAAAATACAAAAGCAGATTATCAAGCACTAGTCAGTGTCTTCTTCAAAATCTTCCTCTTCCTCATCCTCATTCTCCTCAGAAGGTAACAAGCACAAAGCGTGAACCATAAGGTACTCACTTTCGTATTCATCAAATTCGAACAAAACATTCATATTGGTAAAACAAGAACAATTTCTAAAGTTCTTCACTAGGTAGACTTAAAAAAAACATATGAACTATTAAAACAATTATTAATCATAATAAACTTAAAAAACAGTTACTGGAACATTCTAATTTTAGTAAACATATAGAACAATTAAAACATTCTGATTCAAATCAACTTACTGAAGCATTCTAGTCACATTGAACTTATTGAAACTATCTAATATTATATTAATCTCACAAAATTGATGAAAAACAAAATAGATTGAAGCATTGGAATTAATTTACTACAAACAACACTTTCCGGTGTGTGAGAAACTAGAACAAGAAAATTATTTGGAGCCAATACTTAATTTCATCAGCAACAAACAACAACACATTACATGAAAAACTTTCTGCTAAATAAGCAGTTACCTAATAAATTAAATATTAAAGGTTCTTGATGACTATGTAGTTGCTTTGATTTGATTTGGCTAATAATAAATATACTGAACAAGCAGTTGGAAAGAATCTTTATTTCAAAAAACAATTTTTATGAAAACCACATGACTTTCCTATATAAGTACAACAATTCCTCTAAGAAATAAAATCAAAGAAAGTTCAAGTCTAAAATGGATTATTCTATCAAATAAAAGAAATAAATTAGTTAAATTTAGAATGTATTCCTCCAGCAAGAACTAACCACAGAAACTCCCACGAAAATAGAATCAAAATTCTCCAAACTTTTCACTAATCTCTCAAAAAAAGCTTTAACTCGAATTATCTCAAGATAATGATAAAAATCTTCATCAAAGTCAGACAAAGTAAACAAAATACTCAGAAGTTCAATCTTTAGCTAAATCAGAGATGGGAACGATAAGTGAGGCTTACTTCAAGTGAATATCAACCAGGCCCTGATGACGAGGTTATAAAAACAGGGACCTGTAACGGTACAATAATTCATAACCTTGATAATTAGCAAGAATATAAATAACAATATAAATAATTTACAGTGTGCAGCTATGTCATGAATACAGACAAATTAACATCTTAGTGAAAATACATAAATAAATTAGTAGGTTTTAAGCACTAGATAACAAAAGAAGACATAGAAACTTCTGTATTATGCATATAGGATGAATTTGACTTTCAAATCTAACTATAATACCTGGTTATTTCTATCTATAAATCTTTTATCTGCAACACTATTGTAAATCATCAGAACTATTCATATATACAACTCTTATCAAAAAATAATGTCTTGTCAAGTTTGTTCATTCACATAATCTATCAAACTGTGGGCATTCACAACATAAGTTAGATTGCGGGTAGACATTTGTTTAAGATGAGCTTGAGTCAACAGTTCCAATAAAAAAAGTCACCCCAGTCAAAACGATCATTTACTTCTAGACGTATACTACCTTCTAAATGTACTATTCTCTATGATAGTTAAGAGTGATCACTCAATTATACAATATTAAGCAATTAATCTGACTTTTGTTTTATCTTCTTAAAAAAAAACAGACAGAGAAAGATAACTTCTGCAAGCATCAGCATGAGATAATTACTCAATCTATTCAGTTAGAGAAATACTTGAATGTCTAAAACATTCAAAGCAACTCTCAAAAGGTACTTCGTACTAAAACTATTCTCATTCCTTTGTGTTGCTCAGTGTCTGAATATTTACTGATTACTTTCATTTTAGAGAAAATATAATTACAAAAAATTTCTTCTCTTATAAACCTCATGACATTTTTGGGAAAACATAATTTCTAGAAAAAACCCTATTTTCCGAACACTTAATTTCTAAAACCCCTATTTTGAGAAAATCACAATCCTACTTCAAGCAATCAAGCTAAATGAAATGGAAAGACTAAAGAGTTAAAATATCATATTTTCATACACCCCAACCACTAAAATTTCTATTTTCAGAAGACGAATTGAAATAAAAATAATAATCATTTTAAGTGAAGCCATTGATACCCAATTCTAGTGAATCTAATATCCAAATGCATAACCGAGTTGGGATTCTTATTTTGAAGAAATAAAAGTTTAAACTATTCATTTTGAAAATACCACAACCCTATTGATATGGAGAGCTAAACGAAATTGAAATCGAGAAGGGAGATTGAACTTACAATGGGGACTTGGAAAGCTAGCAGTGGAGACATGGAAATCTTAAATGGAGTTTGCAGCGAGACTTTAAATACTTTCAATGGAGCTTGGAGCGAGACATGGAAAGCTTCAATGAAGATGGATCTTGAGAGAGGCTTCTATCAAACGGGAGGTTTAAATCTTGAAATGAATTTGTGCCCTAGAATTTATGGCTTTAAAAATACATTGCAACGGATTTACCAACGGATTTTAACATTCGTTACTTTCAAATTAATGTATTTATTGAGAGAAAAATATAATGATAGATATTTTCGTTACTATGTGATATAAATTTTATAAAAACATATCAAAAAGTTAAGCAACATTTTTTTCATCACTAATTTCGTCGCCCGATATTTATTAATTTTGTATCCCGTACCTTTTTAATAAATTCGTAGAAAATATTAGGCGCCCAAATTTCGCGCAAACACTTAGCGGCAAAATAAATATTCTGTTGCCAATCCATCACTATGTTATTACTCAAAGAATTATTTGTCAATTTTTCAACAAAATGGTAATTCCATTGCAAATCCGTCGTTATATAGTGACGGAATAGCGTTCGTCGCCAATATCTGTCGCTAAACAACGTTTTTTAGTAATGAATATATAAATATAATCTTTAGTAACAACGTAATTTTTATTAAACAAGAAAGGTTACAAGTGGTGCAACTATCGTGTAAACTTCGAGTTCCCTTTTCCCTGTTTTTCCAAATTTTTCCAAGGATTAATGACATATGACGTAATTATTTTTAAGTTAATCAATAAAAATAAATTCTTTATCATAATTTATATAATAAATTAAATTATATGTTAGTAAAAATTTCCTCTTATTAAAGTATTTTCTTAAAAAATTACAAAATAAAATATACTTTCTTTAGTCGATGTATGGTGAATTTTTAAGCCTTTTTTTATTGCTCAAAATAATTGAATTATTCAAAGTTTAAGGTGGATGTTTGAATTTTGTCCATTCTTTTTCTTTCTGTTAGTGAAGTTTTCTTATTTTTAGGAGATAAATTGCACTACTTAGAAAGTTAGATTTATAATTTCAGAAAAAGAAACTGTGGAAGATATGATTTAAATTATGTCTTATTTTTTCAAAATGAGTATGCATTTCCCTACAAATTAAGTTAATATAAATTAGAGGAAATAGAGTAAGTGAAAAAAAATGAATCTCGTAGATACAAAATCATAGATGTTACGAACACTAATATAACAAAATGACATGAGAATTTATTATTGTAATATAATAAAAACCACAAATATTTTCTACGTTAAGTAGTATAATTTGATTTTTAACTACAATTTTTTTAGATTTTATAGTGATAATTTGTTCTTTGACAGTTTCAATTTGTTTTATATATTCTAATTTTGAGAGTTAATTTTTTAATTTTAATTGTGAATTTGGGCATACAGTCTTTAAGTTATTTGAAATAACATTTATATATTTAGACAATTAAATTCAATAAAATAAATAAAAGAGATAAAAATCATAAAACGATTAAGATATAATTAAGTTTCGAAACTCATACTACACTACTTCTATCATCACCCAAGATATGAGAAAAGGTTTTTTTTTCGTGTTAAAATCTAAGAACAGATATTAAACTATTTCTGCTATGAAATGTGATGCATATGATATTGTTTCACATGTTTCTCAAAAAGGCAAGGGTAAGATCAAGATTGAGTTCATTAAAATGTGTATGCTCAGCTTTGGTTGTTGGTGGCTGAGCTTTGGTTGTTGGTGGCTGTCCATGTTTGTTTTCTTTAATGTCCTCTTTTAATCTTTTAGAGCATTCCTATACCAACAAGAAGTCATTTATGACTTGCTGGCACTAAGTTTTCAGTCGCATGGTCGTTCAATTTGGTATTGTGCTCGTTCCCTTATTTTATAGCTTTTGAAACTTGAATAGTTAAATTTCATCAACATGATAGGTACAAAGCCTCAAAACAAAATTCTGATGGTTCCAACAGCTTCGAAATGGTCATTTCAGGCTTGTATTATTGTCGGTTCGAATCCCGAGGCTTCAGTGCGAGTTTTTGTCATTAGCTTTAGCTTTAAGCTTAGGAATAAGTTTAACCTTCATCAACATTCTTGGTAAACATACTCAAAATGAAATTCCATTAGTGTGGTTCGCTCCAGAACGTTGAGTTTTGTCAACAATTGGAGAATTAGTTGTCGTATCGGAGTTCCATCAGCACTACTAGCTCAAAAACGTTTAATTTATTTAGTAGAACCTTTTATTTGGGTCTTGAGATATTCTTTTTTATTTTTGGGTGTTGAGGCGAAACTTTGAGTATTAGGCCTAATGGGTCCCTAAGGGGTATTTATGTCATAACAATCTGTTTATGAAGATGTGAAAATTTTATGAGTCTAAAATGTCGAAGTTAATGTTGCAGCATATCAAGTTTATTTTTATTGGTTTCCAAATGAATCTTGAGGGTACACTTGGAGACTAGGAAAATGCAGACATTTAGTTACCACAAAATATCTTTTGAGCGACCAGAAATCATTTTATCCTCATGATCTCCCATTATTTAAACCTAAAAATTAACATTCAACCCACATTTCTAAACGTAATATCTCCCTCAATTTAGCTCCATTTTGGGTGATTCAAAGGTTAAGTTGCTTTTTATTGGAATGGCTACACGTTGGACTCTTGGGGACTATCTGGGGACCTCCGTTTTAGGTAATTTTAAAGTTTTAGCTTTTGTCCTCCCTCCTTGTTTAGTTTTAATGTTGATGCATGGGCTGGTTACGGGCTGTTCTAAGCCCTTAATTGTGTTACACTTGGAAAAAAGATTTGGGAGGAAAAATGAACATTTTTATGAAGTTGATTTCGGAATTCCCAGTGCAGATACCACAATCTCATTTTAGACCCTATTTTGACTCTGAGAAATGTGATTTTTTTTAAACAAAACAACTTTTTTGACGTTGTGGTTCTTTTTTTGGTAGTGTTGCAGACTTTCGAGGCTGTAAAAAAGGGAAAATCTTTAGTGGCATGAATTGGAGTGTGCGCGATCAGCCTATAGGTAGGTTACAACTTCCCTCTCCTTAGACTGATCATGATTAAGTAATTTTATCATGATATTTATGAATTTGTGGTTAATCATTAAATATTTCTAGAAAACATTCCTTAGTGTACTTTTCAGCTATTACGGGTGGTTGAAGCATGTATATTGTGTTTTTTTTGCCATTATCACCTTGTGGTGTGCCGAAATTATGATTTTTTATGCTATTTGAGCATGTCTGACCTTTGTCTTGACTTAGGCTAGTGATTTTCACAGACATGTGTTAGCACCGGGAAAAGCAAGTAGGTGAAACTATAGCCTTACATGAATGTTTGAATTTGATGTGTGAGTTAATGTTGAAAAATGGATTCACGTACTTTTGACATGGATTTAGAGGTTAAACGTCAATGTACGACTCCCCAAGAACCAACCAAGGGCTTTGAGAAGAACCCTAAAGCCTAACGCCCAAGACTCCCCAAAACTTCCCATGCTGCCAAAAAATTTTTAACCTATGGATGATAAGTACTAGGCATCGGTCCATCAACCCCACTTAGATCTTGGTCGTGGGTAATGACATCCAAGTCAAGCTGTATATCATAGCCTATAGACTTGTAGAACCGCAGTAGGCCAACCTACAGACTGTATGTCCCACGCATAGGTCATGCCTGCATATTCTGCCAAGACTCGGCCAAGGGAGGGGTATTTTAGGTAATTCCTTTTGATGTTAGTTTGAAGTAAGGTTGTTTTATATTTGATTATTTGGACATATATAAGCACTTTTAAGCGTTAAATCACCTCATATAATTCATAAATCTCAACATCTAAAATCATAACCAACTTTACCCTTTCTAAAAAGCTTCTCTCCAAAAACTCCATTGAAGAAGAAGAGGAAGATCAAGTTACGTCTTGAAGGAGGGGGCATTATCACATGATTTTAGTTGGATATATTCATCTATGGTATGGTAGTCTTGATTCATGGAAATTTTTCTTACATGGAGTCCTGAAACTTTCGATTTCAATGTAAGGATTTCTTTAAAACCTAGGGTTTGCAATCCAAGTCATGAATTCTTTCTAAAAACGTTTTCATTTATTTAATTATCATATGTTTTGATTTAATTATTTATTACATAGTGTTTATGAGAAAATATTGCATGAATCTACGAATTACCCTAATTTCTCACTTTGATCTTGAATTATGGGTATTGATGGATATTAGTAGAATTCAATGAAATCATGAATAAAATTACTTGTTTTAATTGTATTATGTATTAATTAAGATTGTATCTGGTTTTGATGTTGAATTTCCTCCAAGAAACCATGAACCCCATGTCCCCAATTTGTGACTTTGTTAGGAGAGTGAATTGTTGCACGATGAATATATGAGATTATGTTGTGATTGTTCAATTAATTGAATCAAGTTGTCTCCCATGTCTAATGTAGTAACTCAAAATGTGATTGGTTGAGTGTGATCCTTGATCCAAGAGAGGTAAAACAAGAGATTTTGCTTAATTGTGGCTTTATGTATGTACTTTATTCTATGACTATAATGATGGCGTGTTGATTAAAAGGATATTATTAATTATCCACTTGTAAATGATTATCACACGATGTAGGGATTTTTTTCACAATAAAGGGAAACTTCAAAGATCATTCTCACCTATTAAATCTATGAACTATCTAATTAAAGAATGTCTTAATGAGATGGATGCTCTCACGTGAGTTTAGGCTGGGTATCTAGTAACAATATATTATTTTAATAATAATTAACTATGCATGAATGTTAAACACTCTGTAAAGAATAATTCTAAGGATCAATTGGATATTTATATGAGATTGAAGCTCTCACGTGAATTCAGGCGAGGTTTCCAGTAGCAATTTGTTGAGATGGATAACCTCACGTGAGTTGAGGTGCGGTATCTAGTAGCAATCTCTTTATATCATAAACTATTTGCCCGCATAGTTTATAGCTAGTCCATCTACCTAAGCTAAATGTTAATGATTTTACCTTAAGAAAGTAGGACAACCGTTTTCAATGTAGGAAACCATGGATTCCATGATTCACTCACATGGTCTATGTCAGCTAAGGCTTGCCCCTACAATGAATGATAATGAACCATGGATGTGTTTGAAGGGGGGGGGGGGGGGGCATGAGACTTCGTCCATGCAATGCGCAAGTAGGCTTCGACAGTAGCTATCATGTGTTCATCAATGTATAATGTCTAATGAAATATTGAATGCTTAACTTGGATTGTTTCTGTGTTTTCCTTGACATGACGTATCCAACGTGAATGTTCCTTGTGTATGACAATGAACTAAGGATGAGAATGAAGAATGTTAAGTATGTATATGGTTGCCTCAGAGTGGTACTTAGTATGAGTGGTTTTATGGGATGTCATTCCTATATTGCACAAGTATAACTTAAGGTAACCTAAGAGATGATTGTATTATTTTATAATGTTATTCATGATTCGTAATATTGTGACTTATGCTTTTATACTAAAGGTGCATGATGATTCTCTAACTTATTAAATGTACGGTTGTTTTATTTGGAAAGAAAATTCTATAAGTTTTTTAAATTTGTTAGAATCGCAACTTAACTTTTAAAGAAAAATCAAGAAAACTTGGTTTTCAATAGATTTAAACAAGAAACTTAGTGAAAACTTTAAAGGGGGTTAAGAGATTCTTATTCATATTTATCTAAAATATTCGCTAATGGGCAATTATCTAATAACTAACTTGTTCGGCTAAAAAGTCTACCTTAAAATTAGTTTGAATTGGAACTATTTGTTTGGAAAATGAAGTTTTAACTTTATTATCCAAGTAAGATGTGCCTTGCAAATTTCTTAATCCTTTTAAAATCTATTAAGACCTGATCCAATTTAAAGTCGATAACATTTCGGAGTTTTGCGGAGATTTGGATTCTTAACACTAAAACTAGCGATAAATAATGCCAAGCAGATAAACGATAAAGTAAAGAGAGGGAGAGAGTTATGTTTGGCCCAAATATGGTTTCTGTCCGCTTGGACCGGTATTTGGACCCGTTTGGGTTTTCGACCCGATTTTCACCTGTCCTAAACTAACAATATATAATAATGATAAAAAACAGCAAGGGCTTAGGTCCCCAAATGATAAAATACAATATTTAAAAATATAAATTTTGACTCTCTAGTCTACTCTCTCAAATTTTCTCCGCTTGTACGTCGAATCAATGAGTTGACTCGAAAGGAAGAAATTTGGGCCTCCGTGGCCCATCTCGAAATGTGAGGAAAAATATGAGTTCTTGTCGACATCGGGCGAAATTTACATGCGAGAAAAGAGGACGGGAGTTAGTGTCTAATAATAGCGTTTCAAATCATGACTTAATTATAAAAGAAATGTAAAATAAATAAAATAAACAAATAAAATTTTTACATCAACGGAAATTAGAGCTTAACTCCTTAGCTTGGTGGATTTAATGGTTAGAGCCAATAAATGGTAAATTCCAAATATAGAAGAATGCCATTTTTATTTAACCTAATAACCAAGCAACCCACATTCTACGACTAAGGCAATGAACCAAACCCACAACTTCCAAAGCATTAAACACACCGTCGGAACACTTATGTCTTGCTTTAATACACCAATTTGATAGAAAAATCAAATGCTATATGGGAACTTAGACAGACCCACAACTGAGTTCACATTATGACAAAGAGGAAGTAACAGGCTTGTTGAACATAAAAGATTAAAATATGGTTGGAGCATACATCATTCAAAACTATTGCTTAAAAATTAAAACCTTTTAAAATGTTGAGACCCAAAACCAAGCAGTACAGTGAGACCCATAATTATTCTAATGTAACATTAAAGATTATGGATTAGTGAACTATCTAGCTAGACTTATTAATAGGAAACCAAAGACAACAAAAATAATAAGGCTACCAAAACCAAACAACATGAAAATAGAACTAAAAATTAAACATTAGTCTATTCATGATAAACTACACTCATAGTAAGATATTCATGATAAGCACAAATTTCCTATCATCTGGAAACCCACAAAATCTTCTAAGCGATCAAACAAATAACACAAATAACAAAATTTGAGCTATAATAAGATCCCACGAACTATTCTAGATAGTCAAAGAAATTAGTAATCTTGATACGTGAATACCATATAGATAAAAAAATACAAGACCAGCAACCTCGCTCAAGGAATTCGGGAAGAGAACGACGGTCGGAACTTTCGGATGGAATGTCTAAGAAACACCAACATAAGATATAAATTTACAAAGCTTTGACTTAACTAAATCATGGAATCAAATCGGAACACGTATATCCTATTGAAGCATCATAAATTCTGCAATGGTTAAAAGCAAGATAATCATGGAAAAAGATTTTTTAACATTGAAATATTATTTAGAAAAGGGAAAAGAGTCTGGAAGAATATTGTGAGGAAATAAACAATACCTTTCTCCGAGCAGCAAACCAAGACAGCAGCGAGCTCAAGGAGGCAGCAACATTCACACAAACGAAATGCCACTCCGAAAATGTTGACGAACAGTGAAAACGAAGAAGGGATTCGAACAAAATTAAATTCTCATCACCTCTGCCTCTCTTAGCGTATTTAGTATACAACTTAACTATTCTTCCTTAAGCTTTATGCATATTTCCTTTCTCCGAGAATCCAAAGTTTCAACCATAGGCTTAAAAAGAACAAGAACTTGATCTCCTTTTTTTTTTCACTCGTCCCCAAAAAAAAACTTACCTGGTTGTGTGAAGAAAAAGAGACTATATAGGACAAGGAATAGTGTTATGCCAATGGAGGGAAACCGATAGAATTGGGCTGGAATTTTCAAAACAAAGATGGGCTGAAGGATTAAGGGAATTGGGCTGGGTCAAGGGAGAAAATGGGCTGGGATTAAATTGGAGGTGTGGGCTGCGGAAGTCGGAAAAATTTTGGCTGAAATTTCAATTATAAAAGATGGTCAAAGAATCTCAATTGTAACCAATGAAAATTAAGAATTTATTCGGATTTATTAAATTAGTAAACTCGGCTAAAATCCAAATAAATTCAATCGACACCAATTAATTTACGAACTTCTTAATTTTAAAAAGATAAAATAATTAACTTAAATGTAAACTAAAGACTCAAAATATAAACTATTAATTTAGCCAAAATCAATTTCAATAAAGCATTTCTTTTTTAGACGATTTTCGATTATTTATTAAATAAACTAATTATTACATAAAACACACAC
Organism: Solanum lycopersicum; assembly: GCF_036512215.1. NCBI lineage: Eukaryota > Viridiplantae > Streptophyta > Magnoliopsida > Solanales > Solanaceae > Solanum > Solanum lycopersicum. The sequence continues at coordinate 23,038,870 of NC_090804.1, read as the reverse complement.
ACACACACACAAACACACACATATATATGTAAAATTAAGTGAAAATATTTTAAACATAATAAAATTAATTATTTCAAACTGTTTCGAATTGAGCATCTCGTTAACTAATTTATATCGGGGAGGGTCAAAATTTTGTATCAACAACTGTCCCTCGTTTTACTCGTATTGATACAAGAAATTGGAGAAAATAATATTTTCTCATTTTACTCGGATTGAGTTCTCTTACATATCCTTAAGCCTTAGGAATCAGACTGTTTGTAATTCTACTCGATCGATTTAAAAGGAAATCTATTATGCTAGATGAACTCTAGTTCTGGACAAGTGACCAATTAAGTCGAGTACGAAAATTAGGTTTGTAACTTCTTGGCCATGAATGTGGTGCACTTCCAACCCATAATTAAGAAATTACACGAATCTAATTTTCAAAGTTCTTGGTGTATTGTCACTCAGATTGGAATCTTGCTTCTGATATATACCAAAAATTTTGGATACGAGATTGAAACCAAGAAATCTAAAGAAAAACCAACATGCCTTATGATAGGGGTGTGGTTTGATTGTTGGTGAAGTCGTTCTTCTTCTCGCGTCCTAAGATTTTGACACTCCTCTTTGGACTTTGTCCCAGTTTGCTTCTAAGAAAAAGTTCCACGTTGTGCTGCATCCTTTTGATGTCGTCCGCACCTGTTGTTTGTTTTTGGAAAATTCATCCTTTCAGATTCCCTCGGCAAAGACTGAGATAAAACTCATTAGCATAAAATGCATTTCAAATGGGAGATAGTGTCTTTTAGCCGTTGAAACTTAGTTGTTCTCCTTCAACATTTGACATTAACTCGATCGGTTTGGCGTAAAGCAAATAAAGCTTATGTCTTATGCTTGCAATATAATTTTTGGTGTACTCTTCATTTGATGTCAAAATAAATAAAGTTTGATACAATATTCTCATATTTCTCTTGATGTTGTCTTTGATGATTCTCTTGGTGTCTACTTCTGCCAAATAAAAATGCGGTAGATGTTGGTTGGATACACAATATCTTTCTCCCTTATTTTGCTATGCATGAATTCTTTTCCTCTATACATAATGTTTCCTTGATGCATGAAATTTTTCTCCTGTTATGCATGACTTCTTTTCGCGATGCGTGAGTTTTCTCTTGCAATGCATGACTTTTCATGTGGGGCATGAATATTTTCCCATGATGGCTGATTTTCTGTGGGGTATCAATATCTTCCCGCGATGCATGAATACATTCTCGCGATATATGAATATTTTCTCGATGCATGAATATCAACTCGCAATGCATTATTTTCTGCGAGGCATGGATATCTTCTCGCGATGCATGATTTTTCGCAAAGCATGAATATCTTCTCGCGGTGCATGAATATCCTTCTCTTGATGCCATCCTAATTACCAAAGAAAGTTATCACTTCAATAGAGCAACATGGCGTCTTCTACGTGCTTTTGGATAGATGATATCGTCTCAATTGACAATACGGTAAAATGACCCCGAGGTAGCGTATCATCTGAATAATACAAATAAAATGAACCTTCAGGTAGTAATACAATTAAGTGTGATAATATGATGCAGATGATGTCCTGGAAGAAAAGTTGTAAAACATCTTTTTACGAAATTTGTATTTAATTCAACTTTGAACACAGTTATATCTTGATAATAGATTTCATTTTGTTTGGAATTATTTGAAAAAGTGTTGTTCACGTTCCCAAGCCTTTGATAACAATCAATATAAAATAATTCATGCATCCACAAAAAACTATTAATTTTGGGGAGCTCTTTGCCCCTTTGACTCCTCTATATTCATCGATCGGAGGAATTCACTGATTTTAGAGCGAACCTATAAACCTGCGTTCACAATCGTTAGATTTAAAACGGATAAATTTGTGTCAATTTCTTCAGTTGTCCACTCCTTGTCCTTCTATCTATGGTTGATTTTCTGATCCCCCGACTCTTGATAGATAAGACAAAATATTTTTTCCCAAAACAAATGAGACATAAAGGGAAAATTTTAAGAAAAAAAAATATATTTTGAAATGTAGTATTTTGAAAAAGGGTTACTTCAAAGTATCATGTCACGTCAAGCTTAGTGAATTTCCTTGAGTCTGATGCTTTGAGGTCTATCTAATTATTCACTGGACAGTATTCAAAGTCGTTTTAGGCTACCGATAAACCCATATTGAAATTTTGAGGTCATCCTCGAAATTTCTATCCTAATTACATGTCTCGGCTTATATTTAACTGTCGGTGGGCAAGTCATGGATTTTTTGTGATCCTCTCGCCAAATCTATTCCAGTTGCAAACATCAAAGTAACTTCAGTCTCGATTGGTTGAGGAGAACTTCTTCCTTGAGAATTTTTTAGTCCCTCTGAAAAATTCTGTCCAAGTTTTTCTTGTATAGAGGAATAGAAATCTTACGGAAAATATGACCCAACCTTTGTGGCGCCTATAGATCCCATTGAGGCAGGAATCAGGCCTAATGTAATCCCCCCTCAAAGGTTAATAATAATAAGATATTTATAAATAAAACTCATCGTGGCCGACATAGGCCGACTATTTATCTCATTCTTGAGAATTCAGGTCGAACGTAGTTCAAATTAAAAGAAATATAAAAAGGGATAATGTTGTACCGAGGCCGACATAGGAGGCCAATGTATCTCATTCTTGAGAATTCAGGTTCGACGTAGTTCATTACAAAAGGGATAAAACTTTAAGCAAATCAAATACAAGCAAATAGAACGATAACAAGTAAATGACAGAAATACAGATTAAGCTTCACACTTAGTATCTCTTGACAGCATCTGAGTTGATTGGCTTCGGCCATGCGATGGCATCCATTTTCGATAGGACTAAATCGCCTCTAGATAATACTTTGTGAACCATGTAAGGCCCTTGACAATTTGGTGTAAATTTTCCTTTGTACTCATCTTGATGTGGAAAAATGCGCTTAAGGATCAACTGACAGATTTAAAAATTCGGGCTCTTACTTGCTTGTGAAAACCACAAATTGTTCTCTATCGATACAGCTGACCATGGAAAACAACAACCATTCTCCTCTTATAAATCCTGGTTATCTGATCAATCTTTTTGCTGACCCATTCAACATTACTCTACCCAATTTCTTTGATGATTCTCAAGGATGGTATCTCAACTTCAGCGGGTATGTTTGCTTCTGTTCCATATACTAGCAAATATGTAGTAGTTTCGATCGATGTTTGGATAGTCGTTTGGTATCCCAATAAGGCATAAGGAAGCATCTCCTGCCAACCTCTATAATTGTCAATTATTTTCCTCAAACTCTTTTTGATGTTCTTATTGTCACCGTCAACAACTCCATTCATTTGAGGACGATAAGCGATTGAGTTTCAGTGAGTAATCTTAACTTTTTCACACATCTCTCATCAAGTGACTCTTGAGATTCACACCATTATCAGTAATGATTGATTCTTATAATCCTAACCTGCATATCAGATTGTTGCGAACAAAATAAGATAAAACTTTCATTGTCACCGACTTATAAGAAGCCACTTCAACTCACTTAGTGAAGTAGTCAATGGCAACCATAATAAATATGTGTCCATTACAAGCGAGTGGCTCTATCAAACCGATCACATCCATGCCCAAGCTACAAATGGCCAAGGTGAACTCAAGGCATTGAGTTCGTGAGCTGGCACTCCGATCAAATCACTGTGCACCTGACAATTATGACATTCCTGCGCAAACTTGCAACTATCACGCTCCATAGTCATAAAAAAATCAGCTCGAAGGATCTTCTTTGCCAAAGTGAGTCCATTCATGTGCGTACCACAAACTACAACATGTATCTTTTCAACGAGCTTTGCAACTTCAATAGCATTGATACATTTGAGAATACCTAATCTTGAGTCCTTGTGGTTAGACGTCGGGTTCTCAGGATAAGTTTTGGACTCCAAATATTTCTTGATATCAAGATACCATGGCAAACTGTCTGAATCTGCCTCAACATGGGAACAATGTACTGTCTTCTCTCTTATCTCTATATCCAGAGGATCTATATAATCATCATATGGATGTTTGATCATTGAGGCGATGGTGGCAAGAGCATCAACAAACTCATTCTGTGTTTTGAGAGTATATCTGAACTCAATTTTATGAAATCTTTTGCACAAATTCTGTATATATTGCCGATATGGCGTGATCTTTGGGTTCTTCACGACCCATTCCCCTTGAACCTGATGAATCAGCAGATTGAATATCAAAAAACAAGCAACTCATGGACATTCATGTCGATGCCAATTTCAAACCAAGAAAACAAGCTTCATATGCAACCTTGTTGTTCTTGCAAATGAAATTTTAGATGTCATGGGATAGTGTTGACCAGATTCTGATACTAAAACTTCTCCAATACCTTTCCCTTGTTAATTCACCTCTCCATCAAAGAATACTCTCCAACCAGGGTATGCTTCAGAAATATCTTCATCTACTAATAATACCTCTTCATTCGGGAAATAAGTCTTGAGCAGTTCATAGTCTTCATCAATACGATTTTCTACGATATGATCAGCCAAGCCCTGTGCTTTCATCGCCTTCTAGATAACATACACAATATCAAATTCACTCAAAAGAATTTACCATCTAGACAACTTTCCGGTTGGCATCACCTTCTGGAAAATATACTTCAACGAGTCCATTCTTTAAATGAGATATGTAGTATAAGAAGTCAAATAATGCTTCAATTTCTGGGCAATCCAAGTTAAAGCACAACACGTTCTCTCCAGAAGAGTATAACGAGACTCATATGGAGTGAATTTCTTGCTTATATAATAAATAGCTTGTTACTTATTTCCTGTCTCGTCATGTTGACTAAGTACGCTTCAAAATGCGTTATCTAAGAAAGATAAATATAGTAGCAATGGACTCCCTTCTCGCAGAATAACCAACACTGGTGGATTAGACAAATAATTCTTGATTTCATTGAAGGTAGTTTAACATTCTTCATCCACTTTGTCAAAGCATATTTCTTCAACATCTTAAAGATGGGCTCACACACTATAGTGTTTTGGTTTATGAACCGGTTGATGTATTTCAACCTGCCTAAGAAACTCATAACTTCCTTCCTTTTCTTCGGAGGAGGTAACTCCTGAATTTTCTTAATCTTGGAAGGGTCAAGCTTAATATCCCTTCTGCTGACTATAAATCCTAACAACTTACTAGTTCACCCCAAAAGCACATTTTAGCGGGAATTAATTTCAGAGCATAGATTATGAAAGTAGTTTAGGAATTGAAAAGTGTTATCAAGTCACGTCTAGTAGAGTCTTGACCATCGGTGTACGTCATGAAACATCTATGGGCGAGAGGCTACCGGATGATAGAGTTTCCCTTTTTTTCTACTCCTATGTCATGCGGAAGAGTAAAAGATATAAATGCTCTTTTATTATGGTTTTCCTTGTGTTTCTAGCAAGATTAATACAAGGAGGACACCATCTAGGAGAGTTTAGGAGAATGATGTGCAAGAGGAGATCCCTCCTACAAGTTGAGAAAGTTGAGCAAGTTCCTCAATATTGTCAAGGAGTCCAAGGTGCTAAAGGTGATCAAGTCCCTATTGTGGAAGGAGGTAATGAAGTTTTCTCGGAGTTGAGGAATAGGGTTAGATAGGTTTTCCTTACTTTTATCCGAGTCGTGAGTACTTAAGAGAATTTGCTTATGGTGCCTAGGGCGAATGTTGTGGAGAGTACTATGACCTCTAGATTGAGAGAGTTTCATAGGATGAATAATCCTATCTCTCTTGTCTCTAAGGTTGGAGAGTATCCCCAAGAGTTCCTAGATGGAGTGTACCAGGTGTTGAGTGCCATTGGAGTAACATCTAAGGAGAAGGTAGAGTTGGCTTCGTACAAATTGAGGGATGTTTCTCAGATATGGTACATGCAATGGAAGGATAATAGGCCGGAGGAGTTGGGTCCAATTGAGTGGGACGAATTTTAGGAAACTTTTCTTGGTAAGTACTCTCCCCATGAGAGGAGTAAAGTTAAGGTAGAGGAGTTAATCAATCTCAACCAAGGTAATATGAGTGTTGAGGAATACTTTCTACATATGACCCTTACATTGTGTCTAATCTGAGGAATGAAATGAGTAATTTTGTGACGGGTGTTGTTGACTTAGTGAGGGAAGAATGAGTACGACAATGCTACATCATGATATGACCCTAGCTAGAGTCATGGTTTATGCACAATCAATTGAAGAGTCTAAATTTAGGAGGACATATAGAAACTTTAAAAGGGGTGGATCTAGTTATTAAGGGCAACCTATATTCAAAAAGATGGTTGAAACTCAAGATGGTCCTATTTCTAAGGTAAAATTAGAGAAAAAAGGTGGTTCTCAAAATGCCAAGCCTACATATGTCACTTGTGGAAATAGGCATTATGGTGAGTGTCTATTGGAAACTGGGAAATACTATGGTTGTGTTAAGGAAGGACACATGGTTAGATATTGACCTACCATTGCTTTTAGAGGAAGAGAGGGCAAGCAAGTTTCTCCTAGTGTTCCAAAGGATGATGCTTCAACAAAGAGGCATTTCTATGCACTCCAGACTAGAGGAGAGAAGACGGATGATGATGATGAGGGTAAGTCCTTGAATTTCTTTTTAGTGATATGAGTTCCTTCTATGTGGGGGTGTATGGTTCGAAGATAGGATAGAATGCTATAAAAGGATGTTGCATGTGCATGGTGTTTAGGAGTTTTGTTGAAATTGAATTTAATTAACTTCTTACATTGTGCATTTTATGAAGACATAATTATGTTTTAAGATGTGTTTATATGATGGTACCTTGCATATTAGCATGTTCATATCATGAATTGCCTAAAAGTTGCATTTTTGAAAAATTACACAAATTCTTTTTAAAGCACTGGAAGTTCACTGTTAAAATTTTCAAAATTTGACTAATTGATTATTTGGTGTAAAATTGTTGTATTGGGGTTATAACTGATGTATATAGCATCATATTGAATATAAATGAGTTTTAATTATTTGGAATGAAGCATGCGAGTTTTGTAGCATGATGAGTTATAGAATTGTCTTCTAGTTTCTTGTTGGGTTGTAAATCTCTTGACCATGTGAAATTGATTTTTTATTTTTTATTATATGCTATATGGTATGTTCATGAACTTCTAGTTGAATCTCTATTCTTGTAAGTGTTCGGAGAGTGACAAGTGTCATTCGAGGATGTTGTCCAAGTGGGGGAGATTGCAAGACCTCAAAAATGACCTAGGTGAACTAGAGCCTAACATGTTTGTCATAACAGTATATGTTCCTGAATAGCTCTAAAATATGGTATTGAGGCAATGTCTAAGCATTTAGGTGCAGTGGAAGTCAACCGTAAAGGGATGACCAAGATTTCGATGAATAAGTCACCCATGTGCCATATGTGGTTCTATGTGTATATGTGTGATTCATGAGTTTAAAAGGTCCTTATATGAGTTATTATGATGTATATATACAATATTTCAAGTTTCGTGATGTTAGGACGTCAAAAATCCAAGAACATCCATGATGTTCGAAAGGTTTGCCTTGAAATGGCCTTGTGTGTCTAGGCATGTTTCGTCAAATTTTACTTGTTTGTTTTGGATGAAATTCTGTGGGAGGTGCTAAACTCATATACAATAATATTTGGTTTGGTAACGTCTGGGCAAATATCCCGAAGGACTATCGAAGGTTCCTTGAGGAAGGACCCATGTTGGTGGCCAAAACTGCCCAAGGACGTCCCATCAATGGACGGCAAATGACGACCTGATGCCTGGTCGACGCCCCTTAGGTGAAGGGCTTTGTCTGGTAATTAGACTGGGAAGATAGCTTTAGGTTTCCCAGTCTCTGAACTCATAGATGAAGGATAGGACAATCCTTATGTGGACCTATGCCCCACCGATGGGCAACAGTCGTTTGGACAATATGTTCCGCGCAAGCCACTGTTAAGTTGAGGGGTGAGTTGTAATTTCACCCCACTTACAAATAAGAGTATTGGAGGTTCCTTAAGTGTCTTTTGGGTATTTTAAGTGTGTATTTATGTGTTTAACACTTACAAAATTTTATTCTTCCAAATCAAAAACCCAAAATCCCTTAGAAATTCCTCAAGACTACATTGAAGTCAAAAGTCAAGGAAGAGCTTGGATTGTTGAATTGAGTGGAGATTCTTCATCAAAGTGAAGAATTATCATCATTAAGGTATGGTTTTTTATCCTTTAAACTTTCTTCATCAAGGATCCCAACTCTCAAGAAGTTTTCTAAAGATTTCAAAGTTGAATTGTCCAATTTCATGATTCTACCATGGGTCCCTGCATTAATTGTTTTTAAACATTTATTTATGGATTAAATTGTTATTGTATTGATAATTTTAACCTAAAGTACCAATGAACCCATGAATTGGATTAACCCTAGTTTTTGACTAAGTTATGGGTTACTTGATATTGACCTAATGTTGATGAATTATGGTGTAGTTTTCTATGGGATGTCTAATGATGTAATAATTGTAGTAAATTGATATATAGATTATATAATATTGATGAATATGTATTAATTTCACATTGTTTAATGAATATTTTTACAATTATGTTGAATTGTTGGTTATGGCCATGGGTAAGGGCCTTGTGATATCGAATGTGGTGATTTGACATTGGATTGAGGTGTTGAGGATGATGTGGTGGTAATCTGCCCTATTTCCTTCATTTTAATGTTAATTAGACTTCAATTATATTGTGATTGGTATGGTCCCCTTATGGTGGCGGAGTTATATGCTTTACTTGCAATTGATATGGCCTTGTCGGCATTACTCTATGTATTATGATGATCATGGCCTTGTCGACAATTACTTGAAGTAATGTGGCTATTTTTTTAGTTAAGTAACGTGAATTATATGTGTTCTTCTATTCATGTCATCTTAGGTGATCATGTTAGACTATGACTTTGACCTTGTGTGTATAGTCTTAGGGTTGATACTTCGTTATTCCTAATTGACTATATGAGTCTATGTTAGTCATATTGATGATGATCTGTTAGTGTATAGGATGGATTAAAGAGAATATGGTTTTGTCTATGTGTTTCTAGAATGGCATGTAATATGTGTTAAGGTGAAGTATGTTGTGTCTTGTCTTGGTTGACTTGTGTCCCTTAGTTGATACATGTATGAATGTGAATACGTGTTGTATTGACTTAGGATGATAAGCCTCTTTGTCTTGTATATACGAATGACATGAGACCTTAAATGATGTTAAGAGTGTCTTTTATGTGAAAAGCATGAACCTAGTGATAAGGTTATGAATGTTGAAGTAGAAAGCCGTAATGGTATTCTTCAAAGTAAAGGAATGATTGACTTAAGGTTGATTGGCTGGAACAAAATCATATCAAACCTGAGGAAAGTCATCATGAGCTTATTGTCGCCATTGTAAGGTAACCTTGGAAGACCTTTTTGGTAGGGTAAATGTCATTGGGTTATGAACTTGATATGGAACCCCTTTATGTGAACTTTAATGTGAATCACTCTATGGGAAAAAGGCTATCAGTGAGTGAGTATGGTAAGGGAAGTAGTTATGTGAATCACTCGATATTTCAAAGCATGCCCTTCATATTCCTTAACTATGTGCTGACATGGGATGTGTCTAAGTTCTACCATTTGCAAGTAGAACACCCTCATCAGAGTAGGTTAGAACTTTGGATTCCATGTCTTTTTATTATGTTCTATGTCGGTTATTGCCTATTATCATCATGATGGATACTTACTAGCATTAGAGAATTTATGTGAACTTTAGATGGTGGTATGAGACTCTATCTAGACATTGCACAATAGGCTTTGGAGGGGTTAGTTATAGTCCCTTAGTCTTATGCAATAGCATTACTTGAATTCCCTTTATCTGATGTATGAGTATCTTAATGAACTAATGACTTAGGTTATGAAGCTTGTAAATGAATGAGTACCTAATCTAAAGTGATTGAAGGATTCCTCAGTCAAAGTGTGAAGAGGGCATATGGGATGATCTCTTCATGTCTTACCTAGGGAAGTTTTGAGAATTACTCTAGTTAAGGAAGGTGGTTGATTCTTTAGACATGATCTAAGCCTTAGGTAGTCTTAAGGCTTACATAGGTAATCTTGAAAAGGTCGATCATGGACGTTGGATTCTTGATTTATTTAAGTAGGTCTTTTGATAGCCTTTGGAAGGAAACTGTCATTTGATCATTATGTTGGTGTATTAGTGAGAACGATTCTATCATAGGTAGTCTGTAGGATCTCTTGGGTGTGTGCTAAGGGACTGTATGGGCGATGTCTTCACAACTCACTCAAGGGTTACTTAGAATAACCTATAGTAGGAGAATCTCATATTCATATGTTGATGTCTTATAAGTGTGTATCTGACTCATCATAAGTAGTCTTGATGATCATTTAGGCATGCCTAGAGAGGTTCTATGGGCGATCTCTCGTTCTGTTTCTTAAGTGAATCTTAGGATAACTTTAAGTGGGATGATTACATACTAGAAGATGTGTAAGTTGAAAACAAGCAACTTCACTGTACAGTGAAAGAATTTACTTTAACAGTGAGTTAAGGTTACTGTAAAGTGACTTCAAATATTATGATATTTAGCTTAATCTTATCTTATGTGGTTCTAAGTTAATAAATGTTTTTCTTTTTATTATAATATGATTTTTAAATGAAGAGATACTAATTTAAATAAATGTCCATTATCATGATTTTTATGCATTATGCCATACTTAGTACATGTGGTGGTACTAATCCATGCTTTTATCTAATTCTTTAGTTGTTGTAGGTGAGGAGCATTTGCGAAGGAAGGCTTGGATAGTAGCATTGTTCAAAAGAAGTTGAAGTATGTCCTCAATTGACTCGAGGGCATATATGTCTTTTATGATTCTTATTGAAGTATTGTAATAGACTAAGTATTTATATATTCGTATTTTGTATAGGGCGTATCTCAAGTATTCTCGTGTCTTAAGTCTGATGAGATTGAGACTTCGTATTTGCTATGACTTTATAAGAAAGAGATTTTTTAAAAGACTATGATATGGTTTGTGAAAAGTTTTAATTCCGCACTACTTTTCATTATGTATATGCGATGAATGATATGTAAGGAATTGTACAAGACCTCCGCGAGGTCAAGTATGTAGGTTGGAATTCGAGATTTCCCCTAACTTCTAGGGTGTGGTTTTGGGATGTGACAGGCAACTTGTGAGACACCACATTAGTAATCAGCCCTAGCACGCAACTGACTTCCCAAACGAACACATCAATATATTCAGTAGTCAAATAAATCATATCCTTTATTTGAGATTCATTCAAGTGGACACTGATTTTGACCTCTTTGATATACTCTTGGTCTCCCAGATCCACAGTTTATGTTTCTTCAAAATTTGGCTTATGCTGATTTGTGAACTGCCAAAATTCCTCGGCAACATATTCCAGTACCTTATTTTCCTCTTCCTATTCTTCACCCTCGTCATCACCTGCCTCATATTGTTCGTTCAGCTCGTGACATGGCATGATTTTGGCAGGTTTAAAGTTAATATTGCTGAATCCATAAATAGACAAAGTTAGGGAAGTAAAATATAGCAAATAAGTAAATAAACAAGTTTTCAATAAAAGAGGCTTTTATTTAAATTGGAAAATAATGCAAACTTTGGCCAAGGCAAAGGTCTATGTCTCTTTTTAAAACATCACGGGGGTGGGATTTTAATAATCAAGAAATTAAAGAAAAAAGCAATATGGTGGGGTCTCGGGCATCTTCCGTACTACCACCGATTTCCAAAATATGCATAAACACTGTCCTTCTAAAAAGATGATCATGGAATCAAGATTGGTGTAGAATTTATGTTCTACAGGTGCTCTCTAATATCAACATCATGGATACCAGCTAGCTCGACCTCATCCTCTATTAGAACAACCTCTCTTAGAAAAGTTGGTGGATTCCTTACCCAAGGACATCACAGTTGGCATACTCAAAGAATGGAAATGATTGGTATAGGTAAGGGATGGGCCTAGATAATGTTTCATCACCGCTCTTCTTCATCTTCACCTCATCAGATGTGGGGACATACCCCAAACCATATCTCTCTCCTTTGCAGGAGCTTGAATAGGATCAATAATTCCTTGGGAATTCCTTCTAATCTGAAACATGGATCAAACCCATTCTACAACATCATAGTGGCGATCATCTTGTACATAGAAGGCACAGGAGGTTGTGGGGACAAATCCTTACTTTTGGAATTTACCAACTCCACTGTGTATAAGTCGGTGCCTCGTGAGACATCATCAATAATTGGCGCCTGCCAGCCAGAGTGACTATCTTTGCTGTGAATAAACAATTCTTGGTCCTTCCACACAAGCTTCATCATCTGGTGAAGATCATAAGGCACAACCCTAACCATTTGGATTAAAGGCATTCCCAGAAGAAGGTTATAGATTTTGTCAATGTACAAGACCTGAAACTATGTACTGAACTCTGTCAGGCCTTTTTGGATGACCAAATTCACAGCTCACAACGTGTCTCTTTGTACCTCTACGAAGACTCTTACACTGACTTGATTTTGTTCCAACTTCCCCAAGTCAAACCTTAACTGCCTCAGAGTCGAAAGTGGACAAATGTTGAGACTAGACTCATCATCTACTAGGACACAATTTATGAAACTTTCACGGCATATGAGAGTTACATGCAATGCCTTGTTGTACGACATCCCATCAAAGGGTAAATCTTCGTCACAAAAGTTAATCTGATACCCTCGAATAACTTGTTGATCATAGACTCTACATTATCGTTCCTTGTGCCCACGGGAACATATGTATCATCCAGAGCCTTCATCAAGGCCTGTCTATGCAGTAGGAATCTCATAAACAGGACTCACACAGAAGTCTGATCTAGGATTTTATCCAAATGTTTAACAATTGAATAGTACTTTGGCTGCATTTTACTCAAGAATTCCTCCGCTTCGCCCTCACTTATCGGCCATTTCCCTTGATCCTTCTTCTGTCCTCCAAGATCCAACACTTCGGGAGTATTAAACCTTTAGATAGGGTCATACCCTGAGTGGCAGCGGTTTCAATCAAAAACTTTTGCCTAGTAGGAGTTCTTATGGAACCAAGGCAACAACCTTCGCGGGTGTCATGATCACGAACTCCTTTTTCTCTTTAATGCTCAGTGACGCCACAACCTTCTCTAACTCATCATAGACAATTTGAGTTATAACCTTAGTAACGCAGCAGTTATCATTCGTCTCTATCATGTGAATGTTGACACCTCCATGATTCGACAAAGGATTAGTGTTGACATTGGGTCCGGTTGTTTGAAGAGACACCATTTCTTGGACAATCAGATTTTCAATCTTGTGTTGAGGTCGATAGAATCCTCAGTATCATGTCCAACTCTTTTGTATTGATACACACACCTTTGGTCGGGTCTATTGAATTTGGAACTAGTATTCACAGGCTTGGACCCAACCGGGTGAACTTATCCAGCCACACTAGTTGCTCATAAATCCTTGTTCTTCTTTAAGCGAGCGCGGTGAAGTATCTGGGGGGCTTCTTCTCGAATCTGGGCGAGGGGGATCATAGTTTATTTTTTTTGGGAGGAGGCATCTGTTGATAATTTCATGTATTTGGATGGGGAGTTTGGTTTCTTGGATAAGGATTTGATTGATAATTTGGTGATGGATCTTGGTATTTCGTCGGGGTGTTTTGAATACTGGAGCTTTGTATACTAGGGGAGTTAATATGTAGTTTGACAGCACATTGGCATAGTTAGGAGTAACATTTTGGTGAATAAGGGATTAAATTTTGTACAGTGGAGGAGAAATTTAGAAAATGGGAGATGAATTTTGATAATCTTGAGGTGGGGAATTTTGGTATGTGGAAGTAGCAATTTGATAGATGGGAGGAGGAATATTTAGATAGCCAGCTTGCGTATAACAAGCCTGGTACGAAAACTGAGAAGGTCGAGATGACCTTGGTCAGATGATGATCTTCTGGTGTCTTCCTTCCTTCGTAAGAGACATAAGAAACGTTGTCTCTTTTCTTCTTTAACAAAACTGATGATTTGGGCGACGCAGCAATATAGGCAATTTTCCCAGTTTTCAACCCATCCTCGATAGTCTCGCCAAACATAACTATCTCTGAAAATTTTGCAACGACCAACATGATTCTATCATAATATTCGGGATATTTCACCCGTACAAACACTTTAACTATATCTTTTGCAGACATGGGAGGCCGTACTCGAGCTGCCTCCTTGTGCTACCTGTACGAAAACTTTGTGTAGCTTTTGTTGGACTTTTGTTTTTTTCTAAGGAATAACGATTAGCGACAATCTTTACATTGTAGGAAAATCATTTGATAATGTCCTTAGCCAAAGAATTCCTACTAGGCCACTATCTAGTATCGTGAGATGTAAAAACCATGCCAAATCTTATCCGCTCAAGCATCGACTAAAAGCTGCATCAGCACAACTTCATTCCGACCAACTCTTACTAGATGGTCACAGTATACTCTTACATGCACTAAGGGATTCCCCGTTCCTCCAAAAGTATCAAACTTTGGCATATTGAACCCTTCTAGGAGGTCCACATTTGGGTGAATGCACCAGTCCTCGTAGTTTAAATCGGCAACGTAACGAATGCATTGAAGTTCCTTTATTTCCTTTTGAATCTCCTTCTTTATGTCTATCTATGTGGCCTCTTCCTTCACCTTCCATTCTCTTTGACGATACTAATAGTGGCCGAGCTCTAAACCGTTCACATCCTTCTCATTTGGAACAGGAATTTGAAAGGTTGTTTTTCTTGGTATAGGTGGAGCTACGCAGGGACTTTGAGCATTCTGGGTAGTTTGGTAATTTTGCGGATTGGTTTGTAGATTATTATTTTTGTTTTGGTGGTGTTAAGAAATTTGGGGATGGAATGCATTTTTGTTTTGGTTTTGATTCTGGTTTTGCGGTGGTGGAGCAGTTTGGAGATGGGCATTTTGAGAAGGGAGAGGTATGGGGGAATTGTTGTTTAGAGGAAGGGGTGGAGTTTTGTAAGAGGCGGAGGCATACTGCGGATTTTGTTTAGACAAGACTATTATTAAGGGATTTTGAGCAAGAGTAGACGTAGGAATCAAAGCTGGATCCATGTTTGATGAGGGAAAGTATAGAGGAGGTTTACTATAAGTAGCAGCGTTGGCAGTAAAACCTGGTTGAGGTAGATCCTGTCTCCTTTGCATCTTCACTCTAATATCAGCAATCATTTGCATGAACTAAATCATATGTTCGTTCTGATCCGCTATTGTTGGTTGAGCCACTACAACGTTAGTAAGACTTATTCCTTCATTGTTGTCCTCAATTACTGCTTTTTCTTTGTCTGAATTTCTGTCGGAAAAGGAATCTGCAGGCCATTTAGATCTAGTGAAGTCTGGATGATCAACCAGTTTAATCGACACAGACCAGTTTGTATGTACCTATGGAGGAAAACAAATCAAAGGCAAATTTCTTAGTTTGAGTTTGGAATACGCAATACAAGATATCACATAGAGAACAGATAAACACACATTGTTGTTTTGTTTGAGGAAATTTTAACCCACGAGTAAAGGAGAATTAATGATTTTTTTGAACAAATAAGAGTTTGACCGTTTTAATTTGGAATTATCTCAAAAAAGTTAAAATCAGGTTGAGCTAGGGTCTTGTTGCTGCATCTCTTTGACGTCCATTCATCTCATCCCCACATTTTCTTGTAAAATGAAAGGGGTAGAATGGAAATTTTTTACGCTAGGGGCCGATCCTTGAAATACTACCTACATATCATAGAAGTACAAGAGGAAATACTTGTTTGCATTCATTCATTCATTCATTACGATTACAAGGACATTGAAAAATAAGAACATAGCTTATACAGATACATGGTGACTCCATATCGAACATCGTTCTTCTTGTTACTTCATCAGTCACGGGGAACAAACTCGATTAGGATCTTTCCCAGGTTGACAAGGGTGCCTATGTCGTAGCAAAAATTGAGGCACCTAGAGAGGCTATGATTAGTGGCATTATGATAAGCATAAGGTTTCAAGATTTCTACTCCAACGGGATCGAGACCTCTGTCATCCTCGTGGATAGACCCCTTAGACCCCATTCTGAACCAAATCATTATAGATTTGCAGCAATGACTTTCTGAACAGTGTGAAATAATGAAAAATAAATCGGGTATGCTTAATTGGCTCCGGCTGGTGATATGTGAAAATGGTATTATAATCCCACGTGTGCGGGATATTCCCAATGTCGATCTGGTGGTAGATCCTTGCCTTAAGCTGCATACATTCTTTTATGGTGTGCCCATGATGGTTCGGATTGAAGGCAGACACCTTTGAAGGGTTTTCGTGCTCAACGATTGAAGTTATTCTCTCATGAGGTTTCCACTTAAGATGCTCGTAGAAAAGAGCGTTTGACGTAACATTTTCTCCCATGGTATACGTCGGTTTGCAATCCATAGGGTGATCCACTTGTCTCTTTCCCTTAGATGACCCAATACTAGAGGCGTGTAGAAAAATTTTTGGTCGGCATCTTCCCATTTGCTCGATAATGGGTGTCATCAGAACCACTACTAGCGTCTGGCTCGCGGATAGAATACTTCACGCGCATCTGCTGAAGTTTTGCGATCATGTCCTTGTGGATAAATTTGGTTTTCCTCCGCACTTCGATTATTTTTTCCTTCATAGTTGTTAATTCTTCCACCTCGGCCGCAATTCCTCGTAAAGTGCTGAATTTTTGGTTAGCGCCTCTGCGGTGGCTAAATCTATATCTCCTGAATCTTCTGTCAGAGCATATCCAATTTCTTCCCCATTTCCTCCCTTTCTATCTCAATGTATTTTTTTTCTTCATTTTAGATGCTAAATCCTTATTCAGTCTCCTCTTGGCAACATTGTAGACTGTTGTGGACATTTTGACCCTGAGTCCTTGTTCTTTTACCTCTCAAATTTCCCACGTAATTTGTTCTATTAATTTCTGCGATTCATCTCCAGTGGGTTCTATCTTGATACTTTTACCTTTTCCCATAGCTGTGATCTTGCTCTTGCTGAGAGGGTAAAGTAGTGTTTTAGGATTTGGTGATAAGATTTTGCTTTTGGTTGAGAAATTTGAGACTCGAGAAATCTGGTCGGACATTTTATAATAGTGACTATTGTATATGTCTAGAATTTTCTGGATGGGAGTGAGTTAGCGAAGCCCTTATTCAAAGCAACATATCACATAAACAGTTAAAAATACATATACAACGTCCTAATCATGCATGTGACCTTTTTGTGGCAAGGGTAGGCTTCACGATTTGAGGGATGTATACGTTATTTGAAACATTACGTTGCACCAAAAAACCCCAAATTAAACAAAATTTATAAGAAAACTGAATGAGGATACATAGTAGGGGAATGAGATATAAATAATTAATCCCACGCAGGGGTATAATCATAAACTATGCCTCCATGAATATTTTTTTGTTCTTGACTTCTCATCTGCAAATGTCCACACCTTTGGATGGAATAGTAGTCGGTATAACTATTTCTTCAACTAAAACAAACTAACAAAGTCCTAACCCCAAGGAACAATGGTGTGAAAAATGACGTATACAACCTTCAAAATTAACACACAAGCATGAGCATCCATTTAGGCCGAAGGCCCTTTTGAACTCAAGGTGGTCTCTCTAATGGACCTAACACTCCTTGGGTGTTGGTAATCTTAGACTGATGCGCTATTTTCAGAATTTGGTATCACTCTATCTTAGTTTGTCTAGGAGCGGGTTTCATTTATAGTGGAATAGTTACCCAAGCGGACTACTTGGGCTGGGACAGTTAAGGACCGTTGACTACCAAGTAGCCAACCACATTCGTCAGGGTGACCTGAGAATGATTTGGTTAATGAACGACTGCGAACCCACATAATCGTCCTTTAAGTGATGAATAAAAATAATCTTCGTTTGACGGAAAATGTTATGTTATGAAAGTGCAACAGCTTAATAAAGCGATAAGTAAACAAATAAACAATTAATTTCACATATCCAAGACATAATAGTTTTAAGGTTAGAATCCTTCAAATTCTTCAGCAGATTCCCCATTTATGTTTAGTTCTAAAAGAAAATTTTTGTATGTTTTTGACTTTGTTAGAGTCACCACTTAATTTTTAAAGAAAAAATCAAGAAAACTTAATTTTCAATAGATTTAAAAAAGTAACCTTGTGAAAACTGTAAAGGGGTGTTCGGGGATTCTTATTTATATTATAGGAAGGTTTTTACGGGACCTAAAATATTCGCTAATGAGAGATTATCCGATAAAAACTTGTTTTGCTAAAAGTCTAACTTAATATTAGTTTGAATTGGAAACTATTTGTTTGGAAAATGAAGTTTTAACTTTATCATCCAAGTAAGATTTGCCTTGTAGATTTCTTTATCCTTTTAAAATCTATATAGACTTTATCCAATTTTATGTCGATAACATTTCGGTTTTTTGCGGGTTTTTGGAATCTTTAACCTAAAAATAGCGATAAATAAAGCCAAATATATAAACAATAAAAGTAAAGAGAGGGAGAGAGAAGTTGGGCCCAAACCCAATTTCTGTTCCAGTGTGCCAGGCTTGGGGAAGAACCCACTTAGTGATAGAAATAGACGGTTGGCTGACCATCGAACTATTGGAAAAGATCGACATTGATCATCTACATTTAGAGAATTTCTGGACTAAGAGCCAAGGTAAATATGGATTGGAGTAAAGGGAGCGTTGCCGACCTGGTTGGCGATGCACGACTTATTTCGCCTAATGTCTCTGAGATTTTTTTTAAAAACTATAAATTGAAATTTTAAAATGATCAGATAATGATTCAAGCTTTGTTGAAACTAAATCCAGTTCTTTTGACTTTTCCATCATGGACATTTGATGCATTTAACAATTGGTTTTTAGGATTTTCAATTGGTTTTTTGAATTAATTCAATTTCAAACATTGTAGAGACTTGGAAACCATTAAATAACTGATGGCTAATATATTTGGTAACTTTTTTTCCTTTTTATGACGTGTAGATAAATCCTCTATTCTTGGGGTGTGATAATGTGATTTTTTGTTTAATTGGATTATAGGTTATTTTTTTTGCTAATTTTAATGCTTAATTGAAGTTGGCTTAATTGATAGTTGTGTGCCAATAGATAAATTGTAGTTGCCAATGCAATTCTAGCCAAGTGTTCTACGTTAGCTTCATAAAGTGGTTATAGAAATTTTTTTTCGATTAATGATATACTGTTGTTATTGGGTTGATGTGGTTTTAGCTCGACAGAGTGAATAAAAAAATCTATATTCTACCTATCTATCGAGAGAGAGTTAATAAAATTGAGGTTTTGTGTTGTTTACATTATTATGTGTGTCGAGGTTCGATAGAAATGACTTGAACTATAATAGTTTTTTATGAGAAAACTATTGCATCTATAGCCTATCCTACCTAGTGAGATTGAAAAATTGTAAGTGAATTTAAATTACCTATAGAGAGAAATAAGTCTATAATCGATGATATCCCAAAGAATACTTTGAACTTGTTGATTCAACTATTTTCATACTTTTTTTATTGTTAATTGACAAACCCATCCACCAATGTAAAATTCATTTTCAACCCTTTGATCTATCTAAATGTCTATGATAATTTCTGTTCCTATAAAAGATTCGACTACATGTGTAACTTTGTCGCTAAATTCAACTTGTATTGGTCTCTGAGAATTCTGTAACACCTTAGAAACTAGTAGGCTAAATTGGATCTTAACATGAGGGTTAAAGTCTTAAACGTAACTCCCAGTACTTAAGGTATTAACCCCAAGGACCAACCATGGGTTCTTTAGGAAAACCCTAGAAAATTGCTTGTGTAGTGGACCACAAAGGGGATCCAAGCCTCGAGAGTCAATCCATGCATGTGCATGGGGGGAGTGCAGAGGAGGGGGAGGCATAGGTCGAGACTGCAAGTGAGGCTCTTTAAACACTGACCCCCATTTCTATAGAATGGGTCGTGGGTCTAACCAAGGTCAGTTGGTGAGGGTCTCATTGCTGATGGCCAAGATCTCTTACCATGAACCACGCCCAACCCGGATGCATCGTGGTTCCATACGAGGTCCGTAGGTCAAGGGTTCGTGGTTTAAGCAGTGGTGTTTGGCAGTTAAGTTTAGGAACATTATGGAGTTTTTTAGTTTAAATCTATAACTAATTGAGGTTGTATAAGCCTAAACTAGATCACTTATGTAATTGTTTTCTATCATTAAATTATGTCAAATACCTCATTATTTCTAAATTCCAAAACTAGTCTTAAAAATTCATCACACCAAATAAATTTCTCTCTCTAGAACTTTAAGGAAGAAGTATAATTAAGTTGGAGCTAGGATTCAAGGATAAACGTCTTATTCTAAAATTCAATGGATTTCATTTCTAAGATATGATAGATTTTTATTCATTGATAGCTTTCATCCATGAAGCTCCTTTAAAACCCAATTTTGAAGATAGAAATCACAAACGGTAGGGTTTATTCCAAAATCATGGGTTCCTTTAAGAAATGATTCTAATGCTTGAATTACCTTGTACTATAATATAATTGATGATTTATTATGGTTTGTATGTTTAAATCTCCAAGAACGCATGAAATCCCCATATTTCTTAATTATGATCTTGTGTTGTGTGTTTTTTAGATGAAGAACAATATTTTGAGATTGCTTATAGTGATTGAACTACTTAAATTATCTTAGGATCCATGTATAATGTAGTAATTGTAAATTTATTGATTGAATATAAGCTTTGATCCATGAAAGGGAAAATCATGATAATATGTATGATATATGAATTTTAGTATATGCTTTAGGAACACTTTGAGGGTAAAGTGAATATGCTTATGATCTAGTTGTTGTGTTGTTGAAAGGTCACTTTCATATAAACACGTATGCATGAACAGTGAAAGGTTTTTCTAATCTTAGAAAGGTTATTTTTATATGATATCAAAGGTTTTCCCACAATATGATGATTCTATGGTTGAAAGACTTTCTCACCTATTCAATCTATATGTAGACATGGACAGTGAAAGTTTATTCTCTCACATGATCCAATAAGCAATATTATGAATTAGTTGGATTGCGTGTCAAGATATTCTTCCATGAATATGAACATAAGTCAAGGATTTATATGAGCTCTATGGAAATTAATGCTTTGCACCGACTGTTGAATCGGAGAAGAATTCTTTTCGACAAGTTGAGTCCAGTTTCCCAATGAAAGCTATTACACTAGTTGAGTTAGGCTTTCCAAATGAGTTCAAACTACGCTAGTTGAGTTTGGATTCCCAAACTATGTCTAATGAGATGGAAACCTTCTACCTTATTTGAGTCCGGATTTCTAATAGCCATTTCCTTATCCTATAAAAATATGGGTCATAAGTATTTAGCAAGTGGATCCACCTAAATGAAAATAACGGTTCTACTTTAGGAAAGTAGGACAACCCCTTTTCGGTTTGAGATAGACATTATATTCCATGTTAAGCATACATGGTCTATGTTGGTTAAGGATTATTCCCACTATGATGAACATATTATAAAGCTTATGAAATATATCTATGGTTACTCAAGAAGCTTAACTTAGTATAGGTGAGGTTTATCGGGTCTTATTCATGTATTGCAAAAGTATGCATTGTGGTTTTTTATTATATGTTCCTCTTATGTTATGAGAATTTATATGTTGACTAATCTTGTGACTTTATGCTTTTCCGTTATCATTAAAATTATTTTTTAACTTAGTAAATTGCATGCATTCCATAAAATGTCCTTTAGCATGTTTGAATGTTTTTTTATTCATGAATATCATATATTAGTGCATTTTATTACTAACACCTACTTTTCCTACATTTTTTGCAAGTGTAGGGTTCGTTTCTCTAGGTTTTAATTGTTGTGGCAGAATGCTTGAATTTTCTTATTTTCATGGCTTATTGGTGAGTCCTTATGATTCAAGGACAAATATTATCTCTTTGTAGTTCCTTTCTTGTATTTCCTTTTCAGACTATGTTTTAGGGGTTTTTTCCCTTTTAAAATTAGAATATTGTAATATTAGCTATGTTGAGACTTAGAGTATAGACTTCCACTTTTATTTAATTGAAACTTTTACGCTTTAAATGTCTTTTTACTCTTATTGTTCTATTTCTTATATTACGATATGCTAAGTGCATTACAAGAATGGGGCCTTTCAGGGTTCTATGTGCGTTGATACATCTAGGGGGTACCCTTAGCCAGTGAATCTTAGTAATTAGAGAAGAAGGATTAGAATGATTCTAGGATGGTGTCTCAGAAGCTAGTTTTAGTAGTCTTATTGAAGAGTGTCAAGTGCGCCATACTTATTATTGAGAGGCTCGAAGATGTTTCAGAAACTCAATTTTTCATTACTCTTAAGTCCTGCTTTAGTGTTTAACTTTAAAATCTTTTCATTGCTAATCCTTCTCTTGTGAATTCAAGATATGAATACATGAAGGGCTAACACTAAAAGGATGCAAGATCAGAATAAAGGAGTTTCTTCTTAAGCTCATCATGCCCTGATAGATGCTTTGGTTGAGAATATGATCCATGGAGATCATATGTATACTATACAAATGTTGGCTCAAGTCATGAAAACTTAAGACAATAGAGAAGTTGTAGCTCCAATGAATTCTAACATGAGTTCAGCTGCTGCAAGGGTTTGGATTTTGCTTGAATGAACCCTGTCAATTTTTATGCCTGTAAGGTGGAAGAGGATCCCTAAAGGTTCATTGACGATACATATAAAGTTCTCGGTATCATGGGGGTATCTTTGGAAGAGAACAAGGAGTTAGCCATGTGAAAACAAAAAAATGTTGCTCAAGTATGGTGTGATCAGTTAAAGGATGAAAGATCCATAGGAAAAAGAATGTAGAACGGGAATTGTTAAAATTTGTATATCTTGATAGATTCGTTCCCCGATATTTGAGGTAAGCTAAGATGGAAGAGTTTATCAACCTTCTCCATGGAAGTATAAGCGAGAATGAGTATGCCCTAAAGTTCACTCTATTATTCAGGTATGCTCAGCCTATTGCGGCGGATTCCAAAGCTAAAATGAGTAGGTTTTTAACGAGTACCTTTGAATTGGTTTAAAAAAATGTTAGGAGGCAATGTTCAATCTTGAAATGGACATCTCAAGGATTATGGGATATGCTCAATAAATTTAGGTTTTAAAACTCAAGAAAAAGAATAGAGAAGTGAAAAAAAGTCGAACTGGTAATGGGAACTTCTCAAATACTAGGTTCAAGGGACAAGGTCGGCAATAATTTAGACAAAGGTTTTCCAAAAAATGCCCCTCTTGTTCTCTAAGCGTCAACACGGATAGGGTTTCAAACCCTAAACTTCAAAGGGGTGATAGTAGTGGTTTTGATGTGGCTAGGTTTAATTGTGAAAAATGTGGAAGAAAGCATGATGGTAAGTTCCTAGTTTACCCTGATGGGTGTTTTAGTTGTGCGAAAATTGGCCACAAGATGAGAGATTGTCGATGCTCAAGGTAAATGAAAGAGAAGATAAACAAGCTCCTCCAAGTGGTTCAAACTCCAATGCCCCAAAGCAAAACCATTTTTATTGTCTTCAATCCTTACATGAATGAGAGAGATCCTTGGATATGGTGATCGGTATTTAAAAGTCTTTCTTATTAATGTATGCCTTGTTAGATCCCAGTGCTACTTTTTCCTTTGTGAAACCTTATGTTGCCATGAAGTTTGATATACTGCCCGAAGGGTTAGTAGAACTTATTTTGGCCTCTACCCGGTTGGTGACTTAGTGATAATTAAGATATTTTATGGGGAAGTCCCATTTCCATATACCATAGAGTTACTTTGGTAAATTTTTTAAAGCTATACATCTTAGACTTTGTGTCATTTTCAGTATGGATTGGTTGCATGAAACTATGCCTCTATCTATTGTAGGACTCGGGTGGTTCGATTTCTATTTCTAATGAGCCTATCTTAGAGTAGAATGGGTGGGGGGGGGGGGATTCTATCCCTAGAGGTATATTTGACTCTTATCTAAATCTAGGAAGATGATCTCCCAAGGGTGAGTTTACCATCCTGTTAGGGTCTGGGGCGTTTATTCGGAAACCCTTCCCTAGAGTTGCCTCTATTAACAAATGATTTCCTGGATGATTTTCTCGGTATTCCTCCCAAGTGGGAAATAGGTTCTGGTATTGAATTTCTTTCAGATATGTAATATATATTTATTTCTCCTTATTCAATTAGTCTGGAGGAGTTTAAAGAGTATCTAATGGATTTTCTAAAGAAGGGTTTCATGTGATCGAGTATCTCTCTATTGTGTGCTTCGGTGTTGTTTGTTGAAAATAAGGATAGGTCTCTTAGAATGTGCATTGATCATTGTTAATTTAATAAAGAAACCATCAAGAATGTGTATCCTCTTTGGAGAACTGATGACTTGTTTGACCAAATTCAAAGGGATAGTTATTTCTCTAAGATTAATCTTCATTCGGGTTATCACCAATTGAGGGTGAGAGGATATGATATTAAAAATATGACCTTTAGAATCCGGTATGGTCATTATGAGTTTGGGGTAGTGTCTTTTGGGTTGACTAATACTCCTTCGACATTTATGGACTAGATGAATTGAGTGTTTGGGCATTATATAGACATGCTATTCATTGCACTTATAGATGATATATTGATCTATTCAAAGGAGGGAGAACGAACATGTGGACTATTTGACAATTGAGTTGCAAGTTCTTAATGACCAACAACTTTTTGAAAAAGTTAGTAAATGTGAATATTGGTTAAGATCCACAGCTCTTCTTGGTAATATTTTTTCAAGTGAATGTATTGAGATATATTCGAAGAAGACCAATACGGTAAAGAGTTGGCATAGACTTGTAACTCCTTCCAATATTAGAAGCCTTTTAAGTTTGGTCGGTTACTATAGAAGGTTTGTTGAGGGATTTTCCTCAATTGCTTCTCCTTTAATGGTGTTGACTCAAAATAAGTCTATGTTTGTTTGGTCGGACTTGTGAGAAATGTTTTCAAGAATAGAAACATAGACTTACTTCCGCTCTGGTGATGATCGTATTGGAGGGTACATAATGGTTCTATGGTGTATTATGATTCTTTTATAGTTGGGTTGGGATCTCTATTGTTGCAAAATGGTAAGCGGATTGTCTATACTTCAAGGAATAATAAAGTCCATGAGAAGAATTATTCTATACATGATCTTTAGTTAGCGAGTGTTGTGCTTTCCTTATAGATAGAAAAGCATTACTTGTATGAGGTCCATGAGGATATTTTTACCAATCACAAAAGTCTACAATATATGTTTAATAAAAAGGACTTGAATCATGGTTAGTGAAGGTATAATTATTGTAGGATTATTATATGAGTTCCCTTTATCAGCCTGACAAAGCTAATGTGGTAGTAGATTATCTTAGTAGGTTGTCGATGGGTAGTGTTGCTCATTTAGAGGATGAAAAGAAATATTTTGTTTGTGATTTTCATAGGTTAGCCCGACTAGGTGTTCAACTAGTGGATTCAACAAATGGTGGTGTCATGGTCCATAATGGTTCCGAATAATCCTTTGTAATGGATGTGAAGTCTAAGTGAAGTTTTGATCGTATGTTGATATAGTTAAAATAGGAAGTACTCAAAAAATCCGTTGAGGCTTTCTCTGAAGGGAGGAGTTGGAGTACTAAGGTATAAAGGTAGGTTATGCATTCCAAATTTTGACGATGTAAAAGAGCAATTTTTAAAAGAAGCTGATAGTTCTCGATTATTTATTCACCTGGGGGAGACCAAAATGTATCGTGACCTACAATACTATTGTTGGAATGGAATGAAAAATGGAAATCGCAAAATTTGAGGCAAAATGTTCTAACTTTCAATAAGTTAACGTTGAGCATTAAAGGTCGAGAGGTTTGTCACAAGATATTGCTATTCCTACTTGAAATTTGGAAGATGTGAACATTGATTTTAATGTAGGTTTGCCACTTACTAGGCGTCAACATTACTCGATATGGGTAAAAGTGGATTGGATGACTAAATCCGCTAATTTTATTTCCATCAAGTGTCCTACTCGATAGAAAAATATGCTAAGTTGTATGTAACGGAAATAGTAAGGTTATATGCAGTTCCATTGTCTATACTTTCGGATCGAGGTCCTTAATTTACTTCATAGTCTTTGAAGTCTTTCAAAAAGGTCTATGTAACAAGGTGATCATAGAACTGGGCTTCACCCTCATAAAGATGGTCAAGCACAACTCACCATTCAATCTTTAGAGGACATGTTGAGGGCATGAGTGAGATTTTAAGGGCAATCAGAACGACCATATGCAATCATTTAAGTTTTTTTATAATAATTCTTATCATTTGAGTATTTTCATGGCTTCCTTTGAGGCTCTCTATGGTAGGAGATAAAGGTCTACTATAGGATGTTTTGAAGTAGGGGAAGTTGCTCTCCTTGGCTCATAATTGGTGCATGAGGCCATTAATACGATTTGGATTATAAGAGAGAGGTTAAGGACCACACAAAATCAGCAAAAGTCCTATGCCTATGTTAGAAGAAGTGATCTTGAATTCCATATCTATGTTATGGTTAATTTGAAGATCTCTACCATAAAGAGTGTTATGATGTTTGGAAAGAAGGGGAAACTTGGTACTCGATTTGTGGGTGTTTACGAAATTTTAAGGCAAGTGGCCAAAGTTGCAATGAATTAGACTTGCCAAATGTGTTTGCATTAGTGCATCGCTGTTACATTTATCAATGTTGAAGAAATGTATTGGGGATCCATCAACCATAGTTACCTTACAGGGTTTAAAGATTAGGAAAATCTTGCTTATGAAGAGGTACCATTTAAGATTCTAGATCGACACTCAAAAATCAAGAGAACGGCACAATAAAACACATAAGGTGTGGCAAATTTTTTAAAAAAATTGTTCAAAACCATTTGCACAATAAAAACAAGGGAAAAGGCATAAATTCGCCCTGAACTTGTACCAAGAATCCAGTTACAAACTCAAACTATTGCAATGACCTATTACAAACCTAATCTTTTTTTTAAAAAAAGTAATACCTCCTCAGAGCGTGACATGACAAAGAAAGTGTCTTCACCTTCCTTAAGGTGCATGACAAGGATAATATATGTTAGAATGACAAATTTGAAAACATGACTCTATTTTGTTTATAATACTATAATTGTCATTATAATTTTTAATATACTAATTGTTTCAATTCTTTTATTTTTAGTCTTTTATAGTGGCCCAAATTTCTTTAATGCATTTATATTTTTCTTAATTTTGAGTTCTTCTTCATCTTAAGGTGTTACAACATTTGTCACAATTTATTGTTTAATGGAAGTACATCCAACACTCTACCCTTCAAGAATAACTTAAAAAAGAATTACAAAAGAGTGGAGAACCTGGTGACTTCCAAAGAAAATTTAATAATTTTCAACTTAAAATTCATGATTTTCTGTTTGAATTCGCTGGAAAATTAACTGAAGAAGATCATTGAAAAATAATCACCACAAAGATATTGATTTATATTAAAAATCATATAAAATATATGCATAATTCATGATTATATTTTCTAAATTTATCAAAAGTTCATGGAAGAAAATGGTTTCTCCATCTTTGCCTTCTCTATTCTCGCCGGAGCACTACCTAAAACAACCATTGTGTCATTTTTATGTCTTAAATAATTAATAGAATATTTTATTAATCATTAATCAGAAAAAATAACAATGAAATGCTATATTTATATATTAATTATCAAGATTTTAAAATAATTTTACCAATCTGAAAATTATATTTGTTCTACCGGCAACAATGGTTCTGCCTATCGCCTATCGCCGCTGCCAACATCTCTTAACTTCATAATTGACATTATGACTCCTACTTTCTCTTCTAATATTTATTTTATTCCTTCAGCTTATGAACAATGGAGAAGATGAAGAAATAGATTTTTAAATGAGAAATGTATGGTGAGATGAGAAAGATACCCAAATCTTTATTCTATTGCAAAAGTTTTAGAAAATATCAAGAGGTAAAGGTTTTTTAAAATTTAAATAAATATATTTTATGTTGAAAACGTGTGTATAAAACTTTTTTTTACATAGAACTAAGATTGTCTTCGGAATGAGATATTAATATCACTTTGAACAAGATAGGTGTGTAATAGGCTGCCACAATAGTTTGAGCGTGTGACTAACTTTTTGGCACAAGTTCAGGAGATAATTTATGGACCAACAACCAAGATATATGTATATTTCATTTAAGATTTGTGTTTACCTAGGGTCATTTTGTATTGATTCTTTATTTAATTTGTTATGTTTCTAGAAAATAAGTTCAGACGTGGACAATTGGATACACTTGAGAAAAGTGCAGAAAAGGGAATCTATTGAGGCAACCTACAAACCGTAGGTCAAGTTACGCCCCATAGATAATAGTCATAGATAGGAAGGGAAGGCATTGCTGAAGAAGATCAGGGAATTCATGAAAAAGTGTGAAAGCACGGTTGCAACTTATTGTCCATACATTGATCTATGGACCATACTGCTGCTCCACCAAATCGTTCAGAGAATTGGTTCCTGTACGTGATGCTTAAAAGTCTAAGTGTAGAGCTACGGAGAGGAGTTACAGACCGTAGATTGACTTAAGGAACGTACTGTTCAATCCTCAAATGGGAGGGGGGGGTAGAAGTTATTGTTCTTGTTTAGTTCTTTCCATTGGAGTTAAATTTTGCAAACATTGGCAATTATTGATTTCGAAATACTTTTGAAGATTTTGTCTTTGAAATTCAAGAAGAAATTCTAGGTTTAATTTTTGTCATTACGTAATCTAAAACAATAAATTGTTATCTAGTTAATATGGGTAAATAAAATTATAACTATGATTGTGGGAACCTTGAGTGATTTACAAAGAATGAATAATAATTAAGCAATCCACCAATAATGTTATTGCATGACTTGATAATTCTTTTATTTAAAATTCTTTTTAATGAGGGCATGCATTAAAACTCGCCTTGTTCATACTTGCTGAATAAATGAGGTAAGTAATAAGAAAAAATTATCAACATAGATTTACTGCAATACTATCTTATAGTCTAATGCCGATTGGCGCGAGGGGGAAAGCTAAGCCATATATTAATTTGATGTCTCATATAAAGTAATGTTAAGGGTTAGTAAATTATACACATGTAGTTGGACCAAGGTGCGGGGTGAAATTTTCAAGATGACAGACCAAAATATTAGCGCTACTTTAACTTATCACTAGGAAAGGATTGTGGTTACTAAGATTACCATGATATGATATGGGGAACACATAAACCGTAATTTCTTTCTCATATCGATAACAACTAAAGTTTTAATCATGCTCACTAATTACCTGTACAATTTAATGAATTTATTATTCAAACCCCCCCTTTAATAACTTTTTTTTCAGAAATACATTAGCTAAACAAATATAACTGTGAGTTAAGTTTAAGTCTAGACCATTATATTGTGGAATCTACTCCAACCTACAAGTTAGATTATTTATATGGAGTCATCCTAGTCACACCCACCCTAGTTTTGCAACATCATTAACTTCACTCTCTTAACTAAGGAATTTCATTCCTGTAGTCATCTATAACTAGGAAAGACAACTCTAGTCCAATATTATCTCAAGAATTCTCTTTAATGACCCTAAGTCATACTTTGGCCAACGCACTCATAGAATCCCATATTACTAATCATATTAAGTATTACCTTTAGGTCCTATTACTAGTTGTTCTTGATTTGAAACGTAGTTCCTCTTTTTATCTATAGATTCCAATGAGGTACTCTATGTCAACACATGTTTGTTCATTATTAAGTTCATCCCTAAGAGATACTTCATTAAGTGTGTCCAAGTTCCTTATTCACATGGACTTTATGATTTACTTCTTTTGGTATGTCAAAGTCCAATTATAGTCATGAACACTATGAGATACAACTTTTGGTATGTCTAAGTTCATCCACACTCTTGAAATCTATGAGTTACTTCATAGCGTAAGTCTTAGTTCATTACTTTTTGGATTCTTGAGATGATTCTCAAGAATGTCTTAATCCATAGAATATTGAGTTCTATACTTTGAAACTTTAACCCACCTATTCGAAGGATCCCGTCTCACGAGACCTAGCTTTGGGAAAACCCACACTCTAATACATCAGAGTTTCCCCTTAAACTGAGATAGTCCTCACATCTACTAGGTGTTGCTCTCCTTTGTTCTCAGATTCCAGACCATATCTTGTCTGACACTCCGTATCATTGTCATATCCGCTTGGAGTGAAGTATACACTCCAAGGTTTACTGGTTAAGCCTTTCTTAACACTAATCTCTCATGGATAGATGTCTTTGACAATTAAACCATTCTCAAATAATTCTATCACTATCATCTAACAACGATTTCTAAGTCAGGTTAAATTAGTATATGTATTTCACTACAATACAACCTAACTTGGCCATCATGTCTGCTTCTGCTTCTCAAGTACCTCCCTCTTCTGACAAACTACTCCATAAAACCTTTGCCGAAGCAACTTCCTTATTTACCAAATTAACATGACGTTCAAAAATTTCAACATGCACTTCTTCATAGGTTAGAATATATTTAACAACCATACTCTATTATGGTACTATCGATGGCGGATCACCCACATACTTCTTCAACAAGAAAATTGAAAGACCGGATGAACCGTTGCTAGTTTTGCTAGAAACTATAACTCATAAACCACATTATCAACCCTTTTTTAGGATTCTATAAAGACCAACATATATAGGACTTAGCTTCCCTTTAATACCAAAGATGATCTACCCCTTCATAGGTGACACCTTCTTGAAAACGCAATCATCAATTTTAAACTCTAAGCCCTTCTCCTCGAATCTATATAGGAATTATAGTACTCTAGGATGTCTTATCTAATTATTATTATTTTAACTTTCTCCATAGCCTTATGAACTGAATCTGGCCAAATCAAGGCTGCTTTACCTGCTTCAAACCAACCAATCACTAACATGTATCTACACCCATATAATGCCTCATTCGGGTCAATTTGAATACTGGAACAAAAGCTTTTATTTAAGGTGAACTTTATGAGAGGTAGGTTATCGTCCCAAATTCACTTGAAATCAATCACACAATCTCTAAACATGTCCTCTAAGATCTAGATGGTAGGTTTTGCTTGACTAGATGCCTTTGACGAAATGTTGTACTGAGATTTAGTCGAGTACCTTGAAATTTTTTAAATGATTGCCAGAACTAAGAGGTAAAGTGAGAACCTCTATTCGAGTACCAAGAATTTTTTACAGTGATTTCCAGAAATGAGAGGTAAAGTGATAACCCATGTCTGAGATGATAGACTAGGGAACATTATCCAAATTGACTATGTCATTGACATAGAGTTTGGTGTAGTACTCTCCTAAACTCGTAGTATTCATATCCAGGAAGTGACCGTACTTAGTTAATATGCCTACTAAATCCCAAATGGAGTCATATTGTCTGCGAGTTAGAAGTAACCCCAAAATGATATCCATGTTTATTACTTTCGAATTCCATGTAGGAATGTTAATCTCTGTGGTCATACCTCAAGGTTTCTGTTGTTCTACATTAACCTGTTTATAATAGGGGCACTTAAACACAAAGTCTATGATATCCCTCTTCATGTTGTTCTACCAAAGGACTTCTTGAAGATCATGGTAAATCTTAGTGGTACCTGGTTTAATAGAAAATCTAGAATTATGGGCTTCTATGAGGATCTGTTGTCTCAACTTACCTACATTAGGAACACATAAGTAACCCTGTTATCGAATCACTCCATATTACCCTTGGGAGAAAACCAAAACTTTCTACTAATGAACTACACCTTTTAATCGAAGTATTACATGATCACTATCATGATTTTCCTTAACCTCCTCTACAACTGATGATTCAGATCTACTTTGAACCATCACACCACCATCTTTTATGTATAAAAGACCAACTCCTAAGCGAGCAAACTGAAGAACATTTTTTTCTAATTCATTTCGTTTTTCGTCAACGTGTCCTATGGTACCAATAGATAGTATTTTAAGAGTATCAACTTCTACATTGTCCTTTCAAGGATGGTAAAGCACATAAATATCATAATCTTGAGGAATTTAAACCATCACCGCTAGCAAAAAATAAAATCTTTTTGTGTGAACACATACTTGAGGTTCCTATGATCTGTGAACATATCTACTTGAACACCATACAAGTAATGTCTCAATATCTTTAGGCCAAATACTAAAACTGCAAGCTCAACAACATGCATCAGGTAGTTCTTGTCATGTATTTTAAATTGTCCAGAAGAATTAGCCATGAACATACAACAATGGCCTACCCTTGATGCCTCAAAATAAATTACGTACCCATATATACCATCCTAGAATCGATACATGAGTTGTAGTCAACCTGGTCTTATGTTTTGAGAATCTTTTCTCACATATCATCTAACCACTAAAACTTAATATTTTTCTGAGTTTACTTGGTCAATGGGAAAGCAATGGATGAAAATCCTTTGACAAATCTCCTCTAATAACAATCCAAACCCAAGAAACAGTTGATATTTATTAGAGAGGTGACTCTGGGTTATTTCTCCACTACCTAATCTTTGAGAATCCACTCAAATTTCCTTGCTATATACCACATTCATAAGGAAAGTGACTAATTGTAAGCGGTATCCACATTCGCTGAGCTTTGAGAATAACTAGTGATCCTTTAAGGTTTTCAGAATAGTTCTCAGATGAGTAACATGATCCTCCTAATTAAAATAAAAAATGAAGATATTATGTGTTAGTAAAATGAGAAAAAAATTCAAATATTATTTTAACACCCCGTTCTTTAAGAAAATCTTTGTAGTAATGCAAGTGAATAGTAATGATAGGGTGGAGTTTGCATCCTACTAGCTTAAGGATGTGTCTCTCATTTGGTTCACTATGTGGAAAGAATGAAATACCCGAAAAACTAAAAATTGAAATAAAAGACTGAATACATAAACATGTATATTTTCCTTGAAGTGTAAAGGCTCACCACTCAAGATGTTGAATACGGATAAGGAATGGATCTATGCGTGAGCTGGATGATAAGTACCTGAATCTACATCATAAAAGGATGTAGCGCAAAGTATATGCGTCAGTACTTGGAATATATTGAGCATTCATGGTATTGAATATAGCTGAACAAAAAACATAAGTTGTACAAGAATAACTAAGCAATGACATAACTTAAAAAGAAACATAATTACTGAAATTTAACAAAAAATTGTGCTAAATGCAATAACAAAGTACTAATCATGAACTAACATGTTGAAATTTAATTTTGTGCTAAAAACTGACAACCAGGTCAAATGTATTAAAGTTTTATTGTAGAATCTACTATTAATTGACATAAAACAACGTGATGTAGACACAGTGTCCAGTATATACGCCTCACCCAGTATACCTTGCCATGGATATAAATCCATCACTAGAATGATCACTAGATCTGTTACCCAAAGAGGATAATTATAAACCTACAGGGGAATGTAGCTCTTGGAATATAAGAGTAAGTTGCACCCTAGTCCAAGTCGGTGCTAAGACTACTCCAACTAGAAATATGAATGACAAAACCTAAATGAAATACTAGATTATCTCAATATTCTGGCATGCTAACTAAGAATGAACAATTTATGAACTTATAGTGAATCATTCAAAAAATGTAGCATGTTTATCTTATTAACTGACCTAGCAAGTATAATTTATGAACCAAATAAATCTTCACCACCAGGGTTTTAAGCTTTATGCAAGGAATTCACTAACCACACTTCCCAAAAAAACATGTCATTTCTGATATAGGTTACTACAAAAGCTAAAGCATAGTAAATATACAAGGTTTTCGACAACCTATGTCTAAACAAGATATGGAGAATCAAGGAGATTATTAAAATATAGGAAGATAGTTGATGAAAGGAATCCACTAGTAAAATCCCACATGCCTGGTGCTCAATCTATCGACAAATTCACTGAGTATGGGGATGAAACTTGACTAGAACCTTATGGTTTTTCTCGGAAAACTAGCACCAATATATTTTTCTTTTTGCTCTAAGTTCGAATGATTTTTGGTGAATAAAGGTTCTGGCATGTCTGACTATGTTATTAGGCTTAAATTGAGTAAAACAATATAGCATAGACATCAAATGATTTAGTGTGAGTGCCCAATGCACAGGGAAAGGAACAAAATGACCCTAACTTTTATCTGATGAGTTCCACATATCGCATCATTGACGGGCCATCGGTTGACCTACCAAAAGTCAATAGAAGTTGTTGGTCAAGATCTGTCGGGTTGGGATTCAGTAAACGAGCATAACTCTTACAATGAGATTAGAATTTAGTAAACTAAGTGGAGTTGGAAATAGTACTAAATTATCTTTCATTTCATAGGTTAGGTTCCACCAAATAATCTTATGCTAAAATATAAGACAATTTAAATTTGACTTAATATCCATTTCCCTCCAATTGGTTGTTGACCTTAACCTAGGGTCCATATGTCCAACAACCGGCTGTCCTGGTCCACCGTAAGTGGGGTTAGAGACCATACACATTTGGTGCCCAATGGTAGACCCCACCTACACATCTTGTGTCAGACCATGGACAGTCAGTGGATTCTGTGGTTCTTTAACTAGGTCCTAGAAAGATGAATATTTCTATTTTCTCAAATCCAAGGCTTTAAAGACCTTAAATCTTAACACTCACCATTATTCTTCTATCCCACTTTGAATGCGTAATTTTCACCTTCAACATTATTTCTTTTATTTGTTGTGCATGAATCATCGAACAAGAAACATCCATATACTTAACAAGCATGGTGGTTAGGCATCTTTGACAACTATGTTGGAACGCTGGACACAAACATACTCATTCTTTCCCTTGGATCGACAACCATATATGGAGCATATTTAGACCAAAGGGTTTATCGGCACTTGGGAAACATCTTGTATTAAATTTTCATGAACACTCCTATTCTTCTCACGGGATTCTTTCATGGAGGCATATTTTGAAAAACATAAATAGGGTTGATAAAATAAAGAGAGCTAGATTAACACTCTATCAGACAATCTTACAGTAACAAAAGAAATGCACTTTCCTAATCATTTTATTGAATTTAATCCGTAAATGTGGTGCCCTTCACACACTTGAAAAAAAATATACTCGGTGTGGCTTATGATAAATCATACAACCTTTTAAAACCTTGTTCTCTATCAGAAACTTAAGTTTGTAAAGACCCAAGGTAGCCCCTAGACATAATATGGCACACATGACCTCGAAAGGCTCCACACAAACCACTTAGCATATATCATAAAAGATGATAAAGTTTAAAAGATTTAAAGACATATTTACCATATACAAGGTTTATAAAGAGAAGAGAAAATCTAACGTCATCTCAAATCCATATAATATATAAGATGGAATCGATATGAAACCCTTACATTAAGTTCAAAAGTAAAATATGAAGACAGAATGATAGAAACTCTGGTGCTCGAACATTAGGCTTCATCATTCTTCAATTTTCAAATACTAAGAGATCCTAGACACGGAGGTCCAAGTTGGAATCTTCAGACCCTACATGTAAGGATGAGAGATGCAGGCAAGGGTATGTGTTAGTCAAAAAATGCACTAAACATGATAGACATGCATAAACGTATGGAATTATTATTAAAAAAAGATATTTTCATGTTATTCAAAGAAAAAGTTGAAACATAAAACAAGAGGGTTTGAAAAAATAATGGTTATCATGATAATTACAATCAAAATTATCTATGAACACATGTGAAATACTACGTATAGTAACCTTAGTTCATTATTATTATGGAAATTAACTGTAACCGACATAAAGACCATGTGAGATGTAAAATAATCACTCAGTGTTTCCCACACTTAAAATGGTTTTCCTGCTTGCTAAGGCAGAACCATGAATCTGAGATAATGTGGATACACTAGCTAATGTCTATCAACACAATCATCATATTGGGGAAGACAGGTAAGGAATAAGGATATTATTACTACAAATCTTACCTTAACATGAAAGAGCTTCCATCTCAATATCCTCTTTGTGCTAAGAATTAAAATCACATAATAGTCACTAAACATAACTTATCTTATATTTAAAATACTTGGATAGTCTCCACTTGTCTTATCATAGGATAGATCCTTACACAATGCAAAAGAAACACTTTCACCGTCCATGATCTTTAATAATAGACATTGAAGCCCCTAGTCATTCGCTTCATGCTCGAGATGCTCCTAATAGTAATGAAAATATTTTTGAAATTGTGGTTCTAATCCTTGAAGGCATATCTGGATGCAAAACTAACTGAGACCTAGTTTAGGAAAATTATCCTGAAAAGCATTAAGGTCAAATCTAGATGCCATTCATGTCACATGGCCAAACTTCATTAAACATATATGAAATCTCATCTATAAGCTATCTTGAGTCATAAGCATGCTTTCCTAATCATGAATTATTTGAAATAATTCATGATCTTAATCATGGTTCAAATATCAATGTATATTCAAGTTCACTTACATCTATTTCATAAATAAATTACATTTGAATCTTATAAAGTCACCTTTTAATAGTCTAAAACCCACATTATCTTAACTTAGATTAGAAAACACTGTTTATGCATGGGTTTATGAGAATTCATCTTAAAAATATGAAGTTACTTCAACTCATGCATATAAATAAAATAAATCAACATTTAAAGCAACCCATGATAATTAAAGAAAAGTCTATCCTAATTCCGGAATCTTTATCCACAAAATTTGAGAATTTGAGAACTTCGTAGAGGAAAGAGCTCCATGGATAAAAATTAACATACCCTGATGCCAATACCTTGATAGCAATGTGTGATTAAAAGGCATAATCCTGAAATCCTAGCTTTCATCTTTAACTTTGAGAGAAAGAAATATCTGAGAGACGACACTTTATATTATTTTTAGAATTTTAAAGAATTAATTGGGTTTGTGTAATTTAGGGGTTTAAAATCATTATATGGTCTTCTATTAGAGAGAAAAATCACATAGTTTTGATTTATAATAATTGGAAAATACCCAATAACCCATGGCTTAAAAATTAAAAAAGTGTCATCTTCTACGGAACTGATGGACAGTCGTTTCAACTACTAGTCATTGACTGGGTTGTCATTTATGGTCTACCCGACAGGACTTCAGTAAAAGAATCATAACATTTTAATACGAGCTTGGATTTTATCAATAATGGTGGCGTTTGAAAGAGAATTCAATTGTCTTTTATTTCATAAGTTGTGAGACACATTATTCATCTTCTGCTAAAATATATGAACGTTTGAAGTTGATCAAAAAGACCTTTCTTCTGCATAATTGACATCCCACACCAATTGCAAAACCTTCATTCTTTGGTCTACCTATGGACTTTCCTGGTTGGGCATCATTGGTTTCAAATACTCACTCTTTGAACAACAAATGATGTAGCCTACCTACGGTCAATGGTTAAATCGACTGGTCGTATCCTGTGGTCATTCAACTTATGACTTTGAAATCTTTATTAGTCCATGACTCACCTATGAAACCTATGTATCGCTCGTGGAATGGATAACATGCCTATGTTGTGAAGCATCACAGAGTGCTCAAACTAGAAATTTTTAGAAAAAATTCAACTCTTGGTCAACGCCACCACTGACGGACTGTCGTCCCGACAAAGGGCCATGGATGGTTTAATTGGTATTGATAGTAGGTCCGATAAACATGATTATTTTTTGCTCTTTGAATCTTACATGTTACACTTGAAATTATATTTGACCATACTTTTGCAAATATTTTTTTATAATTTAAAATTATTTTTTCTAAATATGATATATATCTATAATATCCAAAAACCTAGTAAAATCATAAACCATGACTTATTTCCCTCAAAGATACAATCAAATATAACCTATAAGAATATTATTGGACAACTTAAAAATTTCTATGTTTAGACTCAATCCATTCTTTATTTACTTGAAGTGTCATATGGGGTTATTTTTATATTTCCCATATGTGTAAAGGTATACTTTTTGCATGGGAATGTTTTGAATATGAATAAAGGTTATTAGAATCCCCTAGTATAAAATAAAGTTGAACGTTTCCATATCGATTAAGTTTTAATTAAGAATTTACTTGGATCAATTTCAAATGACCATATTTCTTAGAATTTAATGATATACATGACTAATTACCAATCAAATTAGAGGTCCTTGAATTATCTTTCCAATGCCGGTAAATTTGTGTCATTTTGCTGTCGGAGTAGAGAGTTACGATCATATTTTACTAGATAGTGTAGTGCAATTCTATTTTAGCTGTGAATATTGATCCCTCCTTGTAGAATGGCTCCGTCTAAATTGAAAGAATTAAAGGAACTATTAAAGGGTTTGTTAGAGAAGGATTTTATTCAATCGACTATCTTTTCTTTGGGTGCTTTGTTATTGACTAACACCAATTGAACAAAGTGACCATAAATAATAAGTGCCCATTTCAAATAATAGATGAATTGTTTTATCAACTCTAAGGGTCTAGATAATTCTAAAAGAATAACCTTTGTTCGGGCTTCCATCAACATAGGGTGGGAGGGAATGACATACCCAAAACGACTTTCAGAATAAGGTATGGGCACATGAGTTCCTTGTGCTGTCATTTTTTCTAACTAAGGCCTCGGTGGCATTCATGGACATAATAAATAGGGTCTGACAATATCAGGATATGTTATTGACGCTATCTTGAAAGATTGAAGGATTGAGGATGAATAGATGGACTGTTTGAGGATTGTGTTTCAAGTACTTAAAGACAACTAATAATATGCAAAAGTTAGTAATTGTGAGTTTTTGTTGAGGTCAGTAGCTTCTTTTTTTGCCATTGTGTCTATCTAGGGTGTTGAGGTAGACAAAAAAATGAAGGATGCGGTCATGGGTTGTCCTAAACCTTTAATTACTACCGATATTAGAAGGTTTTTGTGTTTTGAAAGTTAATATAGAAGATTTGCTGATGGTTTTTCCTCCATTACCTCTCCTTTGAAAGATTTGACTCATAAGAAAGCTAAGTTTGTGTTTTCGGGGGCCTGTGAGAAAAGCTTCCAAAAGTTGACTGATTGTCTTACTTCTACTCCAGTGTTAACCTTACAGAGGTTACAAATAGGTTTATGGTATATTGTGAGGCTTCTAGAGTAGGGTTGGGGTGTGCGCTCATGCAACATGGTAAAAGTGATTGATTATGCTTCAAGGAACCTCAAGGTGCATGAAAAGAATTATCCGACCCACGATATTCAATTAGCAGTGGTAGCATTTGATTTGAAAATATAGAGATATTACTTGTATTGGTCCATGTGGACATGTTCACCGATCACAAAAGCCTCCAATATGTGTTTACCCAAAAAGACTTAAATCTCTGACAAAGAAGGTGGCTAGAGTTTTTATAATATTATGACATGAATGTACTTTACCACTAATATTGTGGTGGATTAATTATAAAGATTTTCCATGGGTAGTGTAACTCACATAGAGGATAAAAGAAAGAGTTAGTAGGTGATGTGCATAAATTGTTCCTGTTTGGTGTCCAACTAGTAGATACTCCCAAAGATTATTTCACAGTTCATAATGGCTTCAAATTGTTTTTCATTGTAGATTTGATGTCTAAGAAACACCTTGATCCTATTTTGATGGATTTGATAGAATTGGTATTTGGAAAATGTAAATTAAGTGTTCTGGATTTTGATGGGTTTAGGGAGAAAATCTTGGAGGAGGCTCATAGTTCTCGATATTCATCTTGAAGTCACAAAGATGTATCATGATCTACAAGAAGTCTATTGTTGGAATGGTATGAAGAATGATATTTCATGACTTCTAGCAAAAATTCAAAATTGTTAACAAGTTATGGTTGAGCACCAAAGGTTGTGATGTTCACTGCAAGCTATACCCATTCCCATTTGGAAGTGGGAAGAGGTGAATATGGACTTTGTTGTTGCCTGCCTCGTACAAGAAGGCAACATGAGTCTTTTTGGGTAATTGTTGATAAGTTGAAAAAATAAGCCAGTTTTGTTCACGTTAAGGTTTACCTTTTGTTGGAAAATTACACTTACTTGTACATAAGGGAGATAGTGAGGTAACATGGGGTTCCCTTTGTCAATCATTTCGTATTGGGGTACTCAATTTACTTCACATATTTGGAAGTCATTCCAAAAAGGGCTTGGTACTAAAGTGAAGCTTAGCACCTATTTATACCCACAAATGGATGGTCAAGTGAGTTCACGACTCGTATATTACAGGATATATTTAGGGCATGTCTTGTAGATTTCAAGGGTTATTGGTACAACCACATTCCATTGATCGAATTATGCTACAATAATAGTCACCAATAAGCTATCAATGTAGCTTATTTTTAAGCCTTGTATGGTAGGGGGTGTAGACTCTAGTTGTTTGGTTTGAATTAAGTGATGTTACACTTATTGGTCTCGAGTCGCTTTAGGTAGCCATTGAGAAGGTTAGGCTCATTATAGAAAATTTGAAAATGTCTCAAAGTAGGCAAAAGTCCAATTCCTATATGTGGACTAGGGACCTAGAGTTTTAGGTAGATAATTGTTCTATTTGAAATATTACCCATGAAGTGTGTGATGATATTTGAAAAAAAAAGGAAACTTAATTCCCTATATGTGGGCCCTTATCTAATTGTGAAGCATATTGGAGAAGTTGTATATAAATTGGACTTGCCAAATGAGTTTGGCTCTGGTTCACTCAGTGTTTGATGTTTCTAATTTTGTTGGGGACCCGGAGTACGTTACTCCCTTGGAAGTGTTGGACGTGGACGAAAGTTCTTCCTATGAAGAGGTTCGGATAGAAATTCTTGACCAAGAAGTAATCAGTTGAGAAACAAGGAAGTAGATTTATTCAAGACTTCGTAGAGAAATCATCTAGTTAAGGGTGCTACTTGGGAGGGTAAGGCCGATATGAAGTCCCGATAACCTTATCGTTTTCGTTCTTCTCCTATTCAGGCTTTACGTAAGTAAGTAGATAATCTAGAATTTACTTGTTTAGGAGTCATGCTTGAATTATGTGTTCACCATGATTTCCTTAAATGTCGCATGTTCTTGATGAGATTCATATTTAATGTGAAAATGAGTTTTTCATGACTTATGGTCCTTATGTTTTTGTACATTTAGTATGAGATGCTTATTTTACTTCATGAGATATTTTTATGAACATGCTTTCGTATGCCCTTGAGAGAATTGCATATTGGCTCTGTGATGTTGAAATGAACATTTATTTTTTGGAGAAGTGAGTGCCTCCTTTGAGGATGAGAAATGTTGAATTTTTTGCATATTCGGTTGTTAGATGTAGTTCTTACTCCATTATTATGCATTAATCATGTTTGAGAGAGTTGAAGTTTCCTCATTCGAATAAGTGCATGTTGAATTGTACATTTGTAATTGATCATATTTTGATGTTTCATACATGATGGACTGCTAGTTTTGAGGTTCTAATTCTTGAAGTTGTGTAGAGTGTCATTGGAGGAATAATGTTTCCAAGAGGGAGATATTGTTACATCCCGTACAACAAAAAGACTAACTAGAGAAAAACATCATTACTAGTGACCTAATGGAGTCGAAAGTAATGAGTAGAGTCATAAAGTAACCTCCGTTTCATAATAATATTTACTTTTAGTAGATTTAAAAATCAAGGAATGACCCCTAATTAACCCCCCCTTCCCCCAAGTGTTCTTCACGATGACCAAGGAGGCTGCCAAAATTTTTTGAAATGCAGCTTGGACCTACGGTTAGGGCAACAATGGTCCGTGGTTGGACCCACACCCCGTAGGTAGGGGTCGTGGGTTGCAACCTTCAAGTTACAGTACCTAATAACGTTTATGTAGTACGAAGTGTGGACCAACCCACGGTCTGTGGGTGTCGAGCTGTGAGTGACACATGTATGGTAGTTAATTATTTTTAGTTAAATTTAAGGGAAGGTCTTAAGGGTAATTAATTAACTACATAGGGTCTGTTAAGGCTAGTTAAAACTAACTATAAATACATAATAAACCTCTAAACTAATTAATTAGCTAATTTATTCAAGACCTCAACACAAAACTATTTCCCTCCCAATATATTCTCTCTCTAAGACTCCAATGAAGATCAAGAAGAAAGTGAATAATAGTGTTAAAGATCAAGCCTTTCCACTCAAATTTCGTGAGAAAACATCAACTGATGTATTGTCATCTTCATCTATGGAGTGATTTCCTCCATGGAGCATTTAAGCTGTCTATTTTAAAACTAGGAAAAATCTTCAATGACCTAGGGTTTTCTTCTAATCATGAATTCCTCCTCAAATCGTTTTCAAATTGTAAATTCTGTTATATAATGGGCTAATTATTATTTCTAAAATGTTTATATGATTGATTCACCATGAATTCATGAAATACCCTTTAACAATAATTTTATTAATGCAATTAGGGTGTGATTGTAGTAAGGTTAACAGTATTGAATTGTTCTTGTTGAATGTAGTTTCTTGATCATAGTATTATTCATGTGGAATGAAATAACCCTAAATTGATTGGGGAAAGTTATACTTGATCCAAGTTGGTTGAGCCATGAGGTTTATGTCAAAGTATGAATTACATTTATATAGACTATAAGAATATGATTATAACATTATTGTTAAGTTAAATGAAAGTTCATTCTCATTAATTCTTGATGATCATATTGTGAAAGTTCTTCTCACTATGTTTGGGTTTTAAGTTGGAAAGACTATTCTCGATTGATGAACCTATAAGATATTATTATGAATTGTGTTATATGGAGGGTAATATACTCCTCAATGCTTGTAAATTCAATCATTTACATAAAAATTTAAGAGAGCCAATG
This sequence comes from Solanum lycopersicum, assembly GCF_036512215.1. Lineage (NCBI taxonomy): Eukaryota > Viridiplantae > Streptophyta > Magnoliopsida > Solanales > Solanaceae > Solanum > Solanum lycopersicum. The sequence goes on along the minus strand of NC_090804.1, from coordinate 22,995,920 downwards.
ATAATTGAAAAAAATTCCAACTCAATTGAGTAATTTTACCTTATGAAATTAAGGAATTTCGCAACTCAAAGAATGTAAGCAATAAATATATGAAAAGTAACATACCTTGCATCCAAAATCAAGCTTTCCATGGAGGAATTGAGACCTTAACTTGAAACCCTATGTTGAATCTTCTAATTTAAGTTTCAATAGAGAGAAATAATTAGAGAGGAGATTTAAGTTTTTTCTTTTATAAATTTGGAAGAATGAAGTGACTGAGTTAATTTTGGGGTTGAGAAAACCTATATATGGGTCTTAGTGAACGTTAAAACAAATAAGTATCGGAATAATTAATTAGGAAAAGACCTAACTTCCCCAACTATAAATGTTAGGTGGCTACCGACATACCCAAACAGACTGTGGTATGACCCACAACCTATCTTGGTGGACCGTGTCTATTGGACCACAAACCATGGTCTGTCCTATGGTCACTAGGTCAAGTTATTGTCCTGAATCTCAAATCACTTGGAAATGTGGGAAACCCATGGACTGTGGCTGAACTATGTGGCTGGCACCTTTAACTTCCCAAAAAAAAATTTCATCTACCTTTTATAACTACGGAGTGTTATGTTAACTCCCCATTGGGTCCATTCATCCTCAAGTGAGATTCAAACTTGTTCTGAACGAGTAGGAGAGGAAGAAACAACCCCACGTGAAGTGCACAATACTTACAACCATCGAGGAAGTATGAACTCCATGCTTGGACGTTCTTAAAACATCATATGAGGGGTCAAACTAACTCTATCAACTCATCATGCATGCAATGCACGTATACAAGGACAAAACATCAGTTCCAAGAAGATCATACTCAAAATCATCATCAGTAAATATAAACTACATCTAGCGGCCCAATATGCATGAACTTTCAAACTTCTCAAATTCAAGGAGTAACTACCTTCTCCAAGCTAAAAGCATGCTCAAAGAATTCTCATGGAGCTTATATGCATTCGATTTCAACTGGTATATCTACAACATGTTTATCAATTCAACTCATGAAGTCAATAAGCAAATCATACTCAACGCATAACAACCTGAGAAAGTCATGAAAGTAAACTAATTTTTCATTCAAACAACAAGTTTTCATGAACATGGATCACATACATAAATCTTATGAACACATAAAAATAAAGTACTGTGTAAAAATTGGAAAAACGAAGAGGAACTCTTTAACTAAAGATAGAATATGAGTAGAAGGAAAGAGATGAGGATATATGGACATTATATCGGCCTCGGCCGCCCAAGTAGCAGCCTCAACTAACTGATTCCTCCACTGTACAAAAGCTATTTCTTTGCTTCTCAACATCTTAACTTGTCGGTGTAGAATCTCTACAAGAAATTCCTAATAAGAAAGACATTCATCAACTCTCAACTGTTATAGGGAAATATGGATGTTGGATCTCAAACACACTTCTTAAAATAGAGACATTGAAAATAGGATACACCATTGCCAACTCATTTGGCAAATCTACCTCATAAGAGAACTTACCAACATACCTCAAAATTGATATGGGCCTGCATACTGAAGACTAAGTTTTCCCATCTTACCTAACCTTATTACACCTTTCATTGTTGAGATTTTCAAGTAAACCCAATCGTTAACATCAAGCTCTAGATCCCTTCTTCTTACATCGGCATAAAATTTTTGTCGATAGTTAGTTGTTTTCAACTTTACCCATATAAGCTGAACTTTCTCCATGACTTGATGTATAAATTTGCAACCTATTAGGAAACTTCACCCACCTCAAATGATAATATAGGAGACTTACACCTCCTACCACATAAGGTCTCAAATAGAGCAATATCAATACTTAAGTGAAAAATGTTATTGTAAGCAAACATAATCAAGGAAAAATGGTCATCCCAATTTCCTTTAAATCGATCACTCAAGACATTAACATATCTTTCAATGTTTTTGTAGTATGATATGTTTGCCCATCTTTTTGGAGGTGAAATGTCGTGCGAATCTTAACCATAGTTGCAAACCCTTTTTGTAATGTCTTACAAAATAGAGAAGTTAATTGGGTACAACAATCAGAAATAATGGAAAAAGGCAGTCCATGCAACCTTACCATTCCTCTCAAGTATAAATTGGCATAGTATTTCGACGAATAGGAATCCTTGATTGCTAGGAAATGAGCCAATTTATTCATCTGATCTACTATCTCCCAAATTCAATCATGTTCTTGACAAGTGCGAGGAAAATCAACTATAAAGTCCATTAACATGCTTTTCCATACACAAGTAGGAATGCTAATGTCTTGGGACAAACCTCATGGTTTTTGATTCTCAACGTTCACATGTTTGCAATTTGACACTTAGCCACAAATTTGTCATATCTTTCCTTATGTCATTCCATCTATTGACCTCCCATAAATCACAGTAGGTATTTGTGTCCCCCAGGTTAATCGAATACCGAAAAGTATGGTCATTTATGAAAATATGTTTCCTCAAGTGATAAACATTTGGAACATATAAGAGACCTTTGTTTCTACGTAAACCATCCCTCACTATTGAGAAATCCTTAACAAATTTCTTACAGTACTTCTTAGTATTCTACAAAATTTGGATCAAGACGTTGCTTGGATTTTACATCCGCAACACAATATTAATTGGAAGCATTGCACACCATAAACACCACACTTGGTGGACTCCACTAGTTGAGTACCTAGTCGAGTGAATCGATGAACATCTCCAAAAAAATTTTCTTTCATTCTTCAATATGTGAAACACTTCCTATACATAAATGATTAAGAGCATATCCTACCACATTAGCTTTAAAGAGATGATAAAGAACACTCATGTCATCATCTTTGAATAAATAAAGTAACCTTATTAGGTAAAGATTTATATGTTTGTGGGTAAACAAATATTGTAATCTCTTGTGGTCGGTAAATATATCTACATGTAATCCATAAAAATAGTGTCTCCAAATCATTATGGCATAAATAACTGCTAACTCAATGTCATGAGTATGGTAACTATTGTGGAGGATTTTATGTTCCTTGAGGCATAGAGAATAAATTTCCTTATTTGCATAAGCAATCACCCTAGCCCAACTCTCGTGGCATCACAATAAATCAATAAGACATCTGTCGCTTTCGATAAGGACAACACCAAGTGAAAGTAAGTCTATCATTCTACTCTTAAAAACTCTTTTCACCCGCATTGTACCATATGAACTTAGCCTTCCTTTGATTCAAAGTCGTCAAAGAAGAGGCAATTAAATAGAATTTGTTAACAGACCTTCTATAAGAACCGGCTAAACCCAATAACCTTCTAATAATGGAGAGAGTTAGAGGTGTGGGCCAACTCTTGAACAAATTCATATTCTTAGGATTCACCTCATTACCCATACTTGATACAATATGACTAAGGAAAGGTAGGAACTTTAACAAAAATTAACATTTGCCACACTTCGCAAAAAATTGTTGTTCTTTAAGAATTTAAAACATGATCTTCAAATTATCAATTTTCTAATTCTCACTCCATGAGTAGATAATAGTGTCATCAATAAATACGATCACAGAAATGTAAAGGTATTTTCAAAATACCCTAATCATCATATCCATACCCGTCCCTAGAGAATTAGGCAACATAAACAAAATTGCAAAAACACTTAATGACCATACCGAGTTCGAAAAGAAATCTTCAGAATTTCATCATCTTTCACTGTCAATTGGTGATAACTGATCGGAGATGAATCTTAGAGAAATAACTTGTTCAATGAAGTTGGTAAAATATATTATCTATTCTTTGGAGAGAATACATATTATTAGTAGTAACATTGTTCAACTGTCGATAGTTAATAAACATAAGAAGAGTAACATCTTTGTTTCTCATAAACAAAACTAGAGCACTCTAAAGAGATACACGGTAATATGAACCAGTTATCCTACAAATCTTTCAATTGTTCTTTCAACTCCTTAAGTTCGATCATGGCCATAGGTTGAAGATAAAGCGAGATAGGTCTTGTATCAAAAAGAAGGTCAATGCAAAGTCTATTTTCCTCTTGGAAGGATTACTAGATAAGTCATCTAGGAACACCTTTGAAACCTCATTAGCAAAGGGACCGACTCAAGAGAGGGGTTTTTAGAATCTACATTCATCATAATTACTAGATGGAAAAAGCAACCCCTAAAAATTATCATTTTAGATTTAAGATAAGAAACAAACTTACCATTAGGCATATAATTTTCCCTCTTTATCTTTAAGAGAGGCTCATTTAGGAACTTAAACTTAAATACCTGGGTTCTACAATTAATAAAAGCATAACATTAGTGCAACAAATCCATACCCAAGATAACATTAAAATCTAATATATCTTGCTCTAACAAGTCAACAAGAGTAACTCTATGGGACAAGGAGACATGAAACATTCTATAAGCCCTCATAACCGCAATAGAATCATCAACAAAAGTAGAGACAAAATAAGGTTCTAAGAACACATCCGGGAGAACATCAAATCTTATAGCCCACAAATGGCATCAGGAGAAATAAGGTCACATTGAGATATAGGAATGCATATACATCAAGTTTGAAAAATTTCAACATTCCGGTAAGTACATCTTAAGAACTATCTTGTTTACAATAATTTGGAAGAGAATAAAAGTTGTTCAACATAGGAGCACTGGAACCACACCAGTATTGGTATTTTTTTTCACTCTCTACATTAAGCCGCAAGAATTAGGTAATCCCTTATTTTGTGATCACTCTTACAACAACAAAATTAACCATCTGTGTTGGCTAAACACTTACCCTCGTGCTTTTGTAAGCACTTAGTACAATTAGACCTCCGCAATGAAAATCCAGTACCATTACCTCCTTCAGTCTTAGGGTGACTCCCTATCTTTGTTTAACTTAGGAGGAGAATTGAAGGAACCTTGACTGGAAAAGATATGTTGGAATCTAGGAAGACTAGTCTATCAGACCATGTATTAGTTGAATTACTATCACCGGTCGTAGCCCTTTTTTGCCTCCTTGACTTTTCTATAAGTTTTCCTCCTTAATATATGGTGCATGCACCATGAGACATGGTGTCCATTTCATTAATGAGCATGTTGGTTCGATACACATTAAGCACCATTTGAGACATACCTGAAACAAGCTTACACATCTTAGCTTTGATTCCACAACCATTGATGAAGTATACTTAGACAACTGAGTAAACTTTAGAGCATATTACCTCAAAATCATACTTCTTTATCGAAGGTTAATGAACTCAAGCACCATGGGTTTTCTCCTCTAAAGGGAAAGTACCTATCAAGAAAAGTGGTTTTAAACTTCTCCAAATAAAATAAAACCTGCATCTTGCGGTCTCCATTCCTTCATTTTTCAAACAATATTTGAGACATACCCTTTAGTTGATAAGAAAAAAACTTGATATTTTCCACTTGCATAATTTTCAGAATCATCAAAACCTAATCAACATCAATAATCACGTCTTATGTATCTTCATTAACCTTAGAACCATGAAACTCTTGAGTAATCATCCTTGTGAAATCCCTCATTGTTGAAGACACCGTACACAAATTTGGGTTCATGGGAACAACTATCACACTATTGCCTTGGGATATCAAGGATTTAGCCAATACATGAAAAGAAACCCTAAACTACACAATGGCTACTTGCTCGGCCAAAGGATCAATCGAAGTTTGAGGATCTTTGGAGGAACTTCTTTGTCCACATTCTCCCTCACATTCCTTATATTATAAGATCTTCATGAAGTCATATCTTGAAGAACATAGAACAAAGATTAACAGAGAGACCTTATAGAGTTGAACTCGCATGAGATAAGAGTAATGAAATAAGAGGACTTTCCTAATAATCTTGAAGTCTCTCATTCATAAATGTTTCACGCTTCATAGTTATGAACAAGAATCTACTAAACAAGGCTTATAAGATATCCTTGGACCATTATAAACCTTTCACTATGAAAATATGTTTCTCACGAACATGGGGCGGCCCCTAGATGTAACATGGTGTATAGAATCCCGAAAGACTCCAAACCCCAAAGAACTCCATACAATACACTTAGTTCTCATAAGATAAGAAACTATACAATAATATTAAAACAATAGTCCAAGTCCAAAATATATCATCATGTGATAAGGATAAATAAAATAAAAGGAACTAAAAAAAAGAATGTTTTTCCTTAAAGCATGAGGATACACCAATGCTTTGAATATCTCAAGTCAATCACTAGCCATAAAATATATTACCCTGACTGTCTGATCCTACATTATGGATATTCTACGCAAGAGTATGAGTTAGTACAAAACAATATACCAAGTAAGATACTCATGAATAAAATGTTTAAATCGTGATAAAAAGGGACATTTACTTTTATGACATTCATTTTACCAAAAAAAATATGAAAGAATTAGAAAACATAAGTCATAAAGTCATGGTCAATTAAAGATAACTTCATCGTTGAAAACTTTTAACTTATATGTGATACTTGCTGAAGTAACCTTAGTTCATTATTACTTGTGGGGAATTATAACATGATCCCCCAATGTCTCTAACATCAGAAAGGAGTGTCCTACTTCCCAATGTAAAACCATGAACTTCTATATTAATTTGATCCACCGACAAATCCACCTATGGGGGCATATCATTAAGGGATAAGGACATTGATGCTATAAACCCTGCCTCTACTAAGAGGGGAGCTTATATCTCATGCTATTGCTTCAAGAAACCCCCCGCCTTCACTACAGGAGAGATTTCATCCCGTCATCGTTATTCACTCGATGCTAAGCATAAGTACCAAGTAATATTCATTTATTACTTGACTTTAATAATCATGGAAAACTGTGTTTGGACAATCGAACCTGGCTAGCTCATTAGGTTAGCTCTTACTCTTTGATTAAATTAGGTTATAAAGCCTCTTAACCTAGGAATCATTTTTATGTGATAAAACATTTAATATCATGCTAGTATATGTTTATGAGAATCTCCTTTCACAACATATCATCAATGGTACTTTACTCTCAAAGCACTCATAAAACATTTGCATAGATTTTTTCAGATAAGTCATAAGTCCATAATTCACCTCTAAAAGTTAAAATCGCACTTTAAATAATTCTTATAAAACATGGTTAAATATGGATTGCATCATAGATACATGTAATTTTTTTCTATACATGCTCAATTTCATAAAACTTTTCCTTGAAGATCAAAATTCCACATCGTATGATTAATAACTTGAAAATGTGAGAATTAAGTGGATTCATGGGAAAATCATTATATTGCATTAATTAATGCATAAAATATCATAATCTAATTATTTAAATCAACAGATAAGAGAACCCATGATAATTTAAGAAAACCCTAACTCAATTGGGTAATTCTACCTTTTGGAATAATGGAATTTTGGGAATTTGTGAACGGAAGGTATCCATGGATGAAAACTATCATACATTGAAATCTATTCTTCAAGGGAGGAATTAAGACCTCTACTTGAAACCTAGGTTGAATCTTCATGTTAATGTTACTAGAGAGACAAATATTTGGAGAAGAGATTTTTTTTTTTAATTTTGTGAATTTGGAAGAATGAAGTGAATGGGTCAATTTGGGGGTTAAAAAGGCGTATGTAGGGGTCTTAGTGAAGGATAAAATTATTTTGTGTATGAACTAATTAATTAGGATAAGACCCAAGTGTCCATAATAATAACTGTGAGGTGACCAACGATGAACCTACCCAACAGACTGTGGTTTGAACCATGGATCATCCTTGTGGACCATGTTTTGTCATCAAAAAATGATTTTGTCCATAGAACCATGGAACCGTGGTTTGACCTACGGTATGTAGGTCGAGCCGTGGTCATGGACTTCAAATCACTTGGCAAGGTGGCAAATCTTTGAACCCTCTTACGATCCGTGGTTGGCCTGTGTGGTGATTCCTACAACTTCCAAAATATTGGGTTCATTTCCTTTTTTGGGGAATATAGTGTTATAAGAATAACATAAGTATTCATAATTTAATAGATCTAAGCTAGGCCTATGATTTTCTAGGAAAAACCCATAATATTTATAGGGCTAAAAATATAATTAGGCGATGATGTATAGCAAATGGGTAAGTATTACTTATGTTATGAAAAGAAGTGTGATGGTAAATCATAAGTATATAGACTGAGAGATAATTATTGACCACTTTTCATGAGATTTTAGTGGGCTAGTCTTTCTTAATCTGTATCTAGCAGTTGTAAGTGAGTATATTTTGCAAGCAATCATATTGATATTTGGGTTTAGTAATAAACATTAGGCTTGATTTGAGATGTGAGTAGTGATAAAAAAGAATGGAAACATCAGAGTGATGATGTTAGTTCGAGATATAATCCTATAGATTTGACATAAAGAAGGTAAGAAATTAAGGTGTTACCTTTTACAAGTGTGAGTGGTACAAGTATGAGATTCTAACTTTAAGATTAGAGCAATGAAGTGTGGCTAAGTCATGAATGTAACAAAATATTAAGAGGTGTACCCGAGATTGTATGTAACTTGATGATATACTAATTAAGGTAATGATTTTTCATGTTTGTCTAGATAGTATATTTCAGCCGATAAGGTGAAATAGGCTTATGTATGTATTTTTCCCTTAAAGAGTTAGATAGGGTGTCTTTATAAGACACGGAGGAAAGGTTAATAGAAGCTTCATTGAAAAAGGTGTTAGAAGGAGTCATAAATCTCCCATGTGTGTAAATATATATTCTTTAGTTTGGAGATGATCTAGGTATGAATTAAGGTTACTAGAACTTTCTTGCACAAAGTAAAGTTGAAAGTTTCCTTAACATTATGTTTTGATGTACGATTTTACATGGGTCAACTTCAAACAACAATATCTTTTAGAATATGATGAGTTACATGACCCATATCTTAAATATCGTAAGTTCTTTGAATTATATTTCCAACGCCACAAACCATGCAACATATCTCATTCGGAGTAGAGAGTTATGATTTTGTTACTAAATAATGTAATGGAGTTCCGTTTTAGCTGCGGGAAAAGTCTAAATAAGATAACTTTCTTCTACTTATACCGCTAGGAAAACCATTAAAATGGATTTCTGGACTCCTATAAAGCCCTAAATATCCTATTTCAATCTTTTAATCCATCATTCCATTTTCTCTCAAACGCTAAGGAAAAATCAAAGTAGAAGACTCCATTCAAGATTCTTCACATCTTTTTCAAACTTCTTATTTAAGGTAAGTACTTCTCCAATAATTTCGTTCGTTCCAACTAAAATTCCTCCAAACAGTTACAAATCACTACTGAAAATCATAATTGTTGGACATACAAATTTCAAGAATTTAGGAAAGTTTTTCTTTATTGTGTACTTTTAATCTAGGGTGTCAAGACTTCTAATCAAATGTTTAATTAAAGATTCATCAAGAACCTTGATCTTCCACATATGTAAGGATATCATTGTGTTGGACTGGTAAATCATCACATCTTACATCTACTTTCAAATTAGTATAGGAGTAATAAAGAATTCAATTCCCTAGTTTTGAGAATTCTTGGGAGATAAGTTGATTTAATTTCTTTCGTTTCGCTTTCTTTTTTAAGTTCTATCCCTAATTAATGAATTGCAATATGTTATGCATTAAAATTCTTGAGTTGATCCTTTCATGTCTATGTTTCAGCATGAACCCTATAAATTGAGTAATTTTTAGAGGATAACTATCATTGAGTTATGAGTTTCAACTTTTTGAGTCCTTTAATTCTTGAGTCTTGAGTACTGAGTGATCAGTTTCCTTAATGTTATTAATATCCATGAATTTGGTCGTTCATATCCATAATTCCACATAAACTATACGATTTTAGTTATAAATTTTGTAAAGATTTTTAGAAACAACACTTGAATTTTAAACTATGTTTCTAAGGAACTGAATATAACTTCTGAGAAAGAGTTTCTAAAACACGATTAGTATGAAAATAAAGTATGCCATTAATGTTTAATCAGTATGGTAGGTAGTTATGTCTTCTATATTTCAGCAGTATGTTATCTAGTTATGCCATCAATGTTTAAGCAATATGGATTCTACTTATATATCAATGTTTATGCAGTACGACTTCGCGATTCATCACAAATAATAATAAAAATATGATTTTAATATGTTTCCTGAATAAGTTTTTAAGTATGAATTGGTAAGAGTATAAGAGAACTATGTATTAAAAGAGGCATCAAGATTTACATTTATAAAAGAGAATCTGAGAGATATAAATGAGTTATGAGTTCTGAAGATAACTAAAGAGCAGTTACCTCTTATCAGAGGGTAATATGACAAATTATCTCGAACTAGAGGAATAGTTATGCTATTAAACGTATAAGCATTAGTATATATTATTCAGCTATATTACATACTCGTACATTCAATGTACTAATGTTGTTCGACCTTCATATATTGCATACTCGTACATTGAATGTAATAATGTTAGTTGACATGCATCTTTTAATGATGAAGATACAAGTAATTAGTATCATTTAGCGTGCTCATCAATTTATGAGTGAGACCTTCTTGCTTTTGGAGTACTCTAGTTCTTATGACTTTTTACTAGTAATTATTTTCTAAGATTCGTGGTTCATTTACCTATACCCATTTTTATACGGTAGAGGCTTCATAGGTAGATCGTTTTGAGGAGTTTTTTAGTATGACATTTTTTATTTAAAACTTATGTTTTCATACTCAGTATATTAAATTAAGTATGACATTTAGTAAACTATTTTTAATGTTTCATTAAGTTTGATGTTTATATATTCTCAAGGTAGTCTTCTACTTGTAGTCAGCAAGGATAAGCGTTCGCTTGGGAACCATTAATTGTTCTTGAGTGCCAGCCACGTCTAGGTGTATGTTATAGTAATGAAAATTTTGGTATTAGAGCACAAAGTTTAAGTCTCCTAGGATGTGTATGAATCCGTGTATGGTTTGACCTTACATATGGTTGTGAGGACCCCAATTCTATAAATAAGGGACTACCCACATTCAGGAAAATTTTCTCTTCTTTCATGTTCTAAATTGTGCAATAGAGTTGAGTCATATGGACATTATTAAAACTAGTGTGTTTCTTATATTGATTCCATTACCCCTCATACTACAGGTAGTTCAAAATTATACATATATCTATAACTTACTCTCAACAAACGTCTTGAGGAAGTAATGAGAACGTAGGGGGTCTTGGAAGAAGCCGATGAATGAGTTAACTATTATATTTCAAAAGAGTGCACTCTTATACCGATAAATCGTGTGTTCGTGCTAAAAGCAAATATTTTCCTTTACTCTAATCTTTAAACTTGTTCAGTTGAGACCCTTATTGTCACGACCGAGGAGCACCCCCTAGAAGTAACATGGAGTACTTGACCTCTTGGAGGTATTATACAAGCCCATAGTTATCATTCATTGCATAGTCATAGGTAATATTTAGCAGAAAATTTAAAACTTACATAGCACCTGATATGCTAAAACATCACTTCCATATATATATATATATATATATATATATGTGTATATATATATATATGTATGTATATATATATATATATATATATGTATGTATATATATAAAATAGGGACACGCCCTTTAAACATATACCATAACTAACTATTACAGGACTTTACTTAAACAAATACATAGGAAATCCTTGAACTTGAGGATCCCTTTCGTTGAGCATGGGAAACACATATTAAGCCCTTCAACTTACACACATCCAATAAGACTCGATAACCTATACTTTGTGTTAAAAGGTAAAGAATAATGCTGTAAGTAATAGAATGCACTAAGTACGCCAACCATGAAAAAACAAACATAATAAAGGGACATTTTACTTTTAAAACATGCATCATGACATTTTGTGAAAATTTCATGAAACTTGATACAATAAGAATCTTACAATTCACATACTTTTTTTGGAATATAGAAGAGTCATAATATCACTTAATATCATAGAGTATGCAGTTAAGACACATTTAGGAGCCTCATTTTACTTTAAATCCTTGACTTTCCCAAGTAACCCTCTTGTGATGTTTTGTGCAATGTATAGATAATGTCTCATTACACTATCCACACTCAAGCAACACCTTAAAGATACAAGGTAAATCATGCATACAACCTTTATTAATCAAACACATGCATTCATAGAATCATTTCATACAGCAAGGTATATAATCCACATTTGACCCAACATACTTTATGGACCACATAGAATAACTCATTAGAAGAAAACCTACAAGTTAAGACTTACCAATATCATCACAACATGAATTATTGAATCAATAGTATTTTTAGACTTCACTTCACTTAACAACGTAACACCTTACTCATAATCTCATCCTAAGTCTACTAGTGCAATGTAAATTTGAAGTCCCATAACTTCACACATACTTAATAAACTCATAATCTCATCCTAAGTCTACTTGTGCAATGTAAACGTGAAGTCCCATAACGTCACACATACTTAGTAAACTCATAAACAAATTACAAGGCATAACATGTACTTCATACATCACACATGAGAAATATAGATAACCACACAGATATCAAACAAGACCTCATCATATGGTCAAAAAGACCAACATTATTCATATAAAGCGAGACCACATCTTATAGACTCATTAGGACTCATACCATGCGTTTCATTACAAGAAGTAGACAACACTACAATGTCATGCAAAAGAAATATGTAATCTTATATATTATAACACCTTCCTAGAACTCCCTTCAAGATCTACTTATGCAATGCATAGGTAAAATCTCATACCCTCACCTACACTAAGCAACTTCCCTTAGGTTATCCTAGTTAGGGTCCTTACTTTACTTCCATTGTTCATTTTACTTTAGGTAAACTATAGCCTTAACCGACACTAAGTATAATTAGACTTCACTTCAATCAGTGCTAAGCTAAGTGCACTTTATCAAAAACTTTTATTATCTTTACATTAAAAATAGGCCTTAGGAGATTGATTCCCCATATGATTAGGTCATAAGTAATAGATGAGAGTTCATCAACCTAAATTATGTGAGAGAGCATTTCACATGGGCATAGAATATTTGAAGCACCATATAATTTAGGATACCCTTGAGAATACCTTTCAAGAGACCCTCTATTAACTAGATCATCATACATACATAATGGACATGTTTCATGTGTGTGTACATATATGTGAGTAAACCTTTCCAATAAACAGCCTTAGACAACACATGTTCATACTCCATTTTGTTGATGCATAAATCATGTTCAAACATGAATCAGGCAGTCATATTCATGTACATGTAGAACAAACTTAGGAAATATCCTATCAAGGCATACATGTGCAATTCATAGACAAGGTCCTATACCCTTTTTCATACTAGTACGCCTATCAAGTCATCATAGTTAAGATAAACATAACATTCTTCATAGACATATACTTTACATTCATACTAATAGACAATAGTGCATATGAGAATACCCTTTCATAAGGCATCATTAACTTATTCTACATGTAAGCGTGTATGAGGTGTAAGTGTGTTTACATTGGTCAACATGGTCACATAATGCCTATCAAAAACACACTGAGGCAGCCACCCTATTGTGACTATAGTGCACATTCAATCATAGACCACACATCACATTTTAGCATAGGAAACAAGAATGTCTTCACATTAAACTCAAGACTTATAACCGTAGCTAATCAGACATTCATATGGGGGTATATAGGTAGGGGTAAATCACCATTAGGACTTTATCAATGGAAGAAAATAGACCAAACCTAACCTTGGAAATGTCATTTAATTACCATAAATTTATCAATGCACCCTACATTATGAACTAGAAAGGAAGGTTAGAAATATAGCTTCACACTGTACGATAATCACAACCACATTTCACAACATCAATTTGCCTTCTAGTACATCATAAACACATATATACGTTGACAATAAGTCCACCATAGGTGGACCATACCACACAATGCTATACAAGGACAATTCTACAAGAAATACTATTGAAAGGTAAAGGAATAAAGTATTCTTACCCAATCTCCCTTTCTTTGACCATCAATGATCAACACTCACAATTAAAAAATAATACCAATACAGTGAACTATACGAAGATATCATAACATATATGAAATCATGCTTCCTGTATCCTAAAATAAAGATCACATTGGATTCACCACATAACAAGCTATAGAAAGTAGAAGAACATAGATCAATCTTACCAACTCCACACACCTTGATCCACATCGATAAAAACACCTAATTCACCATAAATATGCATAATTGGAAGTTTATATAAGCAATTCAATGGAATAGAATAATAATTCAATCAACATAGAGTAAAGATCACAAGACCCACATTCTAGACCAATTTGAGAAATTAGGTGGATCATAGTTTATTCATGGAATTGGATTGAAATTCATCTTAAAATCATTGGTTAATCATAAATTAATCATTATAAGCTTTCGAAATCAATTTTACAATGAACCCATGGCTAGATTAAAAATTGAGAATTTTTGTCTTTGAATCACTTTTGAAAATCCTTGATTGAACTCCTTAGATGAATTGATAACTAAGTATAAAGGATCACCATACCTTATTCCTTTAATATCCATGAGGAATCAAAAAACAAACCATGAAAATCCAGCTCCTGGCTTGAACTTCTATTTTCCCTACAATGGAGGTTTGACAGAATGTGGGTGAAAAGAGAGGTTTTGGGATTTTTATTTTTCTTATTGGGTGTTGGGACTTTTACTTGGGAAAGGGATTAAATAAATCTTAAAAAATGTATATAAACATCTCCCTATATTAAAAAATCACCTCCACACTTATTTTGACATTTAGATATGTCAAACTCGACATTAATTTTTGAATTCTTTATTGGGGAGCAAGTCCACGACACAGAGATGTTCCCGCATGAATTTTTTGAAAATAACTTTCAAGGTAGTTATGTCTGCTTTATGTCCGTGACATCAACCAAAATTTTTACCTTTGGAGTACCAAGTCCGTGACGCGGACCTATTTCACCAAAGAACAATACATGCTACCTTGGGCAGCTTGTTGTCCCAAGCTTAGGTCCTCTTCAAGGACCCTTTGTTTTCACGGATGGCTCCACCACAAATACTCTCATATACGTGTTAGGAATCTCTTATATATCAAATTTTAACTCCAAACAACATATAAAACATAAAAAAACACACTATGACATACAAGCACATTTCAAGGGTAAACTTTCGAACGTCTCGGATGTTCCTTGACGTTTGACCTCCAAATGACTTTAAATCAAGTAAGAATACTATAAAACACTTGTTGTACATATTTTAAACCTTTTTAAACATATGTGAGGATGTAAGTACCTAAATTAATTTTAAGGGTACTTCCAATATCGGCTACTTGGGAATATTCGTCCTCCAATGACACATGGAAAAATTTAAACACAACAAGGACTTCAATGAACAGTAGAGAAGCTCAAAAAATTCAAAAAAATTCTTCTCCTAATCATAACATGGCCTTTACATTTTATTTTATTAAGATCTCATCATGCAACAACTTTTAAGTCATACGTAGGCAAGTTCAACATCACTCAAGAAGCATATAAGTAACTCATACTTCAATGCATATAGACTTGAGTCATGTAAATCAACAAAGATTTGTAATAGTTTGGTCATGAAACCTTTAGGGTTATATTTAACATCTTCTTTTATAGTTATATTTAAGGAGGAAGTCCTTCTCCTTAGCATACTCACATGTTATCACAGAGATCATATACAAACAATGCACAATGGTTAATTCATTTTTATGAGAACATCTCCACTTGGACAAAAAATTCTCATACTCTCTTCCTAATGAAGTCAAAATTGTAACTCATATCACACACATTACAACAATAGGAAGACATTTCACATAAGTTTCAATTTCTAGCATAACAATAGTCTTCATAAGCATGCATCAATTAGGAAATTCTTGCAATTTATAGTCACACACAAGGACACTAACTAGACATGCCTTCACTTTTAAAGAGTGAGCCTACAATAATGCTTTTCAGACGATAAAAGTCACATAATTTTCAAAACACTCATCATTTTCTCATTTGAAGGAGACTCAATTTCTCATTATGAGGCTAATCATCACACATTAAGTGTAACTTCAAACATGTTTCTTATATTATCTCATGAATTTAAATGGACAACTAACATTTCAAGATGTACAATAAATATGAAAAAACATGAATTTGATCAAAAATCTCTTTTTCATGTAATTTGGAATCTTCAAAATATTCATAACATAGTGTAAATAAAGACATACTTAACAAATGGAGAACATGCAACTCACACCTTTAAGCAAGACTCCTATCATGAACAAGCTACTAACTCTTTCATCTCAAACACAAGTAAGAATAGAAGGACTAGATAGAAATATCTATAACTTTACTACTCACATCACCAACCCCCACATAGGGTAAACTTTTTAAGAGAAACTTAACTCCAACCTTAGGAGAACTTTAAATCACTAACTTTAGTTATTAAACACATCACCCTACTCTTGGCATCTAAGCTTAAGCACACCCTCCATCAATATCACCAAAAGTGATTTCCAAAATAAAGAAGTTCAAAAGAACTCGATATAGGAACATAAAGGGTACACTAAATCTTACCATCTAGGCACATTATACCCCACTAGTGTAAGCTCAATTACATCATTCCCTTAAACAACAAGGTCAAGGAAAGTCAAAAACCAACCTATATACTCGTCACAGAAGAATGTTTAACATCATTGATGGTTCTCACTCCAAATCTCACATAAAGGAGTCTACTAACTCAACTATTATTATCCCTCTAGGACTAACAACCAAAGGAAATCCATAACGATCAAATTAGGTCATACTATCCAACCACATAAGGTCTCTACTATACCATAAATACCACGGGTCATGAAAACCTTACTCGAAACAATAGAAGAGACTTGGCCATAAAGGCCTCTCTCTTTTCTTTCAATACTAAGGTAAGGTTAATCCTAGGTCATTACAAACACATCATCACCCTACAAGGTATATACACTACCTCACTCCTAGGATCAAGTCTATGCAAAGGACTCCAATCTAATCAAGGCAACTAAAAAGAACTATACATAAAAGGCAACTGTTGAATTTTGCACATATACTAAGGCACCATTCAACCATTACACCTATATAAAGGAAACATGCTTCTCTAGATATTTACAATAATTACACAAAGCATTTAAACAATTCATAACATTATACTATCATCATGAAAAGTTGTATAGCAACATGCCATTGAAAAAGGAAATTTAATTT
Organism: Solanum lycopersicum; assembly: GCF_036512215.1. Taxonomy (NCBI): domain Eukaryota; kingdom Viridiplantae; phylum Streptophyta; class Magnoliopsida; order Solanales; family Solanaceae; genus Solanum; species Solanum lycopersicum. Next base: position 22,978,595 of record NC_090804.1, on the reverse strand, counting down.
AACTATAACAACTTCTAACAAGTTATGACCATATAATAACATAAATCATCACATAATATGTCATTTCTCATAAATTACATATATATCCATAAATGACACCACATCAGCAAAGCATGCAAAAATTAACCTTCACGTATACTCTTCAAACCATAAAAGGAAGATAAGCATCAAAACTCACATTTTTCTCTCACAAGCAACGAGATACCATGTCATCCAAGCAATCACATATAAAATGCCACCGGACAAGAAAATCATGAGAGAGAGATCTTATGAAATTAAGTTATATGGAACAAAACGAGAATAACGAAGAAGGGAAACTTTATCGTCCTATAGCCTCTCGCTCATAGATGTGTCCGGACTCACCACCGATAATCGAGACTCTATTAGACATGGCAATATGAGACTTTGGACCCTAAAACAACTTTTATACATCTCATGCTCTGATATCATGTTTGTCACGACCGAGGAGCTGCCCCTAGAAGTAACATGGCATTGACCTCTTGGAGGTCTTATACAAGCCTATAGTTATCATTCACCACATTGTCATAATACTATTCATTTTAAATACAACATTTAGGTCCTCATACTAATACTTATTATTTTCGAACCTATTTCCTCTATATATCCTTAGAGCATTATGAGGTACTCTCTTAAGAACATCTTAGTTCATCATCAAGTTGAACCCTATGATATACTTCATTAAGCATGTGTAGGTTCATTATGAAATAGATCCTTTGAGATACTACCTTAAGAATGTCTAAATCAATTTGTACTCTTGAAAACTATGAGGTACTTCACTAAGTATGTCTTATTTGAATTATGCTTCAGACCAATATGAGATACTTCTTCAAACATGTCTTAGTTCATCGGATGTTGAGATAGTTACTAGAATCCTTAACTCAAATATGTGAACGCTTCCATCTAATGAAATCTAAATTTTTTAAAACCCACACTCTACAACGTAAGAGTTACTACTTTAACTTGGACAGTCCTCACATAAACTAGGTTTGGTTTCCTCAACTTGGAGTCTGGACCCTTTGTTGTGTGACACTCATTGTTAATATCCCCTTGAGGCCAAGCATACACACCAAAGTTTAACTACTAAGACTTGCTTAATGTTCATGTTTCATATAAGTATGTACTTGACACTAACCAATGTTCAAGTTATTCTATCACTTTGTACGTTCAAGCATACATGAGGTAGGTTACTCAAGTATTGGCTATCACCATACTACTACCTATTATACTTCTATTCATCATTTTAGCTAAAATCTAAAAGTTCTAGCAGAAAAATTAATAATATTATTTTCATCTTAAGCCTGATTATCCTGATAGCAGGCCATACTCTCAAGATTTCTTTCTTAATCTAATCATTAAACCTAGTTTTTAATGTATTCAAATCATATACTTAATTACTAAGTGATTCTAGTCACAATGGATCGTAAAGATTCATTCCATCTTTACAAGTCAAGATATTTTGTAATCAATAAACTCTAGTTCAATTCATGATTATATTTTCCTAATTTTGAACAATTACTACTCATGACATTGATTTAAGAAGATCACTTTTTAACCTTCAATTTCATTCTTTAATGTCATAACCCACAAATATCACACTCGTCAATCTAGACTAGACTTTACCATAAAAATCACATAATTTCATAATAATATCACTAAAAAAATCTAAGTCGATCATAATTAGGTATTATCCACTCGATTTAAATCATACCCAAACTCTACCCATAGCGTATGAAGAACCCTAGCTATAATTGGGTTTTTGATTTCACAATTGGAGAATTTCTAAGAGTCTTTGTGGATGGAAGAACCCATATATGTATAAGCTACAGTTACCATAATCAAATCCCTAATACAATACTTCAACAATGGATGTTTTTTCTTTACCTAAGCTTCCTTCTATTCGCCTTCTTCTTTGGGATCTTTGGGGAATTTTGAATAAACGACTTAGTAAGGGTTTTTAATGACTTAAAATACTTTATACTAGTATATAAAATCAATATCAAATGACCCCCACTTAAAACTTTTAAAAAAGAATTTACAAATTAACCCCTTTTTAGGCAGCCACTCCTAGGTACCATAAGGGGACCTCACAAGCTATGGTAAAGACCATGATCCATGATCAATACCACGATCCATGGTACTTCCTGTGGTCCTTAGGAAATGGCTATGTCTTATGTATTGTCCTCAAAAATAACCAAGGGATACCACGATACCTCCCATGATCCGTGGTCAAGACCACGTGTCGTGGTAATGGTCGTGGTCCCTAAGAAATTTTCTTGGCTTAAAGGCATTTCCTCGAACAAGCCTAAGGATACTTCACGAGGCACCGCATAAACCATTGTCAAGACTACTATTTGTGAACATGGTTGTGAAAAAGGGTTGTTTCTTTGCTTAAATGGTCTTTTCTTCCATTATCTTAAGGCATCATCACGGTCCTTCCAACGAACCGTGGTCAAGACTAGTGTTTTGAAGGATCATGGAGCTATCCCAATTTGAGGCAGCCATTAGGGATCTACTGCCTTGGCCTCACGAACCCCACTAGGGTTTGTGTTACACACCACTGTCCATGATGGTTGTCGTGGTCTTGAGGTAGTGTGCTCCAAACTTGGGGCAGCCTTGGCCCTTTGCTTAGGCTTAGCCCCTTGCCTTGGCTCTTTGAAACCTTCCCACTCTATTGGACCCTCTTCTATTGGTCTCCTATCCTTCTATTGTTCATAAAAAATTTGTGCTACATCCCTAAATTTGTAAGAGGATACCTCCATATTCTATACCGAAGTTAACCCATGATATCAAGCACCTTATACACCCCATCTATAAAATCTTGAGAATATTCCTCCATTTTAGAATGATAGAACTATGGAGGGTTCATCGTTAAAAATACTCTCACCCTAAAAGTCAGCCATTCCACTTATTGGTTTTGTTAGATGTATTACTTCCCTTTTATCTTGGTTCGTCATGGCTTGAGTCAATATTTAGAAAGCCTGATTTATTTCCACATTTTTCATAGACCTCGAATCAATAGGAAATCGAGGAGGAGCTTGTGGTGGAACTCGGAGAGGAACCTTTTGCTTATCATTATGTCCCTTATCCCTCCCAGGGCTACCCCTAGTATTTGCCACAACCTAAAAAGAATAGGGCACACATTAGAAGAAGCACCTACTAAAGCTAAACTTTGATGGCACGATATAGAGAATGAAGAAGTGGGATTTCTTAAACAGCAAATAGCATTCTATTCATTAAGGTGATACTCTTTACATATATGAACAAGACTCTACTAGAAACCATTTGAGACAATTGTAGAACCATTGTAATCCTTGTGCTTTGTTTACCAAGTTTGTCACGACCCAAGGGTACCCCCTATAAATAACATGACGTACATCACCCTGAGGAGGTCTTTACTTCATATTTGTCTCAAATTGAGGATTAAACTCTAGAATAAAAGTGTGGGGATGTAGACCATATAAAAGTCTAAGAAATAAAGGAAATAATGGGTTTTTCCTTGAAGCTTTGAGGATTCACCAAATCTTCAACTCTTCTTGCTCCTTAAAAAACCTCCAAAAGATGTGAATCTTAGAAACTCTATATTTTATAAGAATGTAGAAAAAGTATGTGTTAGTAAAAAAAGTACCAATTATGATATCTAGCACAACATAATAAGAGAATATCAAAATGGTTAGTCGATATAACACATAAGCATTAAACATAACAACATAACCATAACATAATCTCCGATATAAGCATCATATAATCGTAAGGCAACATAAGACATAGTTAATGAGTAGATGAGATAAGTCTTATTGCTAATAATAAGTCTTCAACATAAAAAATCATAATTGACTCTTAGTCATCTCTACCATACCAGAACCATTCTGAAGTAACCTTAAAAGCATGCAAGGGCAAATCATGAATAGCATCTGGTAATACCATGCATCCGAGAATCCTTTCTTGGTCCTATTAATAATAGTCTACACACATGAATAAGTGATAAAGATTTTCTAACATGAGAGCAGCATACATTTAAATATACTCAAAGCACACTTGTACAATGCATGAAAGGAAACCCATACTTCCCTTCACACATAGCATATTCTTGAAGTCATTGTAGTCAAATTTACCCTTCATTTTGTCTCATTATTAGATTACTTCAAGTAGAGAAAGGAATATCTCACCTTTAGTCACTACTAAAGTGGAAGGGAACTATAGTACAATCCTATTTGAAGATTCATTACTCACAAGGACACTTTCTTTAATAACCCTATGTCATACTCGTACAATGCATGCATGCATTTTTTGTTTGGAACCTAGTTCCTCTCTTTATCTTTAGAACACTATATGGTACAATCTTAAGCACATCTTATTTCATCATTAGGTTGAACCTTATGAGATACTACTTTTACCATGTCTAGGTTTATTGTTAACATGGATTCTATGAGATACCACCTTAAGCATGTCTAAGTTCATTTTTACTCTTTAACACTATGAGGTACTTCACTAAGTAAGCCATACTTAAATTATGCTTTAGAACACTATCAGATACTTCTTCAAGCATGTCTTAGTTCACAAATATGGAAATTGCTACTAAAAAAATTAAATCAACTATGTGAAGATTTTCATGTCATAAGACCTAACTTTGGGAAAACACACACTCTACTACGTAAGAGTCCCCCCCCCCCCCCCCCCCCCCGCGCAACTTGTATAGTCCTCACAGTAACTAGGTGTGGTTCTCCTTTAACATTGGAGTTTGCACCCTCTCTTGTGTTACACACCATCTCATTGTCAATATCCACTTGAGGACAAACATACACATTAATTTTTATAACTATTAATACTTGTTTAACATTCATGTCTCATATGATGATGTCATTGACAACCGATGCATGTTCATGTGATTCCATTACTTCATACTTTCAAGCATTCATTAGGTAGGTTAAGTAAGTATAAATGTTTTACCTAACTTCTACCTATTATACTTCTATTTATCACCTTAGGTTTACTCCAAAAACCCCAGCATAAATACTTAATCATAGTAGCTTCACTCTAAAACGCTAACTATCATGATCTCAAGCCTTACTCTGAAGCTTTTTTTTGTTGATCTCATAATTAAACCTTGTTATCAATGTATTTTAATTACATATTTAATTAATATGTGGTTCTAGTCATACTTGATAATAAAGGTTCCGTTCCATATTTACAAGTCAAGATCCTTCATATTCAATGGCATAAACCCACAAATATAACATTTATCGAATTAGACTAGGGTTGACAATACAAATAACATAACTTCATCATTATATAACTAATAAAATATAAATTAATCATAATTAGGCATTATCCACTAGACTAGAATCATACCCAAACCCTACACACAATGTAAGAAAGAACCCTAGATAGAATTGGGCTTTTGGTTTAACAATTGAGGGATTTATAAATTGATGCATTGGTGGAAGAATCCATAGATAAATAATCTCCACATACCTTAATAAAATCCTAATATAGTCTTTCAAGAATCGTGTTTTATTCTTTTCCTAAGCTTCCTTCTTTTCTTCCTTTACTTCTTCTTGAGCATTTCTTGAGAGACGAATATTTTGGGATGATGAACTTTGGGATCTTTTGGGTTTTAAAAATTAGTGACTTAGTTGGGGTGGTTAATGACTTAAAATATATATATTGGTAAATAAAATCAAATATAATTACCCTCACATACAACTAATAAAAAAGGAATTTACTAACTAACCCCTCACTAGGCAGCCACTCCGAGGCACTACGAGAAGATTTCATGAGCCGTGGTAAAGACAACAAGCCGGGGTCTTGCTCGTGGTCCTTGAGAAGTGGCTAACGCTTGTGTATTGGCCTCCAAAAAACAAGGAGATGACCAAGTGACCTCCTATGATCTATAGTCAAGACCACAATTCGCGGTGATGGTGGTTTTCCCTAGGCAATGGTCTTAGCCTCAAGGCCTTGCCTCTCACAATCCTAAGAATACTTTACAGGGCACCTTACGAATCATGGTTACGACTATTAGTCATGAAAGTGTTCATGAACAATGGTAGGTTCTTGTCTTAAAAAGTCGTTGATTCCCTTAACCTAAGGCATCTTCACGTACTTTCCCACGAACCATGGTCAAGAATATTGGTCGTCAAGTGGATCATAGAGGTATTTACGTTGATTCATACGTTAGGGATCTAATTCTTAGCCCCACAAAATAAATAATGAGTCGTGGTCCACACCACTTGTCATGGTGGTTGTCGTGGTCTTGAGGCATTGCGCTCCAAGCTTTTGGAAGCTATGGCCCTTGGCTTAGGCTTTTACCTTTGCCTTGGCACTTCCCTTCTCAACCCTCAATAGAGTCTTAAATGGTCTTCTATGTTATGGGGTGTAACATGGGCCTTGACGTTTAACTCCTTAACCCCTCATTCTAAAAACGGGAATGTTCATCTATGACTCTTATCCATATTCATCAAACTCTAGATATCTAGATTGACGCTCTAGCTTGCTCTATTTTTTTCGGATGTGTTACATGGTAATCCTCCTGTTTAGATATGGAAGATTTTGTCCCTCACTGTCATATATGGTGAGGTTTGTTGCATAGATCTCCTCATTGTCGGAGCTCACCTCTATTGGTGTCGGCTGAACAGGACCTTTCCCTTTCCTTTTCAACCTTTTGGAGGAAGTTTTGTAGGCGATGCTCAAAAAGTAGTAGCTTCCCCATTTATGAAAATTTCACGTGCCCTCTTTCAAGGCATTTGATTTCAACCAATCACTTTGGTCTAGGTATACCTGCAAAACAATGTTGAAAATGTTAGATATAATTGAGAAAATAAAAAATCACATCACATAAGTTTTGTAAATACTCGCCCAACTGGCCGAAAAGTCGTCGAACACCTTTGGCAAGCAAAGATGGGCTCGTTGAAAGTTCTGGCACAAAAATATTTCTTAATAAGCACAAGTGGGTGATTACCAAGTCCATTCGATAAATTGCTCGCACTTTTCAAAGAACTAGAAATATCTCACTGGAAGTTACAGAACAATTATGTTAATTACGAGTGTAGACAGGCGATCTATAGGGACTTTCAGTGAGTCGTCAAATAAACTCGGTGAGCTTAGGCATATCTACGAATGTTTCATAACTCAAACTAATAAATTAGAGGAATAGAAGGCGATAAATAGGGGCTTAGGTGAACCGCCAAACTACTCAGCGAGCTCGACCCAGCTCACTGAATAGTCCAACCTGCCCATTTTTCACCCAAACCTTTAAAATATATCCAGCACAAAATTAAAATTAAACTATTTCTCTACCCAATTAAAATAATACCCAAGCACACGAGATACTCAGACTCCCGTTGACATATATTTTCCTTAAGAATGACATCAACTACTCCATTATTGCGCAATATTTAACAAAGAATACAATTCAAGGTTACTCAGACTTCACCTTATTGGACCCATAACATTTTAAACACAACCTTACAATTTCAACAATCAATGACACGAGAATTTGCTATTTAAGGCTAAATAATCATGATTTCAACTAAATACTAGTAAATAAAGAAACACATCATACACAAAGAAATACTAACAGAGATAACTACTATAAAACAACAATGTATATTATTTACAACCAGTTACAAATTGCAATTCAAAAAGCCACCTAGGCTAGCAATGAAATCCAATTGTCCACCCGAGAAAAAGATCCATGTAAACAATACAAACAAAAGTATGAGAAAATAATATAAGCGGTTATAAGAGTATGGAAGTGAAGTTATGAAAATAAATAGATTTTTAATTTAAAATGGTTCGGCCTTTAGAGACACTTCCATTCACATACGTGTCGACGATCACGACTTACGTCACCAAACCCATCTATACAATACGCCAAGTGGAACTTTAGCTCGACGAGCTTAATATAAATCTAAGAAAACTAGGTGGTCCCAATAGAAATCCAACTCAGCTCGCCTACCTTTTTGGTGAGTCAATAACATGTACGATGAGTCGTATATCTATTCGGTGAGTCGCCGACTAGACTTTCGCTCGCCTAGTTTCAATTTTCCCAAATTTCAACTTTTCAACTTCCACATTTAACACCCGCTATTAAAAAAATAATAATAAAATCATTAAAGATTGGGTTTCCTCTGAAGAAGCGTCTTATATATCATCGTGTCAAGAAGTGGATATGATTTTTAAGATTAACCTTTTGGGTTAGACAATGTATCAATTTGTAGATCTCCTTTTGGACTTGTTTTCAATGAGACTTGACCCATTTGTGTTTCCTATTATTTGATGGGAACTGAGTGAGAGGTTCACTAAGTCAAGATTCCTATAGAAGTGTTAAAACAATACGTTGTTTGGAAGTCCTTGAGTAAGACATTGAACTAATAACTTACGGAATATCAGACACGTCTCATGGATTGGCTCACCCTCCAAAAGGTTTAAAACCAAAATATTATGTCTCAATGACATCATCTCCGAAAGAGGGAAGCACTTTACATAGAATGCCTTTGTAAGTTCATCCTAAGTTGGGATTTAATCCCTCGATGAATCAGCTAACATTTCTATATCTTCTCCGAACAAAGGAAAATTGATCAACCAGAGACTGAATGAGTCTTGTGAGATGTTCTTGAACGAAAATGGACCACATACGTCCACAAAATTCTGAATATGATCATAAGGATCCTCTTGAGCTAGTCTTCTATATAATCCTTTAATTTGCAAGAGTAGCAACATTGTGATAGTGAAATGGAAGACAAAATTCCCCTCAACTGGAGGTAAGTGTATAGAACCAACCCCCCAATTCAATTGGGTTATTCACGCAATTCCTAATTCCGTCATCATCTTTGTGGCAAAGTTGGCTACCCGTACTTTTTTTCACACTCATTAACTCTTACGTTCAAACACAGCCAACACAAACTCAAAATAAATTTAGTCGATTCAACTTCAACATAAAAAGATCATAATTAAGACTTCAATTAGGGAATTCTAAACAACTCTCCACGGTAGAAGCGCCATTTTTATAAATTCTCAACTATATATCATCAAATATTAGGTATAGGCCATCGTAATCTAGTATGAAACACAATAAATTAGTTAAGGTCGAATACACAAGAAGCGGTACAAAATTGAATTCAAATATGTTGTTATAAATGTGATCTATTCTGTAGTAGGAGTAGATATTATTTAAAACCTTTAGAAAAATTAAAGGCTGACACAAATGTCAGACGGGGAGATCGATTTGTTAATTAGCAATAAATATAGTTTCAAAAATAGGGGATACTACAAGTACATATGAACTGTTGGGGATGTGATCGATTATAAGATAATTCTGTTATATGGGTAATTAGAATTTACTAATAATAGTTAAATCTCAATAGGTAGACTAGACTATAGATGCAATAGCTTTCTCTTGAACAACTACTACGCCTAAAGCTAGTTCTCTCGAACCTCACAAGCTTAACAATATAAATATCTCAAAACCTTAATTCATCTACTCTCTCAAGTTAGATAAATAAAATCGAGTTTGGATTAACTTTCTCGAGTTGAAACCACATAAAACAAATAGCTACAGTCATTAATCAATAAACTATGTTCTAAAACATCTTAATCACTCAAGCCGAAAACACTAAGTTAGAATTGCATTTGCAACTATGATTCATAGATTAATACACATTAATAAATTAAACCCACTTTAAAAAAACAGTTAGTAAACAACAATACTCATAATCTAATCAAGAAAACAATTATATGATTACTCCCCAAAAATTAGGGTTTTATCTACACATATAAAAAGAGAATAACTCAATCCTACTATGTTCTCCATAATCTATGTAATGCAATTAAGTCTTTAAAATGGTCCACAAATGTTCAAAAGCGAAAGCCCACTTTGAAATCTACTTGAATATCCTTCAACAAGGTTCAAAAATCAAGAAAATACTCAGGAACAAGAAGAAGTAAAAGGATTCTTTCCAAGGATAGCTAATAAATAGTTTTGAAATTTAATTTATACTTTTCCAAATTAAGGGGTGTCGGGCCATTAAGCGAGGTTAGTCGAATGATTGCTCCATTCCACCACTGAGTTTCTGTGGTTCATATCCTCAAGGTTTCGTAACTTCGCGAGATCCCAGTTAGTGTCACCGGTCCATTTGTCGGTTCACCGATTGCCCAAATCTAACGCAAATTTGGATTCTCCCTAGGAATAGCACTCAAGAGATTTAGGGAAGATAAAAGACCCACTTGGTGTCTCACCGAGTGAGATCACCACGATTGTCTTTCTTTAACTTCTTCAACCTTTTTTTCTTTTTTTTAATGTTAATGTCCTTTCTTTACCCCTTAGCCTTCATTGTGGAAAATAAACATTTTCACATCAATTTCACACATACATTAGTCATTGAGGACACATAAACGAAGAAAAACAAGTCCTAAATGATTCAATATCTCAAACACATCAATAATAACGACAAACATTATTGAAAAAATCTGGACATAGGGCAACATGTCGGTAAGGAACTTGGAACCAATATGTTGCCTTCATGCTCATCATTGCTCATTATCATAAGTTTTGAAAAAAATTGACACAAATTATAATAACATATAACAAATAATTACACTTTTCTTAGATGAAGAGGTTAAGGTTATATCTATTGTTGAATGGAATGAATCTCACATCGCTGAAAGCCGAGAATTATGGATTTCTTATTAGCTTTTGGATAATTCTTCTCCTTTCTAGCCACATTTAAGGTATGTAATAAGTTTAAATCTTAATTCAACATGATATTAAAGTCAAGTAAAATATATATATATATATATATGTGTGTGTGTGTGTGTGTGTGTAAAAATTGTTAATATTAAATCATGTATTCATAACTCCAAAAAGGGTTCGTGGCTTTTTTTGGCAACAATGAGGAGTATGAAAATGTCAAGAAATAAACAATTGAAGGAGAACTCCTTTATATTTTATGCATATTTTGTAGATAATGAAACTAATTCAAGTGTTATCTTGTGTACTATAGATGTGAATATTTATTGAATTGTTTCATCAATAAATTCAAAATCCTTCTGCAATATCTATTCTAGTGTCTATATGATATAGTAAGTAGTGGAGTAAATGAATTTTAATGATGATATTCAAAATATGAAGCAGTAAGTACGCGATCTAGTCAAAGGAAGTTCAACGCTACTATATATGTCTATATATAGATCAAAATTAACTTTATCTTTCTGACCGAAAGAATGATTTAAAGTATCGTTATTTTTATGAATTTAGTACCTGAACTTTCAGGTGTATGGGTTTCTTATTTGAATGAAATCTCACCCATTATCTAACAAAATACATGTCGAATGAAATTTAGACTAGACCAAATCTTTGAATACAATCAGCAAAAACTGTGTCACAATTTAATTAACCCATAAAATTTTGTTCGCGTGGCCATATTTGACTCATTAGCTTCGAGATGTGTCTAGATAAATATAATTGATAATAGATTATATAGGAATACCATAATGTGATAGCTCAGTAAGAAACTAGAAAGAAAATAACACTCATTATCTCTTCATCAATTAATTAACTCTTGATCATTGTATTTTAATTTTATTTAGTTGTCTTTTTTAATCAGAAAAAAAATGGATTAAAAAAAAGTTCTCAGTATTTTACCCTTGAAACTATTAGTCCTATTTAGTAATTGATGAATCCTAGATTTGGACTTATTTTGGGCTTTCATTAAATAAATTTAGCATCCTAAAATTCTTAATTTGTGCCATAAATTAATGATATATCCTTGATTTTTCAGGTATATGGATTGAGGAACAAAGAAAGGACACTAACATGAAAAAGAAGCAAAACAAAATTAAAAATGAAGAAAGGCGAGCCTGGTGATCACAAGGGCATTTGCTTAATCAACGAGTGGCTATCAGACTACCTAAAGTTCAAGTGTATCAAGCCCTGAAGAAAAGAACTACTCGGTGATGAAAAGGGGCTGTCGGCGAATTCACCGAATAGTTTCGCAAAGACATGATAGATCACCGAAAGTTATAGACCTTAAGGATGTTTAATTTCACGTCGAAAAGGCGAGGGAAGAGTTAAAAGGGCGGGTCGCCAAGTAGTTTGGCGAGCCTGACTTAATTTTTTGAATGTCCATTTGTAATTATTTATGGCGACTATATATTTGATTTTGAAAATTTAGTTTAATATCTTTTGACATCTAATTTCCATTGAAATATTTTTTTGATGGTTTCTCTTAAGTATTTCTTAGTTTTTCATGAATCGTAGAGACTCAACTTGGAGAATTTATAATTCGATTTCAAATTATTTTTTTTTGAATTGAAGAATTATAAATCTTGAATTTTCTTACATAGTTAATGGCAAATAGATTTGGTAACAACTTTTATCTTTTTATGATGTTCGGCTAAAATCTCAATTATTGGGGTGTGATCAAGTGATTATGGATTGAATTGATTTATGGGTATTTCTAACTACTAGTTTTAAATGTTGTTTAAAATTGATTTTAATCATTAATTGAGGTTTAATTTATAAATTATAGTTGCAAATGCTGTTCTACTTTTGTGTTCTTGTCTTCCTCAAGAGAGATGTTTTAGAGGTAACATGATTGATTGAGGAGTTGGGTGGGTTGAATAATGGTGTGTATTGTTCTTCAATGTCATGCTTGTTGGTGTTCCAAATAAATCACATGATTTGGGGTAGTTGTTCAAGAAAAATATATCCCTCGTACAGTATAGTCTAGTCACTTATCTTCAATTGCTTACTAGAAGTTTCAATTACCCATATATTTATATTTGCGTAAAATCAATCATATCCTTAGAATATATATCTCCATTTTTATTTCAAATCATTTGTGACTGTTTGTAGGTGATAATTATAACAAAAATGACATTCGTGTCACTCCTTTAATTTGATATATATTTTTCCGATAATATTTATTCCTATGGATGATGAGACCTTATTCATACATCTTAATTAAATTCTAAACATGTACCGCTCCCTGTGGAACTTGACTCCAACTTATTTATTTCTGTTTTATACACATGTACCGCTCCCTGTGGAACTTGACTCCAACTTATTTATTTCTGTTTTATACTCATTTATGATCGTTGACACTTAAATTTGGAATAAGTGTCTTTGAAACGTTAATATTCAAAATGGCGTCGCTACAGGGGTATTGTTTAAAATTCTTTTTTTGAAATTAAATTTGGTCCTTTTTATTCATATATTTATCTACCTAATTTTAGTTTTGTTTTTTTGTTAGTTGTGTTAAAATAGAGGAGGAAATGAGCGTAAATGGAAGTAATTGTAGTCAAGTTGGTCAATAAAATGACATTAGGAATCTAAATGATATCAATAACCCAAATGTCAATGAAAAAATTGGTTGGTGTTGGCGCAATATTTGCCTCGGGGTGAAGGAAACGTTGTGTTTCACATCAAATGCTTCGCGTTGCAGCTCTTATAGCTGAAGGGTTTGTTTGGTTGGGTAGCCCATTACGATCCATATGAGAATATTAGGAATTTTGTTGATATATGTGGACCATTCTCCTTTAAGAACGTATCTCTTCAAATGGGGCAACTAATGTTGTTCCCATTTTCTCTTACGGGTTAGCAAGCAAGTTTGGCTGAACTGCCAAAGAGATTTTATCACTTCATGTGCTTTCAAGTACCATATTTCCCCGTTCAAAGATGATTACTCTTCGGGACAATATCCAAAGCTTCAAGCTCTTAGAGGGTGAACCAATCTATGAGACTTTGCTGAGGTTTAAAAAGATGGTACTGCGATGCCCAATTCATGGATTGCCCAATAATGTAATACTACAATAGTTCTACAGAAGCCTCAATTCGGTAAACAATGGACTGGTTGATCAATTCTCTCAGGGAGGTATAATGCATAACCCTTATGCAATAGCAACCCAACTCGCTGATGTAATGACGAAAATTAACTGTGCATGGTACACACGCGAAGATCAAGTCTCTCTTCTTACACATAAACTTACAAAAGGAGCATATCAAAAAAGATGAAGAGAGAGACCATAACATGGAAAAATGATGATCGAGCTGGTGTTCTTAGCCAAGAATGTCATGGGTGCTGGTAAAAAAGCTTTGATATTATCGGTTGGGGGTGTAAACCCCAAATAAGACAAATTATAAGCAATATACGAAGAGAAAGTTAACTTCCTAAACAACCAAAGAGGAGGTTATCACGCAAACTAACAAGGTCAGCTGGTAAATAACATTGAAATAGAGGTGAGGGCTAAAAAGACTGTGAAAGATATTGTCGATGATAGTAACGCCACTTGGAAGGGTAGAGAAGCAAACAATGATAGATGTGTGCCTCCCATGAGCATCAAAAGCGAAAAGGTAATGAGTGTGGTCATACATAAGACATGCTTTCATTCTTTCTCAACAATGTTGAAGGGTCTGATAAACTAATGAATGAAATAAAGGAGGATGTGTCAACTCTCGACAAGATAGTGTAACCTCTCTTTCAGTCTCTATCAAGCAGTTGGATGTGTCAACTCTCGACAATTATTTTCACATGTAAACCCAAGACAACAGTGGGGGTTTTAGAGTGATACTATGATGAACCCCAAGAATGAAGGTTCAATGGGTATTTTTGTCATGACACGATGTTAATTACTAAGACGCTTCTTCGGAGGCAACCCAAGTTTTCATGTCTTGAATTAAATTTTTCAAAATTGGTGTTAATTGTGCAGGTTGAAAAGTGGAGTGTCTTTGAGAATGTGTTGGTTGGCAGGACAAGAGTCCAGTCTTTGACTTGATGTGGTTGCGAACCCGACTTGGACTGCCGTTGGATCCACAAAAATCTAAGGTGAATGTCTGTAAAACTCGGTGGACCAATGGTTGAATTGGCGAAGAGGTCGGCAAGCCAAATTTTGTCCTCAATTTGGACCCCCAAAGGAATTGGAGTTACTGTAAAACTCGATACGGTAAGTCGCCGCTCGGTGCATCGCCGAGTGGTTCGACATGGTCTACTTACACCACTCAAAGGGCTGTGAACTAAAAGTTTTTAAAAGGCCAAATGATTTAAAAATTCAAATCTTTCATATTCGCTCATTTCAAACCCCATACTCTCTCACCCACACTCTAGACTTTTTATATTTACCTATTTTATTGCTTTTGTGTTGGATCTCTTTCTCAAATTTGAATTACATTGCTCCCTAGCATATCAAATTCTGGATTCAGATTAGAGGTTGGTTTTCCCAACACTGAGCCTTCTCAAATTTTTGAAGCTCCCTCTTGCTAGTCCTCTCAAGCTCTGTGTACTCAAAAGTCCGATTGGAGCGTGGGAGCTTCCTAGAACGACATGATGAATCATATAGTGGCATCTTATCTCTGAATAGTGCATATAACACGAATTATCAACCGGTATTTGTGAGGGCCGACTAAGGCTCACTCTTACGCGATGTGAGGAGGGAATTAAGATCATCCTTGAGACTATCTAGCTCCATCTAGAAGGAAGAAATATATATGGTGGGCGTTGGTTCTCTATGACACGTAGCTCAAATGTGTCAAGGCTCTTGTTAACTATGTTCACCTTCCGGTCCATCATTTGCTTCATCAGCTACTCAGTCCTAGTCGCGGACTCCTAAATCACATGTTTGATCCATGTTCACCAATGTTATAGTGGTGTATCCATCTTGGCCTCCGGCTTCTGAACACGGGCTAGGGGCCCAGTAGTAGTTACTGAACCGTGAGTGGGTCTAGAGATGCTAGACGTTTTTTTGAAGTTTAGAGAACGGGAAGCCGATGCATTCTCAGTAATGACTCGGGGGGAAGGATCCACCTCTGCATTTGTTCCACATTATCAACTAAGTCAACTCCAAATGGTGCCACCTCAATTTGCAACTCTTTACACAGTGCTTCTATGTTTTCCTCATCTCGGATAAGACTAATATCTAGTGTCTTGGTCTCCTGAATCAACTTGTTAGAATGCCAAACTAACACTCCAGCATCCAGCATTAAAAAAATGAGGAATGGAAAGGGGTAAGTGGTTGTGGACTTGAAGACCCTCTCATGAATCTCCATAATCAGCATGTGGGAAAAATCTATCTCGAACAAAACAACAAGAATAAAAACCATGAATGCACATTCCCATGTAACCACATTGTCTACATGCGTAGGAGACAACTACTTCCGCACCAGTATAGCCAGAGAATTCGCAAGAAAATGTAAGCTAGCCTTTTTATGCCAAAGCTCGGGGTAGTGACCCACTTAACGCGCTCACTATCTGTAGCAAGGTTATGGACTATACAATAAATTAGAGTCTCCCTCTGTTCTACATTCATCTGGAATACTTTTCTCCTAATGATGTCCCAACGATAATCAAATTCGGCTGTGTTGATTTCTAATGTGTGTCCTTGGACATAAAGGAACCTACAGATGGTAGCCTCAGATATATCAACCTTAAACCCACGCACTAGTATAGAAGTGAGTGGAACCTAGACGGCAAGCTTGGCCCGTCAATCAATAGAACACCAAGGGGTAGTTGCATAGGAAACATAAAACACCATGATAATCTCCTCATTATGAGACCCTAGGCTAAGACCATCCACTCACTCTTTATCGGTGGAAGAGAGAATAGATGTCAATCACAGTTTAAGGGCTGCATGTGAGTTCCTTGCGCTCTTTGGTAAACAAACAGGCCATCTTCTCTTTCTCATTCAGCATCTTGATGTCTTGGTATATCAGCCAATACCCACTCACACACTATTGATTAGGCTCTTGAGAAATTAGAGCATGACCTTTGGTTGGAGTCACTGGAATAGTATCTCGACTAGTAAACTCATCAGACAAGGCCAGGTGTACAAGATCCATACGTAGAGCAAGAACTGGAGCTGCTAGTAGAGGCGGATTGTGATCTAACCGGTAACCCAATTAATGTATCCACCTCATAAGACTTGGATAATGTGACTACATCGGGAACCAACTGTCGAACTTGATTCCAATTGGTGCATGGTGTCATAGAAGATTTCGTAGTAGTGGGTGGGACATTATGGGGATTAGTTATGGATATGTATCTTTATGTATTAGCAAAATGGATGGTTCCACTGATTTGGACTAGCCCTTCATTGCCTAAAGCTTTCTTCGGAGCCATTATACCTACAGAATCTTAGTACCAAAACAACCTTATAACACACTAGAAATTTTTTTAGAGAAAATAACAAACAAAATCAAAACTTTTCTATAGAGTAGCATCATTAGCCATCTACGGTGGAGTCCTACGGTTTGTGGGTCCCCTTAGTAGGTCAGTGGTTCCAAAAAGTTATGCTTTGATGGGAATCATGAATGTGCAGAATCCTTTGTAGGTAGACCTATGGACCGTAGTCCACCTTTATGGTTCCACACTCAGTGGCTTCTCCATCTGTAACAGACCCACATACCCAATCTACGATCCGTGGATGGGGTCTCGTGGGTAAGGTATATGCCTGGTATAAGACATACTTCATATCTAAACAATTTTTCAGATACTGATCCTAAGACTAATCATATATTTGAACATAATTTAACATAGTTTCTCATCCCTAGAGTTCTGATTACTCATTATATTAGCATACAAAAGTAGGAACCGTAAGTCAAAACTTCAATTTAGACTATTTACCTTGAGTTATTCGCTTACAAGTACAACACAATCAAATTCTTTCATCTCAAGAGTGTTTCTAACCGTAATTTATCATGAAATTTCATAGAAAAAGAATCCAAGGTCAAGATTCACTTCATGACTTCACTTATTGAACAATGAATACTTGATGTCAATGTTATGCTTTAAATTCTTAACTTACATGTATTTGAAGTGTGTGATTGTGTAATTCAATAGACTCTGAGACCATTGTGACACTGAACTCGCACATTGAACTCTTTTGGTGAGGGAAAAATGGGATTACCAGTTTTGGGAGAGAGTTGGGAATGAATATTTGAGAGAGGCGATAATATATTTGGTCGATGAGAGTGATTTGGGGATATAATGAGTATGTTTTCGGATTTTGAGGGGTTAGAAACGGTTAGGAGAGGATATGGGAAGTGGGGATGAATTTCAAAATGAAGTGTTTTTTATTAAAAAATGTCCTGGTTGGGTCAACAAACCCTAGATTTGAACCCACGTGTAAGCCCAGAGTTACCCCGAGATGTGGACACGAAACTCATGACCACAAGTGATCCCAAACTAATCCTGCTGGCATGATCATGAGCATACTAAAATATTAAACTGTTGCGGAAGCTAAATCATACTTAAGATGAAAAGATGGGGAATACTCATATTCAATAACTAAGATATTTGGAACAATGAGTTAAATATATAAGAGAGATTAACTAAATACTAAGCTGAATCTAACTATGTCTTAAAATAGACTCTAAACTAGACTAAATATTCTGGGACAAGCCCTAGAAAAATCTAGAAACAATTGAAACTAAACGACTAATGACTGAAATGAAACTCATGACTTTTGTCCTCGGAGAAGGAGGACTCACCACTGAATCTGCTGAATTGGAGATCGGGAAATCGATCTATGCGTGGTCTGGATGCTGAGAACTTGAACCTACATCATGAGAAGATGTAGCGCACGTATGCGTCAGTACTTGAAAGTTACTGAGTATGTAGGATAGAGTAAAGATGAAATAAAACATAACTAAACAAGCACAAAAACAAGTAAAACAATCTGAACGTGATGTGCTGATTTTAGAGCTAACTGGATGAAATGACCAATTAATAATATGCTGAAACAGAATACTGAATATACTGATAAATGGTCAATGCAGAGAGTCTAACTAAACTGTGGGAGATACTAATAACAGATAATCCACATAGCTAAATGTGGAGTCCGATGTATACGCCCTATCGAGAGGACCCAATATACCCTGGAAAAGGTATAAAGGCATGCTGGCGTGATCACTAAACTGATTTCCCACAGAGGGGACTTACAACCTTCATGTCTAGTAGTTCTTTGAATATTGGGTACGCTAAACCCTAGTCCAACTCTTTTCTCAATGAATTTTGTAAATTGACTGATTATATCTGAATATCTGTAAATACTTGATAGCTTGAAATAGAACATGCAAATTGAGAATGCAACAATTAATCTTGTAATCATACATTTATAAATGAGGCATGTATATCTGAAGTGTCTGAAATATTTGACCTAGCATGTGTAATTCAAGAACTAAAGAAATACAAGGCTAGGGTTCTAAAGTTCATGCGATAATCTGAATAATAACATGATAATCTGACTTGGAACATATATTTAATAAATTCATGAAGTTCTAACAATGTTCTAGAAACCCTAGGTTTAATTATGATAAGCGAATCAAGAACCTGACTGAAACTAAGGACCCAATGGGTGAAAGGAACTGACTGGTGAAATCCCACATACCCGGTGATTGAATCAACGGAAAAAAAATTATGTTTCGGGGCTGGAACTGTTGGAGCTTATGGCGTTCTTGAACTAGGGTTCTTGATCTTTTATCTCCACTCTTGCCTTTAATTTTCAATGTTTTGATTTAGTAATTTGACTTAGGTATGTTTTAATTATGTTTTTAGGCTTAAAATGAATAAAATCTGATGATTTAGGGTTGAAACGCCATAACTTAGGGTTTAAACGGATGGTAAAGGTAAAAAAGACCCCTAGGAAAGTTGCTGTCGGGAGTCACAACGGTCAGGACTGAAGGTTCGTCTTGCGCCCAACGCCCCATCATTGGGTCCGTCGTTAGGGCCTATCGACAGGCCTTTTCTAAAATAGGCATAACGTTTTACTCATAGGTTTTATTTTATCAAGGTTGGTGGATATGGAAAGATAATTCAATTATCTATCTGTGGGTAGGTCATGGGAGATCTACTTCATTTTATACTATGAGTTATGATCATTTTAAGTTAACCCAACTACATTTCCCCTTAACTAGTTGCAAATTTTCCACCTATGAACCATACTGGTCATCCATAGCTCTTGTCATAGAGTGGTTGAAGGGAGTCTTGATCGACAATCACGGACTACGGGCCGTTGTTTGACCTACGGACCATAAGTGTGTCCTTCGTCCAAGACTTAACCAATTTTCATAGGCTGAAATTTTTTGGGAGTTTCTGATCACATTCACGGTTGTGCAGGACGGATCGTGGTTCAAGCTATGGTCCGTCGATGCCACCGTTGGTAGCACCTGCAGATTTTTCTGGAAAACTAATTTTTGGTTTTTTTTATCTACGGGGTGTTACATTATCTCCCCCTTGGTAACATTCGTCCTTAAATGAAGACTAAACCAGCTGAAATAGAGGGAGAGAGATGTGAATCCCACTACTAAACACTGA
Organism: Solanum lycopersicum; assembly: GCF_036512215.1. Classification (NCBI taxonomy): domain Eukaryota; kingdom Viridiplantae; phylum Streptophyta; class Magnoliopsida; order Solanales; family Solanaceae; genus Solanum; species Solanum lycopersicum. Next base: position 22,958,274 of record NC_090804.1, on the reverse strand, counting down.
GTGTTGAGTTCAAATTACATGCAAATACGCTAAAAATGAAAGAACAAACTAAGTGAATATGATTCTAAAACTGAATTTATGCATGAATGACTGTTAAACTAAACAACAACTATTACCTTAAGCTGCAGTGGAATCGAAAGGAAAAGGTAAGCATACTTGGCTTTCATGGCTGCTTCTGCATCCCAAGTAGCTCCCACTACGGACTAACTCCTCCAAAAAATTTTGATTAAAGCGACTTCTTTGTTTCTAAACCTTCGAACTTGAGGGTCAAGAATCTCAACTAGTACATCCTCATAACAAAGACTATCTTTCACCGCTACACTCTCTAATGTCACTATTGAGGCTGGGTCACCCACGTACTTTTTCAGGAGTGAGATGTGGAAGACCAGATGCATTGCTGCTAATTTTGCTTGCAACTCTAACTCATATGCAACCTTGCCAATCCTTTTCAAGATCATGTAAGCGCCTACATATCTAGGATTGAACTTCCCTTTCTTTCCAAACCTCATCACCCCTTTCATAGGTGAGTCTTTCAGAAAAAACCAATCAACTTCTTGGAACTGTAGTTCCCTTCTCTTTACATATGAATAAGATTTCTGACGACTTTGGGCTGTCTTAAGTCTATCTCTAATGAGTTGCACTTTCTCCATAGCATAAAGGACTAAATCATGCCCTATCAAAGCTGCTTGACCTACTTCAAACCAACCAAAAGGATATCTACATCTACTCCCATATAAATCCTCATAAGGGGTCATTTGAATGCTAAAATGGTAGCTATTATTGTAAGCAAACTCAATAAGAGGAAGGTGATCATCCCAACTACTTTTGAAATCGATCACAAAAGCTCTCAACATATCCTTTAAGTTATGAAAGGTACGCTCTGCCTGCCCATCTGTCTGTGGATGAAATGTTGTACTAAGGTTAACTTGAGTACCAACACCTTTTTGAAATGACGTCCAAAAATAAGAGGTAAATTGAGGACCTCTATATGAGATGATAGACAAAATAACCCCATGCAACCTCACAATTTCAGTAAGGTAAAGCTTGTCATAGTCCTCTGTCAAATATGTAGTATTGACCGCCAAAAAGAGAGAAGACTTAGTCATCCTATCAACTATCACCCAAATTGAGTCATGGTGTCTGCTAGTACGAGGTAAACTTCTGATGAAATCCATATTGATCACATCCCACTTCCAAGTAGGAATATAGATCTCTTGAGCCATACCTCCTGGTTTCTGATGTTCTACCTTGACTTGCTTGCAATTGGGGCACTTACTGACAAACTCTGTTATATCCCTCTTCATGTCATTCCACTAATAGACTACCCGCAAATGGTGGTACATCTTAGTGGCACCTGGATGAAAAGAGTACCTCAAATTATGAGATTCTTCAAGAATATTCTGCCTCAACTATCCCACATCAGGAACACATAATCTACCTTGGTAGAGAAGTACACCATCTCCCCCTTGGGAGAAAACCTCCACTATCTGATTGTTGACTACACCCTTTAGTTCAAGCAAGATCGGATCACTCTCTTGCTTTTCATGGAACACCACTACCAAAGAAGATTCTTCCCTATTCTGAACTGTTACGCCGCTGTGTGATATGCTCATAAGGCGAACTCCCAAGAGATCAAGACTATGAACAACCTTCACTAGATCCTTTTTTCCCCTCAACATTGGCTACACTTCCCACAGATAATCTACTAAAAGCGTCAGCCACTACATTCACCTTTCCAGGATGATAATGCACACTCATATCATAATACTTAAGGAACTCAAGCCATCTCATCTAGCGAATATTCAACTCTTTCTGGGTGAACATATACTGAAGGCTCTTATGATCGGTGAACACATCTACATGAACACTATATAAGTTGTGTCTTCATATCTTGAGTGCAAAGACCACTATTGGAATCTTGAGGTCATGAGTTGGATAGTTCTTCTCATGCACCTTAAGATTTCTAGAGGCATAAGATATAACCTTATCTCTTTGCATCAAAACACAACAAAAAAGCCAACTCTGGATTCATCGCAACAGATCACATAACCATCTGAACCCTCTGGTAGAGTCAAGACAGGAGTTGTAGTCAAACTAGTTTTCAATTCTGCAAAGCTTTTCTTATAATCATCTGAACATTGTAACGTGACCATCTTCTTATTAAACCTAGTCAATGGTGAGGCTATGGATGAAAATCATTCCACAAACCTTCTGTAATAACCTGCTAGACCTAAGAAACTTGTGATATCTGTAGCAGAGGTATGTCTGGGCCATTGTTTCACTGCTTCTATCTTCTGCGAATCCACTCGGATCCCTTCTCTAAATACAATGTGACCAATCCATGACTAGAAAGACATCAAAATCTACGATTTCTAACTCTACAAGATCTGGTGAGGTGACTTTCTGAGATATTGCGACATGGTAATTTATGTATACCCCTCTAGCTATAACTGGAGCACCGACTAGAGTAGACACAAAGAAAGGTTCTGAGATATTTTTTTGTACTAACACTTAATTGGACTGCTATACTGAGTTACAACAGACAAAATCATGTTTGTTGTCTTTCCACTGAGTAAACCATATGTGCGTCACATCCTTGAGTTTGTAGGATGCCAATCTCACCTATAACAACCAGTTATTGACATCATACCAAATATTTTATTGACCTCATCAATAAACTTCTGTGGCTCCTTACCAACATGCGACCCTAAAAAAATAGACGGATTCATCCTAACGAAATCACAAAATGTGGCTACCAGTGATCGATCATTTCTATTATTAGGAACTACAACCTGCTGATTGTTCTGGTTGGTCATACTCTGAGCAAAAAGCTGAATTAGCTTACTGAAATTTTGCATTTGAACTTCCTTATATGGTAGTAGAGGAATTGCGTTAGTATTGCATGCATTAGCATTCCATGCTTGAGCTCTACGAGAAGGCATGATCTGAAACGTAGAACGTCAAGTTTAATTGGAATATGATCATACCTTATGCACGATAAGAGTAACAAGAATGTGATGTTTTTCCTAAAACACTTCATAGCCTCCCTCACATTAGATGTGGTGCACTTCACACCCATCAAAATGATTCTACTTATTACGGTTTTTCACACATCCTAGAACACTTAAACCTAGTGCCCTTATACTAAGTTTTTTCACACACCGAGCTACACCTGAGACGCGGACACGCAACCTCGGACCACAAGTGATCCCAATCTAACCCTGCTGGCATGATCTTGAGCATACTAAAGATAATAAAGTGTTGCGGAAGCTAAATCATACTTAAAATGAAAAGATGGGGAATACCCATATTCTATAACTAAGATATTTGAAACAATGAGTTTAATACAAAAAAAATATTAACTCAATACTAAGCTGAATCTAACTATGTCTGAAAATTACCTCTAAACTAGACTAGAAATTCTGGGACAAGCCCCAACTAAATCTAGCAAAAACTGAAACTAAATGACTAAAGACTTCAATGAAACTCATGACTGTTGTCCTCAAAGAATGAGGACTCACCACTGAATTTGATGTACTGGAGATCGGGAAATTGATCTATGCGTGATCCTGATGATATGAACCTGAACCTACATCACGAGAAGATGTATTGCACGTATAGGTCAGTACGTGAAAGGTACTGAGCATGTAGGATAGATTAAAGCTGAAATAAAACATAACTGAACAAGCACAAAAACAAGTAAAATAATATGAATGTGATGTGCTGATTTAAGAGCTAACTAGATGCAATGACCAATTTATAAAATGCTGAAACTGCATACTAAATATATTGATATATGGTCAATTCATAGAGTCTGACTGAACTGTGGGATCTACTAATAAATGATAATCCACATAGATAAATGTGGAATTTTATGTATACGCCCCATCGAAAGAACCCAATATACCCTGCCAAAGATATAAAGGCATGTTGGCGTGATCACTAAACGTATTGCCCACAGAGGGGACTTACAACCTACATGGCTAGTAGTTCTACGACTATTTAGTACATTAAACCCTAGTACAACTCGGTATTATGCTACTCCCAATGAATTATGTAAATTGACTGATTATATCTGAATATCTACAAGTACTGGATTGCTCAAAACTGAACATGCAAACTAAGAATGCAACAATTAATCTAGTAATTATGCATTTATAACTAAGGCATGTATATCTGAAGTGTCTGAAATATATGACCTAGCATGTGTAATTCAAGAACTAAAGAAATATAAAGTTAGGGTTCTGAAATTCATGCGATAATCTGAGTAATAACACGATAATCTGATTTTGAACATATATTTAGTAAATTAATGAAGTTCTAACAATGTTCTAGAAACCCTAGGTTTAATCATGAAAAGAGAATCACGAACCTGGCCGAAACTAAGGACCCAATGGGTGAAAGGAACGGACTAGTGAAATCCCACATACATGGTGGTGAAATCCACGGAAAAATACATAAGTTTCGGGGCTAGAACTGCTGCATCTTGTGGCGTTCTTGAACTAGGGTTCTTGAGCTTTTTTTTCTTCTCTTGCTTCTAATTTTCTAAGTTTTGATTTAATGATTTGAATTTGATATTTTTTAATTATGTTTCTAGGCTTAAACTGACAAAATTTGATGATTTAGGGTCGAAACGATGTAACTTAGGGTTTAAAAAGAGTCGAAATGGTCAAAAAGACCCTAGGGAAAGTTGTTGTTAGTCCTCACTACGACCAAGACTGACAGTCCGTCTTGCGCCCGACGCCCCATCGTTGGGTCTGTCATGAGGTCCTGTTCGACATGCATTTACTAAAATTTGAATAATGTTTTACTCAGAGGTTTAATTTTAGAAAGGTTGGTGTCTATGGAAAGATAATTCAATTATCTATCTGTGGGTAGGTCATGGGAGACCTAATTCATTTTGTGCTAAGAGTTATGATCATTTTAAGTTGACAAAACTGCATTTCCCCTTAACTGGCTATAAATTTTCCACCTACGGATAGTATGTCCACCTAAGAACCATTCTGGTCACCCATAACTCTTGTCAAAGAGTGGTTGAAGGGAGTCTTCATGGACAATCACGGACTACGGATCGTCGTTTGAGCTACGGATCATAAGTTCATCCGTCATCAAAGACATAACCAATTTTTCTAGGCTGATATTTTTGGGAGATTCTAATCCCATCGACAGTTGTGCAGGACAGATAGTGGTTCAGGCTACAGTCCGTCGATTCACCCATTGGTAGCACCTGCAGAATTTTTTGAAAACTAATTTTTGGTCTTTTTTTCTACGGGATGTTAAACCAAAAACCCCATCTACGAGTCGTGGGTCGACCTATAGAATGTAGGTCAGGTCCATAGGTCATTCAACTCTTAGAAAAACTTATTATACTTACCTAGGATTTACAGACGTCATTCATGGTTCATGGATAGAACCAAAGACCATCGATAGGGTTCATAGACCTCTGCACCAGATATTTTCTGCAAATTTGGCTATTCATTCGTGCACATGTAGCAACCATTAGGAATTTCTTTTTACATTTTTTCTGGATGCTTTTTAGACAAGACCCTTATGCTATATTTAGCTAACACTAATTCAAAAGTACAACGCCTATCTAATGGATTACAAAAATTCAAATAAATGAAGAAAGCTCCTAAATCGAAAAGAAAAACCTATAGTTGGCTAGATTGTACATCTAGGGTGGCCTCCCAAGCAGTGCTTGATTTAGCTCATCACACGATGTAGGCCCGTTTATTACTTAGAGTTCATCAAGGTTGTAGGCCACAATTAGTTCTTCCACACTCTCTTTTCCCCATATATGCCTCGATCCTTTGCTAGTTCACCTTGAACTTTTTCCCTCATTGTTCTCGAGCTTTGCTGCTCCATGTGGGAACACTTGAATGACTATGAACGGCCCGGTACCTTGGACTTGATCTTACCAGTAAAAAAGGGCAAACTTGTATTGAATAGAAACACAAAATCATCCACGACAAATTCAATCTTTTAAATTTTTGGATCATGGCACTTCTAAAATATTTTCTTTGTACAATACCCTTTTAGGCGAAACTCATCAATCTCATTCACATCATTCACTCATTGACTCAATCTAAATCCCCAATTCCTTAACGCCCACATGTCCTTATGCTTTGACTCTACGGTCAAATGCCAAGATTTACCATGTAAATGTCGGTAGTGGGACATACCTATGAGAGTCATGAATTTTTATGAGATAATCCTATAGAGAATCATCAAGACCTCTAGATCAATTGGTTCTATTTGCATTCATAGTCTTAGCAAGAATTGGCTTGATCTCTTTGTTGGGAACATCAACTTGACCACTAGACTATGAATGGTAAGAAGTTGCTACATTGAGAAGGACTCCATATTTCTTTAGCAAGGACATGAACAACTCACTTCAAAAGTGAGAACCTCCATCACTGATAATTGCCCTAGGTGTACCGAATCTATAGAAATCTTTTTAAGGAATGTAGTGACAATGTTACCTTCATTGTTTGAAAGCGCAATGCTTCCATCCATTTCGACATATAATTCACCACAACAAGAATATACTTAATACCATGTGAACTTACAAATGGACCATAAAATCAAAACCCAAAAGTAGAAAAAATTCAATCACCAAAATAAGATTCATAGGTAGCTCTTGTATTTTTGAAATTCCTCCTTTTCTTTGACAACGATCGCATTATTTGGAAAAAATCATAATAATCTTTGTGTATCATAGGCTAATAATACATAGACTACAAAATTGTATGCGCCAGTTCGAATACAACTATGATGCCCACAAACAGGAGAACATTCGTCTAGTATACTCATCATCTCATCCTTGACATCACAACAATGAATAATCCCCTCAGCTCAAAAACAAAAGAAATAAGGTTCATCCTACAAGTTTTTATTTAGATCATGCATAAAGTTTTTCCTTTGGTGAAAAGAGAAATCCGATAGAACCAGATCACTTGCAAAGTAGTTAGCACAGTCGGCGAACCAAGGAACCAGATCATGAGAAGCGGCCAATTCCTGTTTTTCTGGAAAACCATCATCAATTTAAGTTCCATCTCCTAGATTGAGCATAGCTTCTTCCTCAAATATGGAAAAGTTATCGACAACTTGATTTTTGGTCCCCTTTCTATATTTCACCTCAAATTCGAACTATTGCAGCAATAATACCCATATAATCAACCTCGTATTGCATATTGCTTAGCCATCAAATACCTCAATAAGAATGGTCAGTATGCACTAAGAATCTCAAATGCGAAAACCATTGAAATTAGTTCATGTTCTGTCATCGTATAGTTCATTTGAGACATATTTTGAGATTTGTTGCTATAGTTAATATGCTGAATAATATTTTCTTTCCTTTATCCCAATACCACACCAAGCGCCACTTTACTCGCATCACACATTACCTCCAATGGTTGCCTCTAATCCGGTGAAATAATAATAGGTGCGGAAATATCCTTTCCTTCAACTCTCCAAATGCTCTCAGAAAAGAATAATAAAAATCAATTTTACACTTCTTTTTGAGAAATTTGCACAATGGCTGAGCAATAATAGAGATGAACCTTCTATAGAAGCCTACATGCCTAAGAAAACTTCTAACACCTTTAACAGAGGTAAGTGGTGGATGATTTTCTATTACCTCGACTTTCAATCTATCAACCTTGATACCCTTCTAAGAAATTCGATGACCCAAAACTATCCCTTCTTTTATGATGAAGTGGCACTTTTCCTAATTGAGCTTAACATTTCACTCTTAACATCATTTAAATAACTCAGCCAAATAATCCAAACAACCATCAAATGTGTCACCTACAACAAAGAAATCATCAATAAATGCCTCAATAATGTCCTCCAGCATATCAGAAAGTATCGACGTCAAACATTGCGGGAAGTTTGCTGGAACATTACACAACCCAAATGACACCATTTAAAGGAAAAAATCCCATAAGGGCAAGTGAATGTGGTCTTCTCTTGGTATTTTGGATGTATGGAGATTTTAAAGTAGAGCGAATAACTATCAAGAAAGCAATACCAACCCTTACGAGTTAAGGTGTCCAATATCTTATCAATGAACAATAAAGGGAAATGGTCATTTCTGTCCAGACATACAATTTCGGTAGTCCATATATACTCTCCATCGAATCACTAGCCGCATCAAAATAAGCTCATTTATTGCATTAGGTACCACACTAATCCCACCTTTGTTTGGCACACACTAGATAGGACAAACCTAACTACTATGTGCAATGGGATACATGACTCCAACATCCAACCACTTTATGACTTGCTTTCTCACTACCTCTTGTATAATTGTTTTAGTATCTTTGGTGTTCAATACTAGGCTTGTGATTCTTAATGATTTGGATTTTATGAGAATAAATACCAGGAGGAATCGGAATAATATGTGTAATAGTCCACCCAATAGATCACTTGAACCTCTTTTATGCAAAAACTAATGCTTTAAAGTGATCCTTGCTCAAATCGCCACAGTGATGACTGCTAAAGTACCCTCTTTCCTGAATATTACATACCTTAGTGCGATGGTAGAGCCTTAAGCTCCAATTTTGGAGCCTCTTCAACAACGGTTTCGCAGGCGGAGGGAGAGGCCTGATTTTTCATATCTTGCTCCATTCTTTTTGGTTTACGAAATTCAAACTTATCAAGTGCAGAAACTAACTTATAAGAGTTTTCAATACCATCATTCATAAAATTACCGATGCAAGTGCAATAACACCCATTCTCTCTTCAATAGATACATTAGAGTCCCACTCCAAAACATGATTTACCACAGACACTGATAAGAAATCACCTTCCTTCTTCATATAGCTACGAATATTAAAATTTATCTTTTCACTATTCAATCAGAACTACATCTTACCCTTCTCCATATCGAGCACGCCGCACCCAGCCGCAAAGAATGGTATCCAAGGATAATGGGAACCTTAAAATCAACCTCACAATCTACAATCACAAAATCGTTGGAAATATAAATAAGTCCACTTTAATAGGTACATCATAGAGCACACCAATGGGAGTCTATCGGCTGTGATAAGTGCATCGCAGTTGGTTTTGGTGCTCGTAAATCTAACTTTTTGTAAGTAGACAATTTTATACATAAATACTAGAACCCAAATCACACAACGCCATCACAAAATGCAATAACCCAATGGTACAAGGAATAGTTAAAGCACAAGGATCCTCTTTCTTCTATGCAAACACCCTAGTAGTTATAGTACTACAATGTTGCTACCTATCATCATCTTCAAAACTGACGGTCCTCTTCTTATTTAGTAGACTTTTCATAAAATTTTGCATACCTAGGAATTTTCTCAAAAGCCACTATAATCATAACAATGATGGACAGCTATTTCCACATAGTCATAAACCTGCGATATTTCCCTTTCTTTATTTTTCTTTCTCAATCTCTATGGGAACGGAGGTGGAGATATAGGCATGGGAACAATTTTTTGAGCTATCTCCACTTCCTTCTTTGTATTGTTGTCGGACTCTCCAGTAACCTCTATCTCATCATTATCTTCCTCAACTACAATTTCAACCTCAAATGGCATAGGTGGATCAATGGTTTGTTTATCCCCTCGAGTTGTGACAACCATAGAATGCCCATCATTCTTTGGATTCTGGATGGTGATTTTGAAAGTGTGTCAGGCTATGATGGGTTGAGTCTAGTGGACAAATAATTCATTTGCTACTCAAGTTTCTTGATCAACACTGCATGGTTATCAAATTTTTAATGATTCTAGACAATTCGTTTCGCATCTCCTTCAAATTCTCATCAGTCGGATCAAACCTCTTTCTTATATTCTGCAACATATCCTCAATACATGACATACTACCCCTGTTTCCCTATAGTTAGATTCTCGTTTTTGTGGATGAATATGATGCTCAACCTTATCGTTCCTGTTGCCATAGTTGTTCAGGTTATAGTTCCCGTCCCAATATATTGACCCTGATGATTGTCTCAAAAACCCCCATCTGATCATTCACCAAGTAATCATCTTTCTCAAAGTTACAATCCTCAATCGGTGATGGTGAAATTCTAGTTAAATAATCTACCACATTTATCTTTTCTGGACCTCCGCTTACATTCTTTAATACCAACCCAAGTTCTGTCCTTACATAAGCCATATCCTCACCAATGTCATCGCTAGATTTATGTAACTTAAACTACAAATGGGTTTCTTAGACTTTCGAGTGCTTCATATTTTATTGTTTTGGGCGATCATCTCAAACATCTAAAAGATATGCTCAAAAGTTCATTCATCGTATGATCCTCCAGCTATAGTATCAACCACATCCTTACCATTGTCATCCTGACCATTGTAGAAATACTTCTTAAGTGACTCATGTGGTGATTCAGAACACTTAGTATGAATGTTCTTAACCTATTCCAGTCCATGTAGTGCTACAAAGTTGTGGATTTATCTTTGTGGTTAATTTTCTTTGACAAGGGGAAGTACTTGGCCATGCACCTTGTGAAATTGATCCCATGTATGAATTGAGTTGAAGGAAAGCACAGCAAACCAGATCGCATCATCTCTGGTAAATGATAGGAGGAAGACTCTCAACCTTATGATATTCATTTCCATTTCCGGTTACCCCACACAACTCATAGAAACACTCCTAAACTTGGCCATGTACCCATGCATATCTTCCGAAGCCATCCTAGAAAACAAACCCCTCCCTGTAAGCATCCGTATCAAACAAGTAGTTACCAAAAATATATGCCCTGGAGGTAGTTAAGGGAGAAAAATGGTCCCTACAAATTCAACAACATTAAAATCAACATTATAGTTATCTTGCAACCTTGGTTCTGGAGGATTTTACACCTTTAATGCATCTCCATGTAAAGTATCTCTAGAACGGGCACATTCTCATTAACAAACCCAGAAGACTGCAACTCAACTCCATTACCTAGATTTCCACTGATTGGGTTGAGTTGGACCACTTGATTATTCATGGTTCTCAAATTGTTTCTCAACTCTAGATCATACGGGGTCAATAGTTCGCCTCGACTCTCTGTACTTGGCATACACTAGAGTAGAAAACTGTGGAAAACAAAAACAATAATAAAAGTAAAATTAGGGAATAATAGACCAAATTTCAATAATATAATTAAACTTAATCTAAAATTCTTATTCCCAGGCAGCGACACAAAAATTTCATATTCTCAAATTACACCTCCCTAAAGAAGTATAAGCAGTCGTTGTCAAATAAACCCAATTAGTAGGTTGGGGTTGATCCCACAAGGAATGTTGTGTATACTTAAGCTTAACTCACGATTAAATTCATTTCTCCAACTAATATTTTGAGACAAGTAAGAGGGGGGATGTGAAACAAATTAGTGATTGTATTTAAGTAGCAAGTGAACAAGATTCAAACTTTGTTGTTGTTAAAAATAGAGATAAACTAGGGTGTACATGCTTCCTATAAGCTCATAACGTTTAATCGTAATAATAGTATTCCTTTCGTAGCGTATCATATGCAAAATGGTAGGTTATGTAACCCTAAGTGCTTGGTCCACCAAATAAAGAATTTCACCCCGCACTTTATTCCAGCTACATGTGTATACTTTACGAACCATTGCCTTTACCTCATTTTAGAAATAACATCAATGTATGACTTAGTTTTCACCCTCGCACTTCTTGACATTAGATTATTAGATAGTATCAAACTGAATCTCTGTTCAGAATTTTTTTCTTATTAACTATCTCCTTGGTCCAAAAAGTAGCATCAAGGCGAGTTCTTACATTCACCACCATTTAAAATAATTTTAAATGAAAGAATTATCAATCCATGCATTGACACTAGTCAAGAATTGCTTATTTATTAGGAAAAACTACAATATATGGCAAACATCAATATATATTTAAACAAAATAGCTATAGTTTAGTTTTTTAATGTTATATGGATATAACTATATAGTAAATAGCAAAGTTAATTATATACCCACAATGTTTTTTTATATTTATTTAATGTAAATAAATTTTGAATAGGAAAGTTATTATTGCACTCATAATTAATTATGTCCTCATCAATATCTTTTCTTTTTTATATTACATGTTTTTTTTATCTTTTCTTCTAAATTCTTTCCAATTCAAGATCTTTTTGTATGATTCTAGGTGCAATTTTTGTGATTTGAATTCATTATACGGTATTTTCTAACTTATTTTTTTTCTCTTTTTTTATGAAAATTTTATTTATATATCTATTTTCATCTATTTTATAGGGTTTTAATTGAATTTTTTTTTTTTGAAAATTATATTGTTTTTATACTTTTCATTCCATGACAAAATTGTTTATATCCTTGCAAAAAGTGTCACCTTTAATGCTGGATCTATTTCATTGTGCCGGTGCACAGATGAGAGATCCTAGACGATCTATAAGATGGAGTGTAGGGAATACCCGTAGTTCAGCAGAGCCGTTAGGTTATCGTTGTTAGTAGAGAGTGTAGAGAGAGAATTTGTTGTTGGTCAAATTTGTATATAGTATAATACTTATATACATAGATAATAGTATTGTAATATTAATAAAATGGTGATTTGTGAATACAGCTTTGTTTGGATACATATGTAATTTATGCAATTTAATTAGACAATAAAAGTATAGTTGAATACGTCAATACTATAATTTTATAAATTAATACCTAAGTTAACATCAAACCACAAGTATTATAGAAAACTTAACAAAATCGACATTTCGTTGGTTTTTTCAATTTTTTATACTGTTGAACACTTAGACACATTGATACATACACATTCTATTGTTTTTTCATTTTCTTATTTAAAAACAGTGTATTCATATTATATTATATTGGTGCATTAATTTTTTTGGTTAACACTAGTGTATCCATTTTTCAAATTGTTGTATTCATATGCTAAAATTGTACTACTTTACCTTGTTTGATGTATTAATACAATAATTTTTTTAAAATACTTGTATCCTTGATATAAATACTTTATATTTTATAAATAGGAATACTAATTTTAATACAACGTATACATATGCTAATTGTACAAGTAATACATTTTCCTTATTTAGTTATTGTAATTACAACTATATTAGTGTATAAATAATAAGAAAAAACATATGCAAAAATAAAACGAGAAAAAGACATAAATAAACTTTCATATTCAAAATTTTATTAATATCTTTATAATTAGTATTTAGTGAATATATTGCATTTAAGAATCAATCATATCTGCAAACAATATGTAATTATTAGTTGGTAATTTAATAATGAAAATTCCAGATATTTAGGAACATAATAAAATGTTGGTACTTGGGAGTTATGGTATCATATAATTCCTTATTTAGTGCATTATATAAATAATAATAATAAAAATAAAAAAACAATAATACAAACATGCAACTAGAAATTAAAATAAAGTGTAGTCATTTCTAGTAAATAACATATTTATAGCTATTAAACTTCAATAACCCTTATAAATGTAGTTATTTTTGTAGGTTGTTCTATTTATTATTCATACATTGTTAATCGCTCATGGTTCCCATAATCCTAGTTTTGGATTTAGTTACTCATGCTTGAAACAACATACATCATACATTTAGAAGAAGAAATCACGAGCTTACGTATTAGAGTAATAGAAACCGACAATCTCAACCTGAATTGCAAAGTTAAAATCTTCAAAACGAACTTGGAAAATCAAGTAGCTAAATTTGCAAAGTTGATTCTACAAGAGAATACCAAAAACTAGAAGTAAAACAATTATGTCTAAACCCCAAAAATGAGGTTTACATATTCTTTTTATACAAAAATTTGTCCTAAACAAATACGACAAGAACAATAAAATAAACTGCTGGATGTGGCTTTGATCGACGAGACAGACTTACAGACCACGGATCGACCTACGGGCCGTAGGACCCTTCCTTAGCTCAAGACTTAGACTTTTTCGGAGAAGCTAGAACCTTCAACTTTCAAAAGCAAACGATGGTCACGTGTAATATGGACCATAGGTTGACCTACGATCGGTGGGTCCTCTTTTGTTGCTCCACACTTAGAACTTTTCCATGAGTATTGGAACTCAAAATATTTGAATCAGTTGACGGTTGTGTAGAACGCCCGTGGGCTGGCCTATGGTCTATCACTGTCTTTCGTAGTTTTACACTTGGTCACATCTACCTGAGTGTTATTCTATGATAACCCATCAACGGAACGTGACTGGACCAATGGTCCTTAGGTCATTTCCATGGATGGACACTTTTTCAGATTTTTTAGTTGTCTCTGTCGATCTCGTCCAAGCCTAGTTGTCATAAAATTACAACACAATAAACATTAATTCCAATACATAATAGCCCTAGACACACACAAATTTTAAGTGAAATGTATTAAAAATATTGTAATGTCACGGTATATCATTGTTCAAACTATGGCTTTTAAACACACATGTTCAGATATTTAAGCATTTTACCATGAATTCATCTAGCGCTCCAATTCAAGAGTTGCAGCAAGATATGAAGAGTATGAAATAATACTCAAATACAATGCTTAGCTTATATCAAAAGAACATAGGGAATATCCCTGAAGAGTTATTTCACTTATTCCCACCTCCAACAAAAGTATGACCGAACAAGTATCTATTTTTACATGTAATCTTTTTTAAGAACATACCTAAGATTCAACTCTTTTTTTTATACTTGAAGTTTTGTTTGGATATTGTTTTTGAAGGAATATTGATTGTATTGAAGTGTTAACCTAATAAGGGAATACATGGGAGATATATATACGAGATATAGGAAGGAGTTCTAATCCTAATAGGACTAGGATTAAGGAGTACTAATCCTAATAGGACTAGGATTAGTACATAGTAAATACTAATATTATTTAATACTATTTATTTAATACTATATGTTATTATCCCCCCTCAACCTGAACTGAGCGGAAGCGAACGGAAGCTTGGAACTGAGATAATCGTGCTGTCGGCTCGGGAGAGGCTTGGTGAGAATATCAGTCGGTTGTTCTTCAGTGTGTTCATACTGCAGAGTCATGGTGCCGACCTGAACTTCATCGCGAACAAAGAGACAGTCGGTATCAACATGCTTCATTCTGGTGTGTAGGACGGAATTCTTGGCCACACAGATGGTTGATTTATTGTCACAATAGAGAGCAGGAACAGTGTGAGTGGCGCGGAGTTCGCGAAGAATATATGTGACCCACATGGTCTCAGCAACAAGAAGAGCAAGGGCGCGGTATTCAGCTTTAGTTGAGGACCGAGAGACCTTGGGTTATTTTTTTGTACACCAGGAGATCAGGTTCGGCCCCAAAAAATTGAGAAACCCCGATGTAGATTTTCTGTCATTTTTATCATTCGCCCAATCTTAATCTGAGAAACCCCGAAGCTCCAAGTCCCCGGGTCGAATAAGTAAACCACGACCAAGAGTGCCAAAAATGTACCTGATAATGTGTTTTACACAATGGTAATCATGTTCACTTGGTTTATGCATGCGCTGAGCAACTCGGTTGACAGCAAACTGGATGTCAGGACGGGTAATGTCCAGATACTGTAGAGCGCCAATGAGGCTGCGGAAGTGGGTGATATCGGCAAAGGGGGTGTCGGCTCCATTCGTAGACGAAGAGACTACCACCGGTGTTGGTTGACTGGTGCATTTTTCCAGTCCAGCTTTCTGCAACAGATCTCGAGTATATTTTGACTGATGAAGAAAAAGGCCGCTACCTATCCGAGAAACCTCCATTCCCAGAAAATAATGTAACGGGCCAAGGTCCTTCATTTTCAAAGTAGTATGCATAGCTCGAGTGACATACTGAATGAGAGTTGCAGTAGAGCCTGTAATAATGATATCATCTACATAGACAAGAAGAATGACTGTACCGTGTGCTGAATGTCGAGTAAACAGACTTGTGTAGTGTACGCACCACGTGAAGCCGAGTCCCTGGAGGAACGTTTTCAGACGTGTGTACCAAGCACGGGGGCTTGCTTGAGCCCATACAGAGACTTATGGAGTTTGCAAACATGTTGAAGGAAGCGGGGATCAACATAGCCCGGTGGTTGCGTCATGTAGATAGTTTCATCAAGCATGCCATGAAGAAAAGCATTGGAAACATCCAACTGATTGATGAGCCAATTGTTGCGCACGGCGAGTGACAATACCAGGAGAATGGTTTCCTGCTGAATAACAGGACTGAATGTCTCGGAGTAATCAAGCCCATACTCTTGATTGCATCCTTTAGCAACCAAACGAGCCTTGTACCTAGAAATACTGCCATCTGCATTGTGTTTAATTTTGTACACCCATTTACAGCCCACTGGGTGCCGCCCATGTGGCTTAGGTACAAGAACCCATGTTTTCTTATCAGTCAAAGCCTTAAACTCGTCATCCATAGCATGACGCCAATAAGCATTTTTTGAGGCAACAGAGTAGGTCGTTGGTTCACTATCGGGAAGGGGTGTATTTGGTAGTATGGTAGCCTGAAAGGTTTTGGGTTTAAAGATACCGGCTTTGCCACGGGTTAACATGGGATGAGTATTGGGGGGTGGAACGGGCGGTGGTGATTCAGGGGTGGCCGGGAAGGACCCAAAACTGATCGGGATGGAGATGTTGTGGGTATGGGGTGGTTCGGGTTGGTTGTGATTGTGGGTGGTGGTTGCGGGTGTATTGTGAGTGACGGTCGAAGGGGTGATGAAGGGTGGTTGGGTAGTGGGTGGAGGTGTGGGGGAAGGTGGTGAGGGACCCTGTGAGTATGTTGGAAAAAGAGGAAGGACGCCAATGAATGATGTATTTGTGGAGGAGGAAATAGACTCGTAGGGAAACTCATTTTCGACAAATTTGACATGACGAGATATGTAGACTTTATGAGTTTGTGGGTCAAGAGAACGATAACCCTTGGAGGTAGGATGATAGCCCAAAAAAATACAAAGACGGGATCGGGGTTGTAATTTGTGAGTAATATGAGGGCGTAGTAAAAGGTAGGCAAGAAACCCAAAGACGCGGAGGTTGGTATAATTGGGAAGTTCTTGGTAAAGGAGTTGATAGGGTGATTTGTTGGAGAGGGTGTGACTGGGCATTCTATTAATGAGGTAGTTTGCGGTGGCTAGAGCTTCTACCCAGAAAGAGACAGGGAGATGAGATTGATGTAGAAGATTAACCACCGTTTCATTAGATGTTGATGCTTACGCTCAGCCACCCCATTCTATTCGGGAGTGTATAGACAGGAGGTTTGATGTATAATTCCCAGGGAATGCAGAAACTGGCCAAATTAGTTATTTACATATTCCTTTCCTTTGTCGCTTCGAAAAAGTTTAACATGAGAATTGAATTGTGTTTTGACAATTTTTTCAAAAGTGACAAAGCTGTTGTATGCCTGTGATTTGTATTTTAATGGGTACAACCAAGTGTATTTTGTAAAATCATCGACAAAACAAATATAATAGCGAAAACCAGTAAATGAAAGAACAGCAGTAGGACCCCATAGGTCAGAATGAATAAGTTGAAAAGGTGCAGTTGTACGCTTCTCAGATAATGTAAAAGGTAATTATGAGATTTAGTAATTGAACAGGAGTCACAATTTTTTACATGAATGGAAGAAAAACCTAATTGAGCCATTAAAGAATTTATTATTTGAGTAGACGGGTGACCCAGACGACTGTGCCACAACAGACTGTGGCCATCAGCCGAAAGAGCCAGCGGAGCAACAGGAACGCTTTCTGAAACTGGGTGGGCAAACAAAATTTTGCCAGGAAGAACATACAGACCATGCTCACAGGGGCCCTGAAAAATCACCCTCTAGGTAGTATTGTCTAGGATTTGAAAATCATTATAGGTGAACAAGAGTGAGTAATTATTGTCTTTTGTGAATTGGTGAACTGAAAGGAGAGTGGTTTTAATAGAAGGGGCGTGGGTAAGGTTACCTAGGTGAAAGAAAGCGGTGGGGGTTTTAATGGTACCCGTGCCAGTGTGAGAAATATTAAGGGACTCACCGTTGCCAGCAGTAATATAATTGGAGCCATGATATGGATTTGGAGCGTTAAGCTTTGATAGATCAGAAGTAATGTGCATGTTGGCCAAGTATCCAACAGCCATTCAGAGGAAGGGCCGGCTTGAGATGCATAATTGGCACGATTATCACTATTTCGACTCTCCTCATACCGAAACAAGCAACGAACAGCGGTGTGTCCTGTTTTCTAACAGATTTGTCAAGTTGGACGATCCTGCTCGTAAGTGCCCTGCCCACCGCTGGAAGATGACTGCCCGCCGCTGCCGAAGGAGTGCAGGCTGTTGTTGTTGCCGTGCTGCTGACCGTCGTACGGCGGACGACTGCCCTGCAAACCGCCACGCCCGCGGCCTCCGCTGTTTCTGCCATAGCCACCGCGGTTCCCCTGCCAACCGCCACCACGCCCCCCGTGATAGTTCTGGCTTGCGGTGAGGGCGGTGGCCGACTCCATAACAGCGGCTTCTCGGAGAAGAAGTTTGCTCTCCAGATCCATGTTGATTTCTTCACTTTTTACCCACGAGGAGAGAAAATCCAGGTCAACGGGCGTTGGACTGATGCGAACCGCCTGTTTAATGGAGGAGTAAGCTGATGGGAGCCCCCGACAACGCACATAACGAGATCCTTTTCGGGAATGATTTTGTTCACGGTGTCGAGGGCTATGATGATGGTGGTGACCTCGTCTAAATACTCCGCCATAGTTTTCGTGCCTTTGGTAATTGTGTGGAGACGATCACGCAATTGAAAAATATGAGAGTGGGAATTTGATGCATAGCGTGTTGCGAGAGCCGTCCACAGGGCTGAAGCAGTTGTGTAGGATCGGACGTGTTTCTGAACCGTGGGAGAGATGACAGCTATCAAACATGATCGGATTTGGCCATCCACGGCTTTCCAGGCGGCATGGGCCTGAATGGTTTTTTCTGATTTGTCCGTGGCGATGATGACTGCTGGCGGCAGTTCTGTGCTTCCATCGACGTATTTGAGAAGGTAATTGGCCTCAAGGGCTGCAAGAACAGTGATTTTCCATGTAGGGTAATTTATGTCTGATAATTTTTTTGGAATCAGGGCATGAAGATGCCTGAGAAGGAGTTTAACGCCAGAAGGAAGTGAATCGAGAGGATCCACCTCGGTTGTCATGGCTGCCGCCGCCCAAGAGAAGAGAGTGAACGATCGGTGCCCTAAAGAGAGAAAAAAAAAACCTAGAGAAAAGAAGATCTAGGTTTTCTGGCTCTTGATACCATGAAGGAATATTGATTGTATTGAAGTGTTAACCTAATGAGGGAATAAATGGGAGATCTATATAGGACATATAGGAAGGAATACTAACCCTAATAGGACTAGGATTAAGGTGTACTAATCCTAATAGGACTAGGATTAGTACGCAGTAAATATTAATATTATTTAATACTATTTATTTAATACTATTTATTTAATACTATCTGTTATTAGTTTTATTCATTTTGTCCTTTGTACTCTGAATTTGTTTCTGTTTAACTTAGTAATGAATTGACTTTCCTCATGATAAGGTGAACTAGTACTACTTAAGTCATCATATCATTTTCCAGCTGATTTAGTCAAGCTCCATCCTAATATTTTTTACGTTCTCTGTTGCATATATAATACCCGAACTTACCCATGAATTGGTGGGATATGTTTGAACTATGCCTCACTATGTTGTACGCGAAACTATAATGTGTGTTTCCATATACATTTTAACTATCCCTGTGCCTCATTGTGTAATTGAAGGCAATTAAATGTGTGATTGTTGTGCTTGGCTCTGTGAAAGTTTGCAAACAGGAGAGCTTTTGTTGGTTAAATAACATCTCCAGTCTCACACTGACTGAGCTATTATTGTTCTTTAAGAATTCATGAGTGAAGCTTCTTGTTTTTGAGTAGTAGAATTAGTTTAGCAGTACTACTATTATATTTTGATGGAGCTATCATGTGTGATTGTGATGCTAAGAAGCAGCACCTATGTGTGCTTGTGCTGTCTGGAAATATGTTAAGAAGCAGCACCGTTTTGATTGCATGGTCAATTTGTTATGCTGTATATGCATATTACAGTAAAGGTTCAATCTTGATGAGGATGTTTTGAATTTTCTTTCCCCTTGTTTTAATTGTATTCTGATAAAAAGAATTAATTTTGTGAAATATGTTTCAACAAAATCCATATTACAGAAACACTTTTTTGTATGTTAGCGTGTCTTTTCATTTAGTTTTGTGCTTGAGGTTGTGGTGGCTTTAAGTATTTAGTTTCTTTAAAGTATTTTTGCATGATAAACAGTTTTAAGTCAATTGGGATGATTGGTTTCTTTAATGTATTCAAAGCTAATCATTTTTAATTAGTTACAACTTCAATCTGTATAAAAGCTCATTTGTGCAAGGTAGTTTGACAACACATATTTAAAGCTCTCTAATTGTGAAGTATGTCACACCTTAACACAGAGTGGGTGCTCTCCTTTAGGTATTCCCGAAGGCTAGGAAGAGCTTGTGTCTTGAGTGATTTAGTAAGTAAGTATTCGTCATTATTAAGTCTAGACTTCTGTTTGAAATCATCTTGAGCTGAGCTTGCTGCTGCTGTTTGAAGCCTAGAATGATTTGCTCTCTGTTTTTACTTTGATGTGTGGTTTTCTCTATATCTTCTGCACATATTCGCCACAAAACTTTGACTTTTGAGGGATTATATTAAGTATGTTAGTATTATTGTTTTAATAATGTGCGCCAACATCGATAATATATTCCTACAACACTAGTATAAACAAATGATAATTCAATTCTTTATACTTACCAATTGATTAATCGTAATTATCCAAGTGTTAATACTTATAGTTATTCTTTGATACTTCTGTTATAGTTTTAAAGTTTGATCATTAGATTCCTTGTTATTGATGTTTTTTTTTCTTTTTCAAGCATCAAATATAGAAGGTGGTACTCATGATCATTAATCAATTGGACCAAGCATTGATTATAAATATTCAGACGAAAGTAACACGGATAATGGACTATGCATTATTGGGAGTTTTTTTTTGGATAGTTTGTTGAATGCCACATTAAAATTAGCATTATTGATAAGGCATAATACATATACTGGACCCCAAACTTGGTTTCAAATATTAACTTTGAACTCCAATTTTCATAGTGCACAAAGAGACAGATTAACTATCTCTACCTTCAAAAAATAAACACGTGATTTTTTGAGCCAATGAGAGTGTAATGCAAATGTTCCCACGTGTATTAGTGAACCACTCAATGGTTGCCAACTAATTAAATATTTTACATGTCCATTTTAGAATTAAAAAAATTAAAATGAGATTTTAATTTGGAAATATAAAAATATATATAAAGGGGATTCATTAAGGGTAGATTTGTCATTTCAACATTTTTGTTACTGTTGTGGGTCTCGAAATTTACTCCTAACTCGCAGAAAAAATGTGCACATCACGCATTTTGCCAGGTAGGAATTTGCATGTTCATATATTAAAATTTGATAGTTCAAGTGCCTGTTTGCACTACAAAAGTTCGAGATCAAAGTTAAAGTTTGAAGCCAAGTTTAGGGTCTAATATATGTATCATGCCTTTTGATAATTTTGTAGTGGAATTTTGAATAAAATTTCAAAACATTAGTATTTTGATGATGTAATTTTGAAGTACCTATGTTTTTATATAATGAATATTTTTCCCATTTGGTAGTTTGTTGTGTTAAAAATACCGATTCTAGAAATTAAACATATACGATACAATAATAGGATGTGAATATCAATTAACAAAACTCAATAACATAATTATTTACGGCGTCACAAATTAAACATTAGTACATTTTAAAACTGTTGTAATATGTAAAAAAGATTTCAGTTTTTTTTACAATTACGATAGTTGTAAACTACCACTCCATACAATACAAAATGTAGCAATAACACTTTTATATTGCAACGGTTCAATATATATATCTACAACAGTTTTCTGAAAACTGTCGTAATATGTTTATGACAGGTGGATTACTGACATATTTACAAAACTTCGTTAATGTAAATTGTGACTGTTTCAAACTGTCATATTACGTATGAAACCATCTGACTAGTAATTCAAAATAAAATATGTTTATGACAGGTGGAATACCAACATATTTACAAAACTTCGTAAAGTAAATTGTGACAGTTTCAAACTGTCATTTTACGTATGAAAAACTATCTGACTAGAAGTTCAAAATAGACAATTTTAAGTAAAAATAATATAGTATCATACTCTAAACATCCCACTATTGATTTCATTTGAAGCATTCAATAAACCATAAAACCCAAAATTTAATTGTTTCAAAACTTAGGGTTCTAAACTTAACTATCCACTTCATTACTGCTGCTTTTTGTCAAAGTGCAGACCTCTTCCCCGAAACTACTCTTTACTCTTCTCAGTTCCTCCTCGGCTCTCCCTTTTTCTTTTTCCTTCCATTGTTTAAAAATTTATTCAAAGATCTCATTTTTAATGTTTGATTTTAATACTGTTCCACATACTTATAATTAATTATATTAATTAAGTTATTGTTTACTTCTCGGAACTTCAACTTTTAAGGCAAGAGTGAAGGGTGAATCAAGTAAAACATGTGACATCTCGCAAATTGAAATAACTAGGAATGAGTTAATAATTAGAAATAGTCATTTTGAAAAAAAAGAAAATCTCAAAATCTTGTTAAGTAAGAATGAGTTAGGTGTACTTCCATATATTGTAGGAAAACTCTTTGAATAATCTTTAGAAAGCTACCAAGTTTGCGCCAGTCTGAGTTCGTATAAGTGAGATATGTCATTTTCAAGTTGGGTCGTTTGAATAAGGAAAGTCCAATCCGGATTGTTGAAGAGTATTTTAATCTTTTACTTAAAAATTGATTTAATTCATTTTTAGGAGTTTATATAAAGTTAGATTTTAGTCAGTTTAGAAAAGTTGAAGTTCACGCTAGGTCTTGAGAAAAGAAGAGAAAGGAGAAAGAAAATGAAGAATCGTCAAGAATATTCTAGATGGTTTATGGATTTCAAAAAGGATTCGATCCTACAAGGTATTGAGATAACATAGTGTTGGTTTATTTCACCAACAAGCCAATATTGATTTATTTCAGCAAAATTAAGTCTTTGAAAATTTAGAAATGGGATTCATTATTGATTCGTTGAAATCGTTGAGGAGTTGTTTGGTCTTAATTTATGTATCAAATTGTGATTTCGAGTAGAATTGGATGTATTTTGATGGTTTAGTCGACTATAAATGTTTGGGGAAAGAAACATTGGGGTTTAGAGAGTTTAAGTTGAAAACGAAGAAAAAAAGTCATCAAACCCCTAGAGATAGTAGTGGGACGTCGCGCTAACTAGCGCCCCCCTAAAGGGTTTCTGTATTTTTACCCTCGGGGTGCCACACCAACTAGAGCACCTCTGAGGAGTCCTTGAATGTTGAGGGTTGCGTGCCTCTTAGACCACCAGGGACGCCATTTCTCCCTATTCGTCCCCTATCATTTCGCCTAGTTCGTAAGCAATGTGCCTACATATTCTAGTTGATTCCAACACTCTTAGGTACATCTAAACATCTTGAAATTATCATTAAACATGAGATCATGAACCTTAAATCCATACTCCAATTCAAGGAAAGTTAAGACTCAAGTCTAGAAGCTAAGAATTAAGTCAAAAGAAGTTCTTAAAGCTTTCATACGTCTTTCACAAACGTTTTAAGTTTGTTTTGAAAACATTAAGTTCAAGTTAAGAAAAGAATAAAGATTTGAGTTCAATTCTCCAAAATTTATAAGGGAACTAAGCAGTCCTAGAAGTTCAAAATGTTTTCACATTTGAACAAGAAAGGGAAACACCGATTTTGCTAGAGCTTTTAAACTAAGTTTTAAGTAATAATCTCAAACCAAAGAAAAAAGTTTTGTTCTTGAAACATTTGTGCTAAGTATATTTTGGAAGTAATATTGAGCACCTTTATGGGGATGCGAGTTCATATAACTCAAGTCTCCATAAACCATGTATCTATCATGGGTAGTAAAGGATCATAGTTTTTAGATGAACCTTTATGTGTCTTTTAGCATATACTAGTGTACTAACTTAGTTAAGGCTTGCAATATGACAAAAAAGTATAGGACAGTTCAAGCAACGTGGGCAAGACACTCTCACCACTTAGCGTAGTGGTGATTGTCGGTTAGAATAATCTCTAACAAAAACTACATTACTTTGTTATATGAGTAACGTTGAGTATGTTATTGCATTTTCTTTAACAAACTGAGTTTCTTTCTATTGTTTTAACATTTTTTTTTGTATATGACATGTGCTTTATTACTTTTTATTGAGTTGAGTTATTCCTGAGTTGAGTAAATCCAAGGTAAGTATTTCTTTCTGACTCTTTCGGAGCCTATGTTGTGTTTAGCTTTACAACTCGCACACTCGTAAATTAAATGTACTGATTCCAGTTGGCCTGCATTCTCTTATGATTCAAACGAAGGTAACCAGGATCAGCACCGAGCGCCTTGTTGATCTAGTTGAGCGCTCAGAGTGAGTTTGTGAGAATTTTTGCATTTCTGCAGACTCCTTTTATTTTGTTTTTAGTATTTCCTTGTTAGTATGATCATGGGTCTTGTCCCGACATCGCTCGTTGTTTAAGAGGCTTCATAGACAAATAATTTTAGTTCTTAAGTCTTATTCTTTTCAGTTGTATACGTTAAAGACTTGAGTATCAATTTTTCTCTAAGTTATTATTTCTTGAGTTACATTTCTTATGATTTAGCCTTCCGTTGAGTAAATAATATAGGCTAAGGGTTCGCTTGTGGCCAACAATAGTTCTCAAATGCCAACCACGTCAGGGGTATATGCTCGGGGCATGACAAACTTTGTATTAGAGCATAGAGTTAAAGAGTGCTAGGGAGTCTGAAGCTATGTCTGTAGTTTCCTAGTTATCAGTATAAAGTGCTCCTCATCAATAATTAGGAGACTGCAACACTTATGAAATTATGTCCTTGCTTTCACACTCATTTCATGCGTTAGAGTTTGATCTCTAAAATGTTTCTTCTTAACTCGTGCTTTTGCGTGTTTTCCACTAACAACGCCTCCACGAAAAGCTGCCAAAGGTTGTTTTTCTAGGCATAATGTTAAGGAGCAAGAGTTACCAAATGCATCTGAAGTTCAACATCAAGAAGAAGTCACTAATACTGAGTTTGGGGTAGCAAAAAGGATGTTACGTCAAGTTGTGACTAACCATTTTAAGAAACAAAGACGATATCGGCAACAAGAGACTAACACGTCAAGGACATGCGAATTCTTGAGGATGAACCCTGAAAGGTTCCCTGGTTCAAGCACTACAATGGATCCAAAGAACTTCATTTAGTAGTTGTAAAAGGTTTTCGATGTCATGCATATTGCTGATATTGGCAGGCGGAATTAGCTGCTTACCAAATGAAGGGTGTTGCTGGGATTTTGTTTGATTAATAGAAGAAGAACCAAGATTAGGATGCCCACCTACAAATTGGGCTTGTTTTGAGTAAGCCTTCTTGGGGCATTTCTTTCCCTGAGAACTTAAAGAGGCTAAGGTACGATAGTTTCTTACCCAAAAGAAAGAGTCACTAAGTGTTCATGTGTAAGGTTTGAAGTTCACCTAACAAACCCGTTATGATCCGGAGATGGCTACAGATATGAGGAGTAGAATGAGTCTATTTGTTGTTGGGTTGTCCCATCAATCAAGCAAAGAGTGCCGACAGCGATGCTAATTGGGGACATGGATATATCTAGGTTGATGGTGTATGTGCAACAACTTAAGAATGAGAAGTTAAGGGATAAGGATGAATTCAGAAATAAGAAACCTAAGAAAGGGAATGTGTTAGGGAAATAAAAAGGTAACGTGAACCGTTCGTCGTTTTAGAAAAAGTAAAAGGGATCATCTCCATCATCTTCTAGTGCACGAACACCCAGAAACCATGGTGAATATAATGGTTAGGATTCGTATAACTTCAGAGTAGAGCCTTCAATATGGGTTAGGCCTATTGGTCCGTCTTGACCTAACTCGGATTTTAATAGGGCTGGGCTACAATTTTTGGAACCCATTTGAGAAATAGGCTTTTTAACCCAGCCTTAATAATTCTACTGATTTGTGGGACTTGAGAAATATCGGTAGGGCCAGCCCGTGGACCAATAAAAATTAATTAAAAATATAATATAAAATGAAATTTAAAATAAAAGAGAGGTCAAACTCAAAGCAATCAGGTTACATTTATATTTAGATATTTATACTTATACTTGAAAAAAAACTTAATAAATATTGTAAAGATAATTTTATTTGTGGATTGATTAAAAAGTAGTAACATTAACCTCATATGTAATGTTGTTTTGTTGACATTTATGAGAATACTTTTAAACTATAATTTAATATTTAATTTAACAATTCTAAAAATAATATAATTTTCAGAAAAGTGGGCTGCCCCGGCAAGCCCGTAGCCCATGTACTTTTGTGTTGGACTAGTTGTTTTCTAGATCACACAAAAAATGGGCTAGCCCATCCTGGCCGGTTTAATGTTGAAGCCTTTATGGGTTAGGCCAGATCGGGTGGGCGAGCCCATATTGACAGCTCTACATTAGATTTAGACTTGCCCAATCTCAGGGTAGTGTAATAGGGATCATACATGTGCTAAGTGTTGTAGAACCCCTCTAGGTAAGCGTCGTGATGACCAGTTGGATTGTTTCAAGTGTCGAAAAGATGGTAACTTCATGAAAGTGTATCCTAATAATCGACAAGGTAGTGGGAATCATGTCAATTGATCTTAATTTTCATCAGTTACTCCACCAGACAGGGCTGCACCTAGAGGATCTACTTCCGGTAATAGCGGAGGGGAAAAAATCCTTTATGAGATCACTAGTAGACAAGAGCAATAGAATTCTCCAAATGTTGTCATGCTTTACTCATTCATTTGTAGTAACAAGCTAGTTGGTTTCTCAAATGTGAGCAAAACATCAAATCTCATTATACGAGCATGTCATACAATTGATAACTCTTTTATGTAGTTAGTAATCACACTTGACATCAATTTATCCATTTCCATATACAACTAGTACCACATTGTTAGGTCTGTAAAATTCAATACTAGAACACATCATACCTATCGAGAAGATTGTACCAAAATAGCCAATACATTTTAACCCCATTAAGTAAATCACATACACTATCAAGTTTGTTTGGTCTGTCTTCCAAAGCGGTATGCATCCCTTTGTCGATCAGGTCAATAACAAGGGTAACACATTCTCACCATTCACTAAGTAACCCATATATGTTATGACAACATTACTAGTTATAGTTTTGAAAGTGACTGAATTTATTACCTATCAATCCTTTTAACTATTAATCCAATTATCGAACTCATCAAGATATTGCCTATACCACACATGTATTATTCCCTTTATTTGGGTAATTAACCAAAAATAAAGACATTCTTAAAATCCCTCAAACTATTGTTCAACATCATTATTCGAATATCCTCAAAATGCATCATTGAGTCATCAACTTACTCAATCCTTTCAAATTGCTCAACATTCTTAATCCAACAACATATCATTTTCATAAGTTTATCACATTCACCTTTGTACTAGGTCTAACTTCCATCGATACATGACACTAGTGGTGGAGCCATGATTTTCAATAAGGGGGCTCAGAATTCGTAGAAATAGACACACGGAGTAGCCAAAGGGCGTTAGAAATCTACTATATATACATAAAATATTATTTCAACCATATATAAATAATATAATTTTTCGTTGAAGGGGATTTGGATTAACCCCCTTGTACCAATGTGGCTTTGTCCCTGCACGACACACCAATTATAGGAACTACGCATGAGACATCACTATAGTGATAGTAAATTAAATGAAACTATAAGAACAAAATAAGACCAACGACACACGATAGAGATTCAAAAAGCAAAGATCTTTACTAAAATTCACTATAGCTTCTCAAATTTAAGTAAACATCCCTCAGTACCGATGTGTGAGCCTCTACTTAGACTCGACTTGTATACAGTTAAGACCTATGAACCTGGGGCTCTAGTACATATTGTCACGACCCCAACCGAACCTCCACAACTACAACCTGTATTAAACCAGCTCAACCTAACATTTTACCATTTATAAAAACATATCTCAAAAAAAACCATTCTAACAATCACATATTCTTAACAAGAAGCTCAATATTCAGCAATTACAACCTCCACAAAAAAGGCACTCACAGTATTAACAATACACAAGATCAAGTTCATCAATTAGAGGTAACCAAATATAAAGTACTTTCCAACCGCCAATAAAATACATAATCATTATGAATGAAGGATGTGATGGTATGCAATGCAATATACCATCAAATGATATCCCTCAAAATACCAAATACTCTCTAAACTATATATATACATGATAGTCCTTGAAAATACATCAAGAGTTCGTGAACCATTGGGGACTCGCGAGGTCCATATACCGACACAGATGATATTAACATGTCTGTGCAGATGATATCAATGCCCTATCATATATCGAACAAATTCCGCACAGATAACCTCCGCGTGCCTAAATTATATTCATAACTTCTCCATCTTACAGACCATTTCCACATGGCCAAATAATCATAACTAAATATTAACATGGGTGTTTGCCTCGTGTTAAAACCTTTACTCATACCCAATATCATGTCACTGCATGTGTACAATATGATTCAAATAAAGGGGATGATGCAACATCAGAATAAATCAAATGTCGCTATGACAAAGTCACCTCAATCATCACAATTATACGGGTTCAGTAATGAACAAAATAAAACATATAAGTCAGGTAAATAATATATCAGCAAATGCCCATATGTTTTGTCATTCTCGAATTACAATCCACATTCTTTAGTAATAAACTCTTCCTTTATAACAGTTGTACTAGTACCATTCTCAACCCATCACACATATACAATTAATCAGATTTTCTTTTATTATCCATTTTCATTATTAGAATTAATAAAAGGTGGACAATTCAAGCATCATCAGGTCCCATTACTCCCAAACACATACCACAAGAAAATAAACATATTTTATGCACTTAACAAGGGTTTAGAAATCCATTTTCCTTAATTTATCCAACAATCACCCTTCCCCTTTCGTTGAAATTCCAACTCAAAGCAATCTATTCAAATATATAATCACGATACATTTTTGAAACAAACAACACCCATATTGTTAGATGTCCATCCTAGACCCAAAAACTCACTCAAATTTATAATCAAGTTCCTAATGTAGATTTCATTTAACGTGTCAACTCTCATATATCCACATTCCAAGTTTAGGGATAAGTTCTGATATCTCCAATATCATAACATTCATCTAATATAATACACATAATATTTAATTACCTATTTTAATATATCAAAATTTGAACCATAATGTGATAACAAATAATATAGAACTCAAATGTCCTAAATGATCGAATGAGTATTGCACTGCAACAAAATTATAAAAGAAAACTAACCTTTTCAAAATGTCTAATCACTATGGATCTTTCCACAAATAATTGGCTCATTGTAGCCATTATTATTAATTGAAATATACATCCAACTCCAAACTATATGACATTAATCTGCCGTCCTAGCCATAATTGGACAATTCCGTTCAACCTTCCCCTCTGATATCCAATTAATAATATAGTTAATCTGTAACTCCAAAAACTAATCTGACATACAAATTGATAACCTTCAATTTGAATTAAGAATAATACTGTCGTGATTTCATGCCCTCAATGGTTCTTGCCTGAAATTGGTGGTATTATTTATTATTAGTTACACCCATTCTACTTAAATTTAATATATGGGTCAAAGGATATATGGTACTAAATAATCTAAAGACATAATCACTAAACCATCAATTAAATACATAAATTGATAATCTTAATACTGTCATGATTTTATGCCCTCGGTGGTTCTTGCTTCAAATTGGTGGTATTTTTTATTATTTTTTAAACTCTTTCTACTTAAATTTAATATATGTGTCAATGGATATAGGGTACTATATAATCTAAAGACATGAGTCACTAACCCATGGACTAAATAAATAAATTATTTAATAAAAATCTATCAATGAAATAATTATAGTTATCGAATAGTTTAAAATTGTCAAACAAACTTCAACAACCGATCAAAAATAACACGTTACAACTATTGAGAGGGGTAAATAAATAATTTTTTAATAAATTTACGAAAACGATCTTATGGGTCATTACATCACTGAATCAAAAGTACGCCGGATGTCGATCCTAGTTACCTGCGTCTGCATTATAGGACGATGCAGGCCAAAAAGTATCAATACATTAAATGTACGATTGTTCGAGTTGAAATACTAAAGCAACTTAACCTTGAAAAGTATATGAAGTGCACAGTTACCTTGGCTCTTCTCAACAGAATGAATAACTTAACTCAATATAAAGCATTAACATAAATGCAATATATATATATATATATATAATATAAAATAGTGGGAAGAACTTAGTTCATAAGAGAATTCAATAACAAACTCAATTAATTATATAATGAAGTAACATAATTTTTGTGGGAGATTCTCTAACAAATAACCACCACTATGAGCCTAAGTGGTGATACAACGTCTTGCCTACGGTGCCAGAAGTGTCCGGTACATTCCTATCATGTAGGACTACTTAACTTAGTGGATCGACTAGCTTATCTTTATAGATCATTCAAAAAGTATGATATTTTAATACCTATGATGGTTACATAATTTATGGAGACTTGAGTTATTATGAACTCTCATCCACATATTGGTGCTTAATACTACTCCCAAAAATATATTTAGCTCATGTGTTATTAAAACAACTTCTTTCTTTGGTTTGAGATAATTACTCAAATCGTAGCTCAAAGGCTCTTTTGGAATCGATGTTTTCTTTCCATCTCAAATGTGAAAACATTTAGGAAATCTTATGAAATACTTAGTTTCCTTATCAATTTTTCGGTAATTAAATTAACTCTTTACTCTTTACTTAACTTGAAAATTGAGTTTTAAAAACATTGTTAAATACTTTTGAAAAGTTTTAAGAACTCTGCTTTAACTTTCTTCTTAACTTCTTTGACTTTCATCTTAACTTCCCTTGAATTTTATTATGGATTCAAGGTTCATGATCTCATATTTATGGATGATTTCATGAGTTTTATATGTACTATAGAGTGTTAGAATGAAGTAGGAGACAATGGTACATAACTAAGGAACTAGTACGGAAATATGGGGGGAAATTAACGTCCCTGGGGCTCTAAGAGGCGTGGGGTGCCAGCCCTCAAAATTCAGAGGGCTGGTTGAGGCTGTCTAACTGGCGCGTTTCCCCAGAGCCCTACTGACATAGGTTGCGTTGGGGGGCGCTGGCTGGCGAGACACCTCACCCCTTTACCCAGGTAAACCAAGACTTTTCTTGATCATTTTCATCTCTAAACCCTCTATACTTCAATGGTTGTTTCCTCAAAAATGTAAGATCATTAGTACTATCAATATATAATAGATTCAATCCTAAATTACACCCGTAAACATGAATCCAACTATAAAGAAACATCAACAACACAACAATCAAGAAATCAACAAAACATTCAACAATGTTCTTCAAAAAAATAATTTCATAACATTGAAAACTCAAATTCTCTGAATTGAAACATTGTTGGCGCGTGGGTGAACTAACCCAATGCTGTGATTTCACGACCAGAGAGCACCCCCAAGTCGTAACATGATTTATTTGATCCCGAAGGGATCTTATACAATCACTTAACATTCATTACATAAAAGCATATGAAATATCGAAGAATTTAAAACTTTCTTCAAATCATAACTCCAAAAGTATTTTATAAAAGTGGAAGTCTTTCTAACATTCTTAAACCATATATGAGTGACATAAATAAAAGTCTCGGGACGCAGCCCACATAAAGTCTAGGCATGAAAGTAAATGACATGAAAGGATCATAAATGTTTTTACTCGAAGCTATGAGGACTCACTAGTTTTTCATTTCTTCAAGGTCCTCTAAACTCTACCCTTCAAGAACCTTAGAACTCCAACCATACATTTGGTTAGAATATAGTTAGTACAAAGGTAATAAGATTATATCTAACATAACATCATAAAAGCATCTCAAGTAGTTAGTCAACATCAGACATAAGCATCAGATATAATAACATAATCATAACATAAGCGTCATATTATAACAAGTCAACATAAGGCATATAAAAATTCATACATCAACCATTATTCCTTCATACTCCAGTTAACTACTTCCCAAGCCACCTTAAAGTATACTTGTGCAAGGTCAAGGTAGCATCCTATTCTACTACGTAAACTAACTACCTCTCTTTGGTCATTGTAAGTAGTCTAAAATAAAGTAAGATTAACCAGAGCCTCTCATATGTGTAAAGAGTCAATAAATCATGTTTAAGACGTTTCGAAGCTACTCTAGTTGAACTAGTGTGTAGAAGGTTTTTTCAGAGGAGTTTTAAGATGTAGTATGAGGGTGAATTGTGTATTGAGCAATACTACACATAGAATAACATGTAAAGGGTCAAAAAATTTGAGTACGACTCCCGAGGGACCACCCTAAGGGTCCCCAAAGAGAACCCGAATGTTGGCCAAGAAAGTTGCGGGGCAGCAAGGATTTAGGGTCAATGGCGCGTCGCGCCAGTTACACTTAAAGGGTAAAAAGTTTCCCTGCAAAACAGGCCCGACAAGAATATTATGTCCCCAAATTTTGAAGAATCACGAATTGGAAGTTTCTCTGAGATGCGCAGCCATGCCCTAGATTTGGTCGCGTCATTTTTAAGTCAAATTAAAATTTGTTAAAAGGCCCAATAAGGCTTTGGGGATTATTTTATTGGCAGTTTTTTAGTTGTTTGAAATATATTTAAGTAGTTTTATAGCAAGTTAGACTCTAGACTCCAAAAAAAAAACCTCTACCTCCCAAAAACTATCTCAAAATAACCATTGAAGATGAAGAGAAAAAGGAGGCTACTTCTAGGACGAATTTCACCAAGGTTTCAAGCTTAAATTATGTATTTAATTAAATGTATGTGTAGATTATTCATTTATGGATTCTTCTATTCATGGAGTCCCCCTAGTTTCCGTCAATTGTGAATGCAAAATACACTAATCAAGATAGGGTTGTGATATACTGTGGTTTCCCAGTATTTTAATGCTTTTTCCGTAAATTTAGTGTGTGTTCAAAAGCCTTTTTGAATTTATTTTTATGTAAGTTTATCCTTATTTTTTGGAAATATGTCCAAAGATGAACGTGGAAGTTTTTGAGCGAGAAATGCAGAAAAGACCACCTACAGAGCAGATGACGGTCCATCGAGCTTCTGACGGTCCGTAGGTGGTATCGTAGTAAAGCTGCTAAAGGAAGATGGGGAAGTCTGACCTAGTGTGGGATTACAGAAGTCCACGACGGACCGTCATATCCTCGACGGTCCGTCGTGCTGGTTCATCGTGATAATCAGTAAGGTGTCCCAGTACACAAATTCCAACAAGTTTATGTGTTTTGGAACGGAGACTCTCGACGGACAGTCGTGCTTGATACGGTTTGTCATACCTATTCATTGAGGATAATGAAGAAAGCAGCAGAAGAATTTGTGATGTACGGGACGACAGAGGCCATGACGGCCCGTCGTGTCCACGATGGTTTGTCACGAGGTCCATCGACAAAGACGCGTTTTGATAGATTTTCAGTAATTAGAATCCTTCTTTTATTAGGTTTTTGTTTTTATTATAAATAGTTCATAAAACCTTGTTTTTGGGATATATTTTCGATAGTAGACTTTTTGATAGTTAGACTTTTTGATAGTAGACTTTTTGATGGGAGACTTTTTGATAGTTAGACTTTTGGATAATCTTAAGTTCTTTTGTTCAAGTATTGAAAGATTAATTTCAACAATTTTTATACTTTTTTTGGAATTGATTGTTGGTGCTATTGTTTATTAATCAAGTGAATTTCTTGATTTTATTCTTTCTCATCAAAGTAAGTGCATGAATTCATATATAAAAAATATGAATAGTGTTATTATGACCATGGGTAACTAAACTCCATAACTAGGGTTGTGGGAATCATGGGCGAATAATGAGGTAAAACCTAATTAATATAGCAATTCTAGAATAGTGTCTTGCATGTATTGATAATTATTTCGTTTAGAATTCTTTTTAATAGATGGCCAACGTTTCAACTCGCCTTAATTCTACGTGCCAGACCAAGGAGGGAGATTATAGGAAAAGAATTATCAACATAGATTTAGTGTACATTATCTAGTAGGCTAGTATCAATCGATACGAGTTAATAACTTAGTTAAATATCGAATACAATGCTTAATATGAGATATAGGTAAGGGTTAGCATAGCAACACACGTAGCCGGATCAATGTGCAGAGTGAAATTTTTTAGATGCCGGACCAAGGATTTAGAGATACATAACTTATCACTTTACATGTACGATACTAGGAAAGAATTGTTATAGTTAGAATTATCAAGTTAGGAACATGTGGGGAACAATTGAGCCCTAGTTACTTTTACTAATTGA
Source organism: Solanum lycopersicum (assembly GCF_036512215.1). Lineage (NCBI taxonomy): Eukaryota > Viridiplantae > Streptophyta > Magnoliopsida > Solanales > Solanaceae > Solanum > Solanum lycopersicum. Next base: position 22,923,713 of record NC_090804.1, on the reverse strand, counting down.
TTAATCTCCAACATTTGAATATGTTAGTTGTTTACTTTAATTTAGTTAATTATTTTCACTAATTTAGAAATAAAGACCCCCCTTTATTGTCTTTTATTTTCTAGGGAAATAATTGACTAAATAATAGTAATAATAGAATAAAGTTAAGTCTAAACTTTTTTTCCTCGTGGGAACGATCCCAACCTCATTAGTTGGGTTCTTTACTTGATACAACCGCTTTACTTCTTATTTGAGAAGTAAGTTTGAGCTTATCAAATTTTGGCACCGTTGCCGGGGAAAGTAGATTTTAGATTAACTTAAACTTATTACTAAAGTTTAGTCAATGTTTTCTTAATTTTACTTTTCTATTGTTTTTTATTGTTGCAGAACTAACTTACTTGTATGCCAAATACACGGAGAGGAAGAGAACCCTTGTTTTCTAACGATGACGAATTAGAGCTTACACTATGCAATATGAATCGAAACTTGGGTATTAACGATGATGATCCAAACCATAACATCCCAGCTCCGATTGATATTCATGGTCAGTTATTACCCGATGATGCTGGTGAAAACCAACAAAGGGGACAAAATCACGCTCCACGTGCTCAAGAATAGTACACAGGTTATGATAATATTGCAGACTCTGATGGGCCACTTGTCTTTCCCCCTCTACCACAAGGCCACACCTTTGCGGTAACTAGTAGTCTAATGCAAATGCTCACTGCTAGAGGTTTGTTTTTAGGGCTACCTTCTTAGGACCCACATGCCCATATAGATAAGATAAGGGCAATGTGTAAAAGTTGTGAAGTGAGGCCTTTTTGATTTGGATGTAATAGGGCTAAGAGTATTTCCTCTCTCACTGATGGGAGAGGCTGTTATTTAGTTCACTGAGCTCCCTTCTAACTCAATTTTCACTCGCAACCAACTAAGGGACATTTTCTTAGCACGGTACTACCCGATCTCCAAGAAACTAAATCACAAAGATAGAGTGAACAACTTTGTGGCACTACCAGGAGAGTGAGTTATCAGTTCTTGGGATAGATTCACTTCATTTTTAAAAAGGTTCACCAATCACCGCATAAATGATGACTCACTGAAGGAATACTTCTATTGGGGACAGGATGATAATAATAAAGCGGTGATGGATACTATAGCGGGTGGTTCTTATGAGGAGTGTCCTTATGCCGAGACTGCCAAAAAATTAGAGAAAATCTCCCAGAATAATAACGCTTTGAGTACTAGGAATTCAGATACTTGAAGAAATACATCTGTAGTGCAATCCACACACAACCCAACCACAAATGAGATTCGTGAAGAGATTACTCAGATGAGAACTAAGCTTGGACTTGTATTAAAACATGTCACTAGGGGTGCAGAAAAGATAAATGTGGTTCACTAATTACCTAAACTACCACCACCAAATGATGAATGTTATTATGGGGAGGATTCTTATGCGGTAAATGAGCATACTGGGGTTTTCCGACCGATTGCCCAAGGCTCAAATCAGGAGAATTGGCGCCAAGGTCAAAAAACCAAGGTCGGATCTATGGTAACTATAACCGTGAGGGTCATTATGTTCGAGGTGGAAATTAGAATCGCGACAAAAACTTCAACAGGGGTAACTATTGAAATAGAAATGATCTGAATGGGCCCTATGTTCCTCCTCAAAATCGTAAAGTTACTCCTAGGGATGGTGGATGTAGTATAGCGTAAGTTGAGGATATGTTGCACAAAATGATGAGGAGGTTCGATGCTAGTGATGAGTACATTAGAGAATTAAGGAGTGATTTAGCGAGTATAAGGCATAAAGTCAATACACATGCAATATCAATTAAGCAGCTTGAGTTGCAAATGACCCAATTATCTGCAACTATGAACACACGGCAACCGGGCACTCTTCCTAGTAACACAGTCAAAAATAAAAAAATTGATGGACACTGTATGGCAATCACTACTCGGGGTGGTAAGTAAACAATTGACCCACCTATGTAGTCTAATGAGGAAAAGGTGATAAAATATGATGATAAAGTGGTAGAGAATAGTTGTGAAATAGAAGATAACACTGGAAAAGTTGTTGAAGTGCCTACAAAGGTAAATCCCATGCCTCGAACAACACCGCCCTTTCCTCAAAGATTAATGAAAAAGATCGAGGATGGTAAATATCAGCGTTTTATAACAATGTTGAAGCAGCTTTCTAACAATGTCCATTTGGTAGAAGATTTTGAACAAATGCCTGATTATGCCAAGTTTATGAAAGATCTGGTTACAAACAAAAGATCGGTCACTTTTGAGGATGATGATAGAATTCATCATTGTAGTTCTATTGCTACAAGATCTCTAGTACAAAAGAAAGAAGATCCGGGTGCCTTCACTATTCCTTGTACAGTCAGGTTATTATATTTTGTTAAAGCATTATGTTATCTGGGGGAAAGCATAAATCTCATGCCCCTCTCGATTTACAAGAATTTGGGGTTGGGTCATCCAAAGCCCACTGCGATACGGGTACTAATGGTTGATCGAACAATAAAAAGGCCTATAGGGATACACCACGATGTGCTAGTAAAAGTGTAGTCATTCATATTCCCAGCAGATTTTTTTATTCTTGATTTTGAAGTCAATTTTGAAGTGCATATTATTCTTGGGTGCCCATTCGCTGCTACGGGTAGAGCCTTAGTTAATATGTAAAATGGGTAGATGACATTTCGGTTGAACAATGAAGAAGTGACCTTCAATATTTTTAGGTCCATGAGGTAGAGTGGTGAGATCCAATCGGTATCCTGTATATCCTAAAAAGAAAAGATGAAGAAGTACAATGACCTAATAATTGAAAAACGAGAGTTTATGGTTGGGGATTTGGTACTCTTATACGATTCTAGGTTGCACTTGTTTCCAGGCAAACTCAAGTCCAAATAAACTGGCCCTTACTTGGTTACCCAACTATTTCCTCATGGAGAAGATGAGTTGGAAACCAAGGAAGGTGTGCGGTTTAAGGTGAATGGACAACGAATAAAAATCTATTTCGGGCATGCTTAATCGGTGAATGAAGTGATCGAGGCATACCATCTTGATGAAGTTTGAGTAATCAAGTGTCTTCAGTCGTGCCCTGACGTTAAATCAGGCATTTTTTGGGAGTCAACCCAATACTTATAATTTTCTTTCTAGTAATGGTAGCATTTTCTACTAATGGGTCTTAAAATTGCAAGCACATTACCGAAAAATTGTGCAGAAAATCACTCCACAACATTCACTGATGGACACATCGACGGACCGTCACGCATGAGACGGACCGTCAAGCATGTGACGGACTGTCATGCATTCGACCGACCGTCACGCATGCGACGGTCCGTCGCATGAATTCGTCATACCAAGTATGTTTTTCAGTTATTTTAAATATTAGGGCACCCACGACGGAACCCATGATGGACCTTCGCTAATACTACGGACCTTCATCGTATACTCATTGCATTATTAACCAGCAACTCGACCCCACCTGGCTGGGGAATTTAAAAAAAAATTAACCTTTAAAACCCCCCAGCCCTTCAGTTGAACGATTTCTTTCCCTCTTTCTCCCATTACCTCCCTTTCAAACTTCCTACCTTTGTCACCATCTTCTCTATCAACTCCATATCACTTACCCAAATCCCAAATTCCCAAAATTTCTTTTCTACTGGTCGGAGTCTGCTACTGTGGTTTTCTTCTTGATATTCAAGTGCCTCACTTGCTTGTTTTTATCCGCTTCTCATGTATGTGTCTTTCATCTCTACACATTTCCATTGCATTTTTGTTTTTCAATTACTATTAGCCTATTTCTTTTTGGTGGGTCTTCATTTCGTGATCTAATTTTGTCTAACCTAGGTTGAGAATCCTCAAATTTCCTTGTTAAAACTCGAGAAATCGGTGCTTTAGCATTGCTAGTTTTCTAGGTGTTTGGGTTAGAAACATGTAGGTTAACACTAAGTATTCCATTTGAGTCATAGGGGATGATTGTAGCCACCTCAATTCTATCACTGAATGACAGAATGAGACCCCAATGACGGACCGTCATACCCACGACGGACCGTCATAGGGTCAGTTTCAACACCCCACTATTCGTTTTCTCTAAGTGTCCACCAACGGACACATGCGACGGACCGTCGTTCCCATGATGGTCCGTCCTACACAACCGTCATGGTTGTCATTGACCCAGTTCCTAAGGATCTTCAACCTTTTCTAAGTGTCCTATGACGGACATATAAGACGGACTGTCATTAACATGACGGTCCGTCCTGCACAACCGACATGTTTGTCAGAGACCCTTGTCCTAAGGGCCTCCATTTTTTTTCTAAGTATCCTCTGACGGATATCTACGACAGACTGTCATACCCTCGATGGTCCGTCCTACACAGCCGTCATGACGGTCAGAGACCCCTCTCCTAAGGGTCTCCATACAATTTCTAAGTAGCCCACGATGGACATCGACGACGGACCATTATTATCACGACGGTCCGTCCTTCTTATCCGTCATAACTGTCCGAGACTTTACTTCAGGGATCTCCACATACACATCATTGAAGTAAGACATGAAGGACCCCATGACGGTCCGTCATACTCATGACGAACTGTCACCTGGTCCGTCATATTTCACCTCTACTACATAGATGTCATTACAACTTTGTTCTTATGTGTATTTTCTGTCATTTTTGCTTGTCTTGTTTGCTTCTTCTAGTACTACTATTGATTATTTACAGTAACTATCTCTAATGGCACCAAAACAAGATCGAGTTTACACACGTGGGCATTTAAAGTTTGTCGCTCTGTCTGCCAGACTGGTTATAGGCTTGTACGATGAGCATGATCCCGAGTACGTGCCCCCAGGAACTCCTACTCCAGCACTAGCTGCACGTGCAACCAAAGATACGCCCAAAAAGGTGGCGTCTGGCATAGTCACTGCCTCCCAGTCTGATGAGTAGCGCACACTGACCGGCACACCTTCTGGGTCAGCTACACAATAAGAAGGAGCGTCCGGATCCTTAGAAGTTTCATGGTCAAAGGAAGCCTTCGGGTCCGCAGAAGTCCCTACACCTACCACGTCTGCACAGTCTGCCTCATCTGATGAGGCTGACAGTCCTGATTCCTCTCGAGGCTCACGGACGGGTGCTCTCGCCCTGGTCGCCGACCAACCCAATCGATGGTCTATCGACTGGCAATACCAAGTGTATTAAGACGCTATGTTTCTAAATGATAAAGGCGTCATGACACGGAACCTTACACTAGAGAGACAGGTGCTTACGGGAAGTCTCCCCACCATGCCAGATATCCACAATCTCTTCACCAGACATAGGCTAGAGTGGACAGCTCGCTCTTTGGGCCGCTACATTGAGGAGCTGGTCCAAGAGTTTTACGCCTCTTATGTGGCTACTCTCCGATCACAGATCGATAGGCGGGCTGCCCCCGCCAAATAAGACCCACTTGAGCACGTTAGAGTATGCGGCTACAGGTCGACATCTTCCTACCATCCATCCACCGGTACCTGTATGGCGAGGATGTTGATGCCTAAAAGACCCTTCTTCCCGTTGTGTTCAACTACTGGTGGCAAAATGTTAAAGATGGACAATTCTTGTGTGAGCCGTTGCTCAGAGAAACCACCAAGGGATGGATGGACCTGCACTTATGTATTGATGGATAGCGTGCCGACAGGTAACAGAGCCGAAGGGAGCAATATGGAAGGCTAACTTGACCTTCATGGTTAAGGTTTTATGGTTGATTGTCTGCCACTGCCTTTCCCCCACGGCTGCTGATAATATAGTTAAATGGAATAGCGTAGTTCTGATGGCGGTGATGATAGGCGGGTTTGAGGTGGAGTTCGGTTGGCTTCTTCAGGCGGTCATGAACAAGAGGGCTTTCAACCTCACCACTACTTACCCTTTTTCCGTGCAAGATATTTTCCTTATGCAGGTCCGTAGGTGTGCCCATACGGCACATTGATGTGCTGAAGATTCCGCTGGCCACTGATGATATCGGCCTCATCAAGGATGAGGCTAATGAGTTGTCTCCACGCAGAGTGACCCGTCCACAGGTTCCTCCACTTGGAAAGAATCTAGCTGACACTGTAGCGCATGCTCGAACGGCTACGCAGGTTGCTTCCGAAACCACTAACACTACCCTGGTAAAGTCTATCTCGGGTAGTAGCACTACCCCTCGCTCCTCTCGCTCAGCCCATTTCCCCGCTTTGGTCCCGCTTGCTAGGGTGCAGAAACTAGAGGCTTATATGGCCACACTTCTGCATCAGAACTGGCCTTGGATGCACATGTCTATTGCTGAGGCAGAGGAGCGCTTGGAGCGTAAGATGGCCCAACACAAATAGCGGAAGATCGCTGAGGTTCATAAGCTCTCAGACGCTTTTGAGTTGCGGGTGATAGAACGACCAGCCCCTCCGGTGGACGTGTCAACCCTTCAGGCTGCGGTTGAGAGTCTGCGAGCAGATATTGATATGATCCTAGAGGCTAGAGTGCCTGAGTCTAAGGCCCTTTCTTCAGAGCCTGTTGAAGACACAGTGTTAGTGGCTTCATTCGCCACTTATGAGATTCCACCACCTCCACCTCGAGAGCATGACAAGATTTTTAGGGGTTGAGAGGAGGAGGATTCTAGAGCAAGGAAGAAGGATCTCCATGAGATGGAGGCTGCGAGGAGAGCCTCAATTGCTGGTGAGGAGGTGCGTCATATTAGGGCTTTAGTGTCAGTTTCTGGGGCATCTAGCTCCAGAGATGTGGAGACAGCGAGAGGCACTACTGATAGTATTGTTGCTGATGACGACACTACTGAGGGTGTCCAGACTACATAGGTAGTGGGTTCAAGGAAACTGGACTCACTAGCTTGCTGATCGTCGGCTCTTTGCGCCCCAGGTTTGATTCACCTACCACTCTCGTATTTTAGTTTTTTATGCATTGGAGACAATTTCATATCATTTTTTTGGGGGTGGGGTAAATGGAAAGTGAGTGCCAGGGTGAAAACTAAGTAGCCCAATTTACGATCCTCTTTTGAAGTTTTCTTGCTGTGTTCTTTTTCCCCTAGATACTGATTATTTTTATTGTTGAACCAGCATGTCTATATCTTGTGTGCTTAGTATAACTCTAAACCATGCTGGATAAAAACCAAAATGATAACCTGATGTAATGAAAATGATGCACAGCTAGGCACAGTAATTGATAAATGTGGCTCTAAGCATGACATAGAGATACACCACTGCATGACCCTAATTCTATAACTCGAACTAGGTGTCTGATAATCTTGTAGAGTAATGAGATGTTAAGTGAGTGTGAGAAAAAAATTGAATAGTCCACTATTTGTGCTGAGCTAGAACTTGGCTGGTTAGTCCTGCTAAAAGTAAGTTGTAATAGATAATTAGGAAAGGATCATAGGCCCATGTTCAATATAGCAAATTTTTAGCCTAAATAAAATAATAGATTAGAACTGAATGAAATTAATACCTCTTTGATCCAAATGCTTTGCGCTTAAAATAGACCTTTCTTTTTCACCCTAACTAATCTTTTCTAGGAATAATATGTTGGACTTCGTCCCTCCTTGGACATGTGCACCTAAGCTTATGCGAAAAGAAAAAGTTGAGGGTGGCTAATGCAGTAAACAACCTTTTCGTGGCCCTGACCCAACTTTGGGTATTGTGTACTTTGACTCATGGCAAAGCCATGAGTGGAGGGTGGATATTATGAGTAATGCTCTGGAAGGTAGGGTTGAAACAACAAAGAGAGAGAGAACAAAAGTAAACTGACTCAAGAACCAGTTTAAAGAAAAGCGAAATAAAAAATATAATAAATACAAGCAAGAAAATAAAAGAGTCACAAAAATGAAGAAAGAAGGGAAAATAGCACGGTGAAACAATATGAGAAATTGGGCGAAATAAAAGGATAAAAAGTGGTACGTTTAGCCGATATATCAAGGAGGGAAAAAAGTCACTAAAGTATACCTAAATATACCCTACTTGACCCTGAGCCTATGTTACAAGCTAAGAAAGTCCTATCGTTATCCCAAGAATTGTATGGTGAACTTGAAGCAGTGAAAATATGGCCAAGCTTATGGCAATATGTATGAACGATTTTTGAATTTGTTCTGAGAGTGTGTGTTGAAAAGTAATCCTTATTCTCAAACTGAATTCATTGTGTGAAAATAAGGATGTTGTTTTGAAGTGAGGACACTAGTTGCATTACCAGAAATATTAGCACCTCAGTGAGAAATTGAAGAGGATAGATGTCAGTGCGTGGTGAGTCTGTGCCATGGTCTAGTTCCACATAATTTAAGTTTAATAGTGATAACATGCATAAACATGATGAGACTGATCGGGATTGATATCCAAATGATTGTGAAAGCTAAAATATGGATACTTTTGTACAAAGATTTTTTAGTGAGTTATAGTGCGTCGCATGAGGACAAACAACAAATTTAGGTTGAGGGAGTTGATATACCGTGGTTTCACAATATTTTTAATGCTTGTTCCTTGAATTTAGAGTGTATCCAAAAGTCTTTTTTATTGATTTTTATGTAAGTTTCTCCTTATTTGCGGGAAATTTATCCAAAGATGAATGCAAAAGTTTTTGAGCGAGAACTGAAGAAGAGACCACCTACGAAGCCGCTGAAGAAAGATGGGAAAGTCTGACCTATTGGGATTACGGAAGTCCACGACGGATCGTCATATCATCGATGGTCCGTCCTGCTGGTTCGTCGTGATAATCATAGAGTAGTCCCAGTACATAAATTCCAAGAAGTTTAAGTATTTTGGAATGGAGACCCTCGACGGACCGTCTGCTTGGAACGGTCCGTCATACCTGTTTGTTGAGGGTAATGAAGAAAGAAGCAGAAGAATTTGTGAAGTACGGGACGACGGAGGCCATGACGGCCCATTGTGTCCACAATAGTCCGTCTAGAGGTCTGCCGACCCAGATGCGTTTTGAGAGATTTTCTGTAACAAGAATCCTTCTTTTATTATCTTTTTGTTTTTATTATAAATAGTTCGAAAAACCTAGTTTTTGGGGTTAGACTTTTCAATAGTAGACTTTCTGATAGTTAGACTTTCTGATAGTAAACTTTTTGATAGGAGACTTTTTGATGGTTAGACTTTTGGATAATCTTAACTTCTCTTGTTCAAGTATTGAAGGATTAATTTAAGAAATTGTTATACTTTTTTCTGGAATTGATTTTTGGTGCATTTATTGATTAATCAAGTGAATTTCTGGATTTATTCTTCCTCATCAAAGTAAGTGCATGAATTCCTATATTAAATATATGAATAGTGTGATTATGACCATGGGTAACTAAACTCCATAACAAGGGTTGTGGGAAGCATGGGTGAATAATGTGGTAAAACCTAACTAAAATAGCAATTTTAGAATAGTGTCTTGTATGTATTGATAATTCTTTCATTTAGAAGTCTCTTTAATGGATGGCCAACGTTTAAAGTTTCCTTAATGCTCTTTGCGAGAACAAGGAGGTACATAATAGGAAAAGAATTATCAACATAGATTTATTGTACACTATCTAATAGGCTAATGATTGGTACGAGGTAATAACTTAGTCAAATATCGAATACAATGCTTAATATGAGATAAAGGTAAGGGTTAGTATAGCAACACACGTAGCCGGACCAAGGTGCGGAGTGAAATTTTCGAGATGCCGGACCAAGGATTTAGAGATACAAAACTTATCACTTTACATGCAAGATACTAGAGAAGATTTGTTATTGTTAGAATTATGCAAGATAAGCCGTAGTTACTTTTATTAATTTATTAAGCTCCAAGATTTGAATCTGTTAGTTGTTTACTTAATTTAGTTAATTATTCTTATAAATTTTGAAATAAAACCCCCCTTTATTGTCTTTTGTTTTCTCGGAAAATAATTGACTAAATAATAGTAATAATACAATAAAATTAAGTCTAAACTGTTGTCCTCATGGGAACGATCCCAACCTCATTAGGTGGGTTCTTTACTTGATACGACCGCTTTATTTCTTATTTGAGAAGTAAGTTTGAGCGTATCAGGTTGTGATTGCATTGTGGGTAAGGTTTGTTTGTGATTCATATGTAGTGGGTAGCGTTCAATTATGTTTATATGATGATTATATGATGTTTTAATGGTTTACTTTATTATTATATTATATAATGATTAATGTGATCATGGTGATTTAGGTCATTGAATGCAAGGTTTAGAATTCTAGATTGATATTCTTAATTTAATTGTCTCGAATACTAATTTATCACAATATAATAAAATATATATGAATTTTATTACACCTAATTGATTAAGATTGATCTTGAATTTTTAAGTATGAATTACACCTTAAGGACGAAGTATGGCTGAATTCTCCTAGTAATGAAGAATGTGAGAAGAAGCCTACTTAATAGTCCTATAATCTAGCTATAAATGAAGATAAAATGAATTGATGAATTGATGAATTATGAATCTAAGGTTGTTGTGTTGGCTGTATATTTAGGAATTGAATTAATGAAAGTGATACATTCGGTTGAGCATAAAGACATTGTCAAGGACATCCTTACATGAGAGCAAAAGATGAGAGAGGCTTAACAAGTAAACCTTGGAGTATATGTTTGACTAGAAGTGTAGATCCAAAGTGAGAAGGATTGTAACACAATAGCTCAGACTCAAAGTAGAAAGGAGAGCCATACATAGTAGTTGTGAGGACTATCCAAGTTTTTGGTCTCACGAGGTGGGAGTCCTTAATGCAGTGGAGTCAAGGTTACCTAGTAAAGATCTCCATATCCGATTAATTTAGACATTCTTGAGAAGCATCGCATAGTGTTCAAAGCAATATGAACTAAGACTTACTAAATGAAGTAACCCGTAGTGTTCATGATGAATGTATGAGCATAGACATACCCAAGGGGTAGCTCGTTATGATTATGATGTGTGTATGAACATAGACATGCCCAAGGGATATCTCATACTGTTCATGATGTGTGTATGAACTTAGGCATATCGAATGAGGTATCTCGTAGTGTTCATGACAATAGATTGATCAAGACATACCATAGAAAGTATCTCATATGATCCATGTGAAGAACAACTTAGATATAATTAAAGACGTATCTTTTAGTGTTCTAATGTTAAAGAGAAGAAATAGGTTTTAGAATAAAAATAAATAGAAAAAGGACCTAAAAGTTATACTTTGCATGAATGGTATTATGGGGTTCCATGAGTGAATCGTAAAAAGTATAACCTATGATAAAGAGGCTTCATATAGGATTGCACTAGATATGCCTTTCCTAGTTATAGATAACTAAAGATGAGAGATCCTTAATTTAAAGGGTTAAGCTGATGATGAATCTAATTAGGGAGAAAATGTTACCGATGGCTTCAAGATATGATTAGTGTGTGAGGTAGAATACGATGTCTCATATGTATCGCACAAGTGAGGATTGAGGTGATCAAAATGGTATAGTACTCTTAGGTATGAAGAGATTAGGTATTAGTTAATAAACTGTTCTATGATCTAGAAGGAACAGAGAGTGGTACTTACCCTACGTAGTAGTATGGGATGCTACATTGGCCTTGCACACATATACTTGGAGGTGGCTTGTGACATAGTTCATATATATAAGAAAGTCAAATAAGTTGAAGTATGAATTTTATTATACATTATGATGATTTACGATGCTTATGGTATTCATGTTATATTATGTTATTATCTCTTATGATTATGTCTATTGTTGACTAACCTTTGAGATATCTTATGTTTTGGTATGTTAGTTTACATACTCGGTACATTTTGTACCAATGCATATGTTGCCTACATTCTAATCCAATGTCGGGTGTTGAGGAGAATGAGTTGTTATAAAGGGTAGAGTTTCCAAGGCTTTCAATAAGTGAAGATTGGTGAGTCATCATAGCATTCGACGACACCACCATATGTTCTTTAGTATGTTTTAGAATTTTGTGGGCTGCGTCACAAGAAATTGTTACTCATGTTGTCATAGATGGTTTTTGAGACATTTGTTAGAAAGTCTTCCATTGCTATGAAATGTTTTTCGTATTATGCTGAAATAAAGTTTTTAGTCCGCACTACCTTTAATATATATGTTATGAATGATGTGTAAGGGATTGGGTAAGACCTCCGAGAGGTTGAGTATTCCACTCCACGACTATGGAGTGCTCTCCAATGGTTGCAGTCATAACCCACCTTCAAATTTATGACCTAAGTTTTCATGACATAAGATAATTATACCCTTACGTTACCTCAAGGAGAAGTTGAGAAATGCATGTGTGGTATCCCATTCTACTTCACATAATAAGCATATCTTGAAGTCAACCTATTTATGTGTTACCCCCTTCTGAGTATCATTAAGGACCTTTCCTGTTTGATAAGTAACTATCATCTTAAGTCATTCATGTCATGGAAGGCAACTATACACCCAAGCTAGGCATACTTCACAAGAGCACATGTCATAAGTAGCTTCAAGTCATACTTGTGTCATGTATGAATGACATCTCATTATACCATTCATACTATGTACTCATTTAGGCCAGCTTACTCAATGTTAACTATCTTTCTTACTACTTTATCAAAGAATAGTATAATATCATGCTAGACCTATCTTCAATCAAAGCCATCATATATTTAAATCCAAGCTATCATAAGAAGGTTACAAGTAATACCCACCTAGACACTATGCACCCACTCATCATGATGCAAGCTATCCATAGGGGAGAATATATCCTCAACTCTAAGTTCTACTTGTGAGAGTCACATGCCTCAATACTAATCTACCATGAAATTTCTTTGTCCTAACCAAGTCAAGCTATCATGAAGACATTCTAGTTATGCTACTTCAAGCTATCTTTAGTAGAGTTTCATTCCTCAATCCCAAGATACCATGGAAATCACCATCCCCAAACTTCCATGAGATTTACAATCTCAAGCCTCCATGAGACTTATCATCTAGCTTCCATGTGATTAACTATCTCAAGCTACATGAGATTTACCATCTTAAGCTTCCATGAGACTTACCATCTCAAGATTCCATGAGTAATCTAGTTCAAGCTATTCTATGAAGTTAACATTAGTAAAAACATGCAAGATAATAAAAATACAAGATTAAAATTTAAAAGAAAATGAAGAAAAATAAATCTTTTTCAGGCTGACGCGCGAATATCTTGCTCTCTTTAAGGAGATTCAAGTCCACTGCAACAAATGTTTACAACGGTCCAGCACTAGTCCTCTTGACTTGTTTGGTTAAGGGTACAAAAACTTAATCACAACTTAACAAACTCTAGACAATATTTGAGTTCAAAGCTCCACAAAAAGAACACCTCCCTTCAACTAATAAGAACTCTCTTTTTGACAAACTTTATGTACACTATATTTTGTTGTGTGTTGTGTGTGTCCCAAGAAAAAGGAAGACCACCATTATTTATAGTCGAGAGTATCTTCCTTGCAATGAATAGGAACATAATGGGTACTAAATAGCAAGGTAATGGCCTTACAATCTACGTAGGTTATAAAGTATAATGGAGGAATAAAAAGAGAGATAATGGGAAGTAATATGGAGCAGTAATGGTCATCCTTCACCACTAATCATTATGCCAAGAAACCCTATGGTCAACAATTAACACATTCAATAGACGTTTACAATTATAATAAAGATGACATCAAATGTCATCAACTGCCAAACGACTATAATTCATCTTGTAATGTGTTATTAGGAAGACATTAAAGAAAAAACATGCAAATGACATTTAGTAGTATAATAATATAAAAAGCTATAATAATATCGAAATTCCACAATAAATATTAAAAATATAAAATATATGCAATGATACATAGACAATGACGAAGGATGAAGAAAATACATATCATGATATATTCACTATAATCTTTCATTTAATTAAAAAATTTCTTGCCACCGTCACTTTACATTCTCCGTTCATTTTTACTTTATTATGTGGTAACTTTAATTTTATTGATCTTTGAAATTTTTTAACTCTTTCAAATAGCCCTGAGACTTTTTTAGAAGCAAAGTAGAAAACTTTAAAAAATAGTCGTTTTAAAGTGAGAGGAAGCCCATCAGTTTATAGCTAACAAACTGTATGAATAGGTGTTAGTTGTGTCTTATCGGAAAAGTTACATCCTTTAGAAAAAGTCATGACTCATGAGAAGTGTCACAACTCATCAAAAAAGGCAAAACTCTTTGAAAAAGTCACAATCCTTTGAAAATATCACAACTCTTCAAAAAGTCACAAATAATTGAAATTATCGAAACCCGTCAAAAAAACTCACAACCCTTTGAAAAAATCACAACTCTTTGAGAAAATCATAATTCTTTAATATGAAAGGGTATGTATTTTAATATAATGCAATAATTAAATCACTAAATAAAACAAATTATATATATATATATATATATATATATATCTTTGTGTGTGTGTATGTATATGTATATGTATATGTATGTGTGTGTATATATGTTCATGGTTTTAAAATTGAACATGTAGTAGTTCAAGTGTATAAAAATAAATGACCAACAAGTTTGATAGGAGGGTATAATTATCAAAGCTTGATTTTTTCCCTAACATTGTGTTATGGCCTATAAGTTAGGTATCAAGAAGATGGAAAAAAGAAATTAAGTGCATGTTTCTTTATATTCTTATAATTTTCCCTACGGATCATTCAAAAAAATTGAAAATAATACAATTTCCAAGTTTTAATATCGTTTTAAACATGGAAGTAAATACTCTTTTCTTTTCTTATTAAACCATTTTATATCTAATTATCCATAGAAAAACAAGAACTTGAAAAGAAAGACTTCCAAACTTTACTTTCACAAAAAAATATTAAATGCAGCAAATGCTACTATATATGGAAGAAAACTCATGTTTGATAATATGCAAAATAAATAAATTAGATAATTATTCTAATCAGTAGCTCTCTATCACGATTTAAAATCAAGGCATGATGGTGAGCACTATGAACCCTCACGTAGGAGAGCAAAAACCCTAACAAGATAAAATCGAAAGACATTAGATACTTTTAAAATGAAGGAATAGAAGCAGAAATAAATATACAGAATAGTGACATAATATAGAATTGTAAATATGATATACAATATGCAAAACGGGCTCGAAGGAGACCAAGAAATATAAATTAATTAAACACAATAATAAATCTCCGAATCTAGTGTCACTACTAAATGAGAATCTACATACAAAAAGGTTATATTTACAAGTCTGTCTAATTCAAAATATAGTACAAAAGAAGGAAACATTGGAAGCCTCTGGACACCGAGAGATCATCACAATATGATCTATGACGATCACGGGAGATCGGCCGATCTTTGAGAGTGGATCTTTCTCAGAGCTGCATCAGAAAAAGATGTAGAAGCATAGTATGAGTACCAAAATATGGGGTACTCGGAAAATAACACAGGTCGACCAAGCTTAGAAAGATCAAATGTAGAGAAAGAAGCACGACAATTCTAAACATTAAAATGGAAAGGTTCTTAGTTATGATAATTAACTACCGAGAAAAGAGGAAAAACAATACAAGATAGGGAGAAGGAATTAAACACTCAACTACAAGACAATCGTAATAAACATACAACAACTCACACAAATAGGATAATGCAACGCAAGTTATGATTACAAGAAAGCAGAAGCATGGAATGATCTTTGATACACCCGAAATGATACCTCAAACTCAACAAGTGCAATGTACTGAAATATAACTCGTATGTCAATTGACGGTCTGCTTAAAATGATACCTCAATCTTATCAGAGTAAAAGTGCTGACTTAATTATTAGTCCAAAATCTGATCCTTAAATATGACTAGAAGTTGACCCCAACTTTCAACTTGAGACCCGACATTCAAACTGGTAAGGATATCCGACCCAAGAGTTGACACTTACACTCAAATTCGGACACGATCTACCAATCTATAATTCAAACCCGTCACTCGAATTAAGACTTGACTTTCAAATCAGGACTTGATCCAGACTACCAACAACTAATGCGACAGCCAACATTTGAATCAGGACCCGAATCATGAACCGATAATTGAGTCTGTGTTCTTACTTTTCTTGATATTAGTGAAAACAACTTGAAATCTTGTGTAACATGTTGTAGTTTTGCTCCTTTGAGCAAGGAGGACTCATGTAAAACTCTTTGTATTTATTGTTAAGTAATTTATCGTATTCAAGCAACCTACTAAATTGGTACTACAGTTCACGTTGCATTATCAATTCTCAACACCTAGCTATTGTTATACGATTTTATGAGATATTCAAAATAAATCGCCATATTTGTTTATTGGCAAGACAAAAATACAAACAAGTTTCTGAAAAATTCCTAAAAATGTAGAAGAGAGAATTTATATATACTTACCCTATTGGTATATTCGCAAACAAAATATACAAACCGCGAGAAATATACAAATCACAGCCTCCATTGCAAACAGAACTATAGCTATGTAGCACAATTATCAAAACGATAGTTATAAAACCTTACTATGTCCATTATGTTTTCTATATCATTAATTTTATCAATAAAAAAGAAAATTTTACCTAGATACACAAGTTATTTTACCAGATTTACTACCATTTAAAAATTACAAAAATCTCTACTCTCTATAATTCTCACATACAAGAGTTTACATGATGTGTATATCGAATACATCTCTTTACAGGATGTATAGGAATATATACACAATATAAGTTTATATTATCAATTAATTGTATCTGATACAATTCTTAGACTTGTATTTCACACAATAATAATATATATGTTGATATGAACACACATATATAAAGGATTTATGGATTACTCAAATACATGAAACATTAATAATATGGACTTGGGCTTTATAAGATTATGGCCCTATTAGGAAAATATCTACTATGACTTAACTCTTAAGTAAAGTATTTTAAGTAGTTATAAAACAAAAAATTTAATATAAAATTTGGACAACTTCATCCGTCAAATATAGAAGAAGACTTAATTCCTCAAGATATTACCATCCAAATGTTCTCATGGCTCCCTTTTAAGTCTTTAATGTGTTTTAGGCGTGTTTCAAAATTTAATAATTCAATTGTGGTAGAACCTAATTTTGTGGATCACCATTTATCCAATTATTCTAAGATCAATGATGGTGATACTAAGTTGATTTCATGCGTAGAGGACGTTTGTTACTCTATAGAAGATCATCATTATAAAGAAGATGTAAATGCCACTAAGTATCATCAAATTGACAATTTTAGTAAGTTGTATAATACAATTATTACATTTAATTTATATTATAATTATTATTTTGAGTTGGATAAGGTTTGTATTGTATATGGGATCTTACGTAAATTTCCATTTGCAATTTCACTATTAGAGAAGTAACATTTTTTCCTGATGTTCCTCATAAGGGAGAGGACTTTATATGTTCAATAGGTTTTGAGCCTGAACAAAACCATTATAAAGTTGTAAAGACTATTTAATCAAGAGTATGTGTTTTCTTTTAAGGCATAGATAAATTATAGAGACAAATGACCAAAGCTGAGAAACATGGTTTTCTATTGTAGGATACATATATGGAATTTGCATTAGTTGGATTATCTATTGGGGTAGCCTTGATCCGGGCGATTGTATAGTTGTGTTTGATGTTAAATCACAAATTTTAAAAAGTATCACTATGTCGATTAAATTATGTCATCAATTTAGTTATTATGATCATATGCTAATAGAACAGAATGGAAAATTAGGAATCATAAAGTATTGCGATTATTGGTTTAGTAATTAGATTTATCTATCGGTTCTTTTATCAAGATGGAGAATGTAAATTACACGACATACTTCATTTTCCATTACCTTGCATCCGTTTACGATTCTCAAGTATGGTGCTGAAGAAATTCTATTTGCAATATACATACATCATGAAGTCTTGATAATTTTATGTATCTATTTTAGGATATGAACAATAAGAGTTGAAGACATTTTGCGGTTCAAGAATTTCCTGGAGAGATCAAATATAACACCTCCAAGAAATTCACTTAGGTGAAACTAGGTCCTTAGGTGTGTTACATGAAGTCTTAAAGTCATAAGATTGTCTAAAAAGATGTTTGAGGCAGTGTCTAAAGATTTGGGTTAAGTTTCAAGTCAAACATCAAGGGACGACCAAGACGTTCGACGACAAGCCACCTAGGTGACTTATGTGTTTTCATGTGATTATGTGTGTGTAATGATTTTATGAGGTCTTTCTATGTTTTATATTAGTTTTAGAGTCACCATGTTGAGTTTGGTGAGGTTTGGAGGTCAAACTTCAAAGAACGTCTCGTGACGTTCGATATATAGATTTTAGACATCCTTGTGAGTTTGGATGTGTTTTAGCATATTGCATGGCTTGTTTTATGTTGAAATTCTTTGGAGATATTTCTAATACCTACAAATATGTGTTTCAAGGTTTAACGCCTGGGTACGACTCTACCTAGGACCCACAAGGGACCCTAGAAGGAGGACCCTAGCTTGGAGCTCAACATTGCCAGGCAGTGGCAATCGATTGCCCCAAACGGCGGCTACTCGACAAGAAGAGGACCCGTAGATGGGTGGCATCGATGTAGACATGTAGTCTGCGGGTTGAGGATTTGCAAATGCAACCAACAAATCCCATTGACGGGGCATGGTCTCACCAACGAACCGTCGATGCTGGGGCATCGATGGTGCTGAAAAATCTGCAAGATTTTTGTTAGGATTTGGGATTTTTTGGGAAATTCACCCCAAGTCTTATAAAATTGGAGGAGGTTTACTTTAGGTGTTTATTCTTATTTTAAGAGTATATAAGTCATCAAACTCTCATTTAAACCTAGCACCTCGATCAAAACCCAATCCCTCCCAATGTTTCTTCAAAAACCTCCATGAGAGCTCAAGGTGAAGATAGAGCTTGAAAATGCGTATTAAATGGAGTTTCTTCTTCAATATCATTTGATTATCTTATTAAGGTATTGGAGTTCTTCATCTAAGGATTTCTATTACCTTAGAGTAAATTTCAAAGAGGAGTTTCAAAGATTTCAAAAAGATGAAAAAAGTCCTGTTTCTACTCTAAGTCATGAGTTCTTGCATGAACATTTTCAAACATTAAGATATGATATTATTGATGTAATGATGTTTTCCAATGAAATTCTTCATGAAACCTTGACCTTCTCAAATCTATCAATATGACTAAAATATGGGTTATGTGATCATGCACTGATATAAATAAATTGATGTGTAGACTGTTATGAGATTTTGATTTATGTATAGATTATGATTGTATGGTTTATAGTTTTTTTAAATTTGAACAATTGAGTATTGAATATTCTTAGATCCATTGAATATTTAGCTTATTAAATTGATATTGACTTAATGCTTATGAATTCTAGTGTAGTTTTCTATGGTTATTGAATGTTATAAGGATTGTATTTAATTGAAGTATAGGTTGTATTAGATTGATAAATCTATATTAAATTCACGTAGATTCATTGAGTGTTATGGTTATTGGATTGAATTGATGTTCGTGGTCATGGGGGTAAGGGTCGTATGGTAAAGAAATGAATGATCTAGCTTTGGATTAAAGTGGTGAGATTGAATGAGTGGTATACTTCCATAACTCTCTTAATATTATATACAACTTTTGTATTATATTTATGATTGTATGGTCTACTTATGGTGGTGGTGCTATGGGAAGTATGAGCATATTTATCTATATGTGATAAAGTTGAAAGTATGTGTTCCTTCTATGTGTATTAGGTGATCATGTTAGTCTATGACTGTGTGCTTGTGTGTGTAGTCTTAGAGTTGATTCATGATTGTTCTTACTTGACTATATGAGTCTATGATGATTATAATGATGATATTATAGTGATATATAGGATGACATAAAAATGATAAGGGTCATTCCTAAGTTCTTCAAAGAATGATATGCTATATGAAATAAAGTAAAGAATGACGTGTCTTATTTTGGTAGACTTATGTCCATGACTTGATACATGTATGAATGATATGTGAATATGAGATGTCTTGACTAGGTAAGCTAAGTGCACCATTGTCATGTATAAATGAATGATATGTGAAATCTTGAATGATATTTACGAAGGTCAAGTACGTTGAAACTTAAACCTAGTGGTAAGGTTATGAATGAATTAGAAAGTTGTAATGGTATCGTTCTTGTAAAGGAGCGGTGGACGTAGGGTTGATTGGCTGGAATGACATCATATCATCCTTAGGAATGTCATTATGAGCTATCTATGAATCAATTGTAAGGTATCCCTACAGGATCTCTTTGGTAGAGTGAATGTCAATGGGTTATGAACTTGATATGGAACCCCTTTATTTGAACCATTAATGTAAATTAGTCTATGAGAACAAAGGATAGCACTGAGTGAGTATGTACGGGAAGTAGCTCTAATTGAGAACAGGGGTGGAGCCAGCCATTTTATAAAGAGTGTGCATAATTTTAAGAAGTACTTATTGTTTAATTATTTATCACAAAAAACTTTTAAAACTGATCTGATGTGAATTTTGACTAATAAAAATGTTTAAAAACACTTGAAGGGACCAAGAATCGAACACTCAACCTTCCGCTTTGCACTTCTAGCACTCATTTTACCATTGAGCCAGCTCCTATAATTAATGAAGTGTGTACAAACCTAAATATATATTAAAAATATCATAAATTTGTCTCGTATGTACGGTAAAACTTTTCGACCAGGGTGTTTACTTGCGCACCCTTCATTAGCTGTAGCTCCGCCCCTGATTGGGAATGAGACTAGAGTGCATAAAAACCCTTCATATTCCTTAACCATGTTCCTATATGGGATATGTCCTAGTTTTACCCTTGGCAAGTTAAACAACCTCATCAGAGTAGGTTAGAGCTCATGATTCCATGTTTAGCTATCATGGTCTATGTCGATTATTTCCTATTCTCATCATGTGGGATACCTATTAGCATTAGAGAAATTCTATGAAGTTAAGGTGGTGGTATGAGACTATCTGGACATTGCATAATAGGCTTCGAAGATGTTAGTGAGAGTCCCTAGATCTTCTCCAAGACCATTACTTGAATTTCCTTATGAGATGAATGAGTCTTAAATGAACTAATGAATGTATTGACTTAAGTTATGAAAGCATGTTAAAATGAAGAAGTACTTATCTAGAGTAGTTAAGGGCCTAGTTAAGGTGTGAAGGGGGCATAGGAATGGTCACTTCATCTCATACCTAGATAAGTCTTAAGAATGACTGTAGTTAGGGATGTTTGTTGACTATGTAGACATAATTAAAAATAGGTAGTCTCAAGGATTATTTACATAATCTTCAAGACGTCAATCATGGACATTATCTTCTTGAATTACTTAAGTATGTCTTTAGATAACCATTTTAGGGGGAGAATGCCATATTATATGCATGCTAATGTATTAAGTGAGAATGATTCTATCTAAGATAATCTATGGGATCTCTTCAGTGTGTGTGTGTGTAAAGGATTGTATGGGCGGTCGCTTCACAACTCACTCAAGATGAACCTTAGAATCACCTTTGGTAGGAGGATCCAATGTTCATGTGCTTGATGTGTTGTAAGTGTGTGTATCTTATTTTAGGTGATCTTAAGGATCATATAGATGTTCCTAGAGAGGGTGTATGAGGGTATCTCTTTTTCTTACTTAAGTGATTCTTAGGATAGCTTTTAGTGAGAGAATTGCATGCAAGGAAGTGCTCTATCTAAAATTGATGGGCTTCACTCTAAGAGTAAAGGAATTTGCTGTAATAGTAAACTTTCTTACTATGACGTTCTAAAAATGTGAATAATTGGTTAAATGATTTCTTATTTGTTCCTTAGGTGTTAAATATTGTTCTTATGCATTCCCTTTTTCATGGTTTTTGCATGGCTTCCATACATACACTTTGTTTGGATCATTGTTACTCATTGTTTCATAATGTATTGTATTGTATTGTACTCTATTGTACTGTATTATATGGTAGATACAATGTTTATCTATAATTTACTATTTATTGTTGTTCAATAATATTTTAGTTATTTGGTTTGATTTTATCGTACAATATTGTAATTTATAAATTTACTAAAATATCCTTAATTAATACAGCGTAGGAGGTTTGCCTAGATTTAAATAATTAAGGTAATGAATGAAATAGTATTTTGAAATATTATTTAAATATATAATTGAAAAATGAAATTAAGTATTAATGGAAACACACCAAATTGGTTATTCCATAAAATAGGGGTTTTCATTGTTACGCAACAACGAAATTTAACAATATAGTATATTATATTTTAAGTAACAATCAAAACAAACATTGTAGGTATAGTAACAATATAATACAATACAATGGATAATAATGATCCAAACATACTGTTAGTGCATCTAATGTGCTAACCCTTTTTTTCCCTTTTTGACTAAAGTATAGGGAATTGGAAGTCTTGGTATACCATGGAGGATGGATAGGTTTCTAAGGGTTGAAGATGAAGTATTGGCGAGTCCTCTTCGATACGAGGACTATATCCACATGTTCCTTTATGTCTTAGTCTTTATTTTATGTCGTGCATAGGCTTAGTCCCATGTTTTGTATAATCCAAAGTTTAGATGGTTCAATGAGATATTGTAAAGGTTTCATATTTTAAATGAAAGTCTTCCGCTTGCATATTGATTATGGAAATAGTTCTTTGTGTGTGATGGAAGTTTTAAATTCTTTCTCATTTTAGAATGTTATTTTTGCAATGAATGATATGAGTGGCTTTGATAAGACTTCTTGAATTCTCATTTACCGTATGCCGACACAAGGATGCTCTAACTTCTTGGGTGTACTTGCGAGTTGTTACATTAAAAGTATTTTTACTTATGCTGAAATTCTCTTTTCTCTGCGAAATATAGGCCGTGTACTTCATCAACAAGTATAATTACAAGACAATTATATTTGAATTTTATATATTTATTTTATATGTAAAAGGTTATAAGGGATAGCTTGATTATAATGTAATACATGGTGTGTTTTTTGTTTACTATTATTTTGGGTTTTTCAACTATATGTGTATCTTATTATACATTATCAGATTTCTCATTAGAAAATGCAAGTGATTCTTTATTTACCATATGATTTGTAAATAAATTTTTTTCTCTTCAACTATAGCTGCACTTGTTCAGATCTTTACTCCCTACGAAGGGGGGATTTTAAAATATGGTTAGTTTTGAATTCCCAACAGAAATAAATGGATCGACAATTGAAATAGAATTATAATTAACACTTAAATAATGTACATATTTTACCACTAATGGAGACGTCAAGTTTCTTAACTCTCTACAATTCCATATATACAATGTTTCAGATTTGCTGAAGTAGGCAGTTGGAAGTTTGAGAGAGCATAGAGAACTTATGATGTTAGCCCTAACAATAAATAGCTTTTCCAAGCTTGGAAAACCAACCTGCAAATGTTGAAGTCCTTGTATTTTATAAAGCTTCAAGTAGAAATCCAAAAATGAACAATATATCAAACATGTTGGTGGAAAGTGCATTAGTTAGAATATCAACTTTTCAAAACTGCAATGCACCAACTCAACTTCAATGTCACTTCACCCCCCCGAACCTGCAACCTTGATGTAATCGACACTCGGAGAATCATTGTTGGCCCCCAAGAGAACCCTTGGCTTGTATGAATACTTAGAAAAATATTTACTCAAATAAAATAGGAACTCCAACTACCAAAAGTTAACTTATATGTCTGAAAACAACATAACTCAATGAATGATTGAAATTGTTTGAATAAACATAAATATTCCACTAAAAGACTAGAAAAAATCAATGAAGGGTATAGAAAGAAAAAGACTCCTCAACTGGAAGCCTCTAAATACTACGATAGATTTTGGGAGAAGACTCACAACATCTTAACAAAGCAAAAGATAAAGATATGGAGCCCTCCTGAAGAAAAAAGGCTCATCAAAGCTAGCTAGAGTCTCAATGGTATAAACGAAATGCCGTTTGATGACCCTGAATATCAGTATGAAAAGATGCAGGTTCAATGACGTCAGTACATTAAATGTACGACCATGCAAAGGGAAATCCGAAACATATAAATCTTGATGATAATCGGGCAAGACATACTCACCTCAACTCAACTCCAATATCAAAGCAATAATAAAAGATGTGATATTAAAAACTTTTAATATAGTAAATGTCAACTCGAATGTATAAAAATACAATAACGTACACTTTACTCTTATTTGGGAGATAATCTCTAAACTAAAACCATAACTATGAGCTAGGTGATGATACAATATCTCGCTCACATTGCCAGAACTGCTTTATGCATTGTAGAGGTATAGAATACCTCAACTAAGTGGATCCACTAAGTTATTCTTAAAGACAATAAGGAATCATCTTAAAAGTATGATCATTTACCCATGTCACGACCCAGACCGTCTTGATTTCCACGCAAACTATCCCTCTGGTGGGAGTACCACTACTACAACTCAAATCAAGCAACTAGATCATAAGGAAATTAAGTTATTGAAGCAAGTTGATTAGTAAACAATTACGGAATTTAAATACCTAGAATTTCAAAGTTTATTTACCAAAATATATAACAAGATCCATAAATCTAAATAATAAGGGATACATCCCCAACTAATGAACTATTAAACTATCTAAAACAATTCCAATGTCTGGAAACTATGGACATAGACAAAAGAGAATTCCATGGAAGCCCAGAAGATGCACCTTACCCTTGAAGTCAATGTGATGATATCTAGTCTTCTACCACTTAAAATGTCATGTACTCAATAAAATAAGAGCAAGTGCAAATTTAGAACACAATCACCATGTATTGGTAGGATCACGTGTTTATCCCACTAGTGCTACATAAATGTGTTAAGCCACCTTATACTATATATATATATATATATATATATATATATATATATATATATATATATATATATATATAACCATTTACAACATTAACATTACTAACATGACAATTCCAAAACACATTACAAATGCTTATCACATCATTAGTCCTCTCACGGAACCTAAAACCCAAAAATTTAGCTTGTCAGAACGTGACAATTCGATCCCAATATATGCCAAAACGTGGAAGTCTGATCCAATAGTGTGTCAGAACATTGCAATCCGATCCCAAAGTATGTCGGAACATGGAAATCCGATCACACACCACAATCACAATCACAAGTATAACATTAAAGATCATATATTTACAGCATGGTTTTATGGCTAAATCATTCATCTATATCAATTAAAACAACTGTGATAAATATTATAACATTCATATACATACATGTATTACAATTAGGCAAGAACATGCATACATCACACAATCATGAAATCACAACTATCACCTACCTCAAAACAAGTTTGAAAGCCTAAGAAAATTAATCCTTTTCTTCCGAATTCGTTCAACTTTTTCTTCGTATATAAAAAAAAACCTCTGGAAATAAATAAAAAATCACAAGTTACCTCGATTACTAACAATGCTCACAGCCCTTGATCATACCCATGATCTCTAGTATCTGGATTAGGGTTATTTCCACCATAAAATTAATCAGGAAACCCTTTCCCATCAATATTTACGCATTCAATTATGTTTTATGGATCTAAAATTAGATCAGGGAGTGAAAAACTTACCTTTAGCCTCAAGAATGGTGGAAAACAAGCCGGTGAGTTGTTCTTTAACTTTTAATGTTAAAAAATGTCAAATAAGATCATTTAGGAGTTTTATTAATGACTTAATTCGCGCTTGTCCCGCTATAGCGTCACTCATCCCATTGTAGCGGCAGCGCTACAATGGCATTTTCGAAGCAGTGAGTCCTCCCCAAAAATTTAGAATTTTAAGTCCCTTCTCATCTACCATAGCCTACAACATCCCACTACAATGACCCCACTAAAGCGACATAACTCCCGCTACAGTTGCACAAAGCGAGCTAGAAACTTCTTAGAAGAATTTTAGTTCCCCTTTTTATAACACATTTTTAACCCACTACGCTCTGAAAATACCCTTAACGCTAAGATCAATTTTCAAAGATCTACTTATTTAAATTTGATTATGTAAAGTTATACAGATTTCTTAATGATATATCTATCTATTCGTGAAAACAAAATAACATTTACTCAACCCAATTGCTACCAAATTCCCAACACCTTGATGACTCTAATTTTCTACAAATATAGAGAAGGTAATTTTAAAAATACTAACACAATGAACAAAATATATCCCAAATTTTCCCTTCGTTGGCATTTCGATAATGACGGAATGCTGTAATTACAACCTGTGTTTGCATACATAGTTTATGCGTATTTTAAGTTGTCTAGAATTTTCCTCATATTTGTGGTAAGTAATACTCCCAATAATATATAACTCATGCTCAAAACTATGAAACATAGTTTTTTTTCAATATGAGGTAGTTATTGAAAAGATCATCCTAGAAGAGGTATTACTCTGAAAAAATTTCTAACTTATAACTCAATTTAGAAATTAATCGATATTTCTCTCTTTTAAATGTAAAAGTGTTACATTTGGGAATACTCAGTTTTCTTATACTAATGCAATTTCTATTTTGAAGAGCAACAATATTATAGATATGCATCCCCACTGCTCTGATTACTTCGTTGCAGTGAATATGTATTAGATACATTAATAATTATCTGATGAGCAAGAATATTTTAGATATGCATCCCCAATTGTTTGATTTGCTATGTATCACCACATTTTATTTTGAATTTATATATTGTAAGTCTTAATACATTACTTTTTAAAAATTGATACATGAATAGTTTGAAGTATACGTATAACTTAAAACTTCAAGGTCGTATATAAACTTACAGAGCGTTGTTTCCTTTCACATAATATTTTGTACAAATTCAACATCAAACGGTTGTTGTTATTCCAACAAACTTCTAGTTCTATTGTCCTAGTAAGCGAGCAGTGATTACCAGTTAGCTCGCTTTGATACGTAGTATTAATATTTTCTATATCTCAAACTGCAGCTTAATATAATGTATCATGTATCATAGATTTGAACCTGGTACTCATGATACCTTCGTATTTTGAAAATGACATCTTCAATAATATTATTTTGTATCAAGTACATGTTATGTAGAGATTGATACTTAAATTATTAGATTAGAACACAATATATATCATAAGTTGAGAATGATACTTAATTTATCCAGTGTACTCATAATTTCATATGCTAAGAATAACTATAAACATGATACATTTGTCTGGGGTACATGAAATATTGTGAGAGATACCTAATTCAACATACTACATTATATTTATAACTTGAGAAGTTGTAATGTGATAAACTTATGGTTTTATGTATAAACAATATTACGATTTAAGTGTATCAAACAATTACATCTAATGATACATTGCAATATTATAAAATAATTTTTTCAGTAAATTATCAAGCATTTGGATCAACTACTAGATGCAAGATTGATTATCACAAATAGCGTAAAAATAGATCAAAAATCATTACCTTGGGCAGAGTGAGTTACGAATTCTAGATGAATCTTTCCTAAACCTTTTTTATTAATGTATCATGCATTTGAATCAACTACTAGATGCAACATTGAACATAAAGAAGCGTAGAAGTAAACCAAAAATCATTACCTTGGGTAGAGTAGATTGGGAAATTATAGATAAAACTTTTCCACCCTTTGTAGGAGCATGATCTATATCAAGAAATAAATATTAATTCATTTTTTGAAGAAAAACATGCTAGTGGAGAAGACGACAATGGAGCATACAAAAATATACCGATTAATTGATTTGAAATTTGATTGACTAGATAGAGAATTCTTTTAAAATTCAAATTGAGATGAAATTGTAACTAATAAGATTCTGGAGTTAAATTAGGGAGAGATTAAAAGAGTGAAAAAATAAGGGAAAATGTGGGTTAAGGCTTGACACTTATGTATCCGTTGACTTCAGAATTAGAAAAAAACTAGAGATTTTGAAAAAAAATTAAATTAGTAGGGAACAATGGAAATTATGTAACATAAAAATATGTATATAGGTTATTTGTCCTAAAAAATATGAGATGTATAATTAATTGTTCTTTATATGATATTGCGTATAAAGAATATCATGCACATATAAATCAACTAAATTTACTTGGTACAAAATTTGGTGGATTTTTTTGATAAATTATACAACGCTATATTTAAAGCTTTTTTGACCATTTTTATATGAGAAAAACAAACTTTTTTTGGTTAATTGTATTATGGTGGTTGAAGTAAAATATTGAAGATTAAATATGTGAAAAATTGTTTATTATATCAAACACTTTATTTTGAGAAATTAATTCTTCTAATTTTGATTAATTGTGATGACACCAATACAAGGGTAGAGTACAAAATTGTTATTAAAATGGTAAATTCAGTCTCATAAAGAGAAAACGCAATTTAGTAAAATCATATTGATCATTGGTATTTCATCAATTTAATTATGTTAAAATTTGTGATAGTCTTAAAGATTTATAAATTAAGGCTTTAACAAGATAAGATTTTGAAGCACATAAAAAGTGATGGAATTCAAGCTAAGGAATTATGAGTCATATCTGAAAAATACCAACTTAGGAACCAAAGATCATGTAACCATATTCAATGGAAAGAACGAATCATATGATGACTGGTGAACGGCACTATTATTAATTTTGTTCAAAATAGTAAGTCCATTTATCCTATAATGATTTGTTTCGAGGTTGATTCTTGAACTCTTAATGAAATTTTGTATCTCGTGTGAGTGGGGTGTCAAATTATAAGAGAACCCTTGATAGATTTCACCTATGTGAGTGATAAAGTAGGACACTTTCTATGAGAATGAGCTTGTTCTCAACAAATCACATGAAAATGAGATCGCACAAGATTGTTAGGTGCTGACTTTCAAAGCTTATGTCAACACCTTAATTATTATTGTCATGGCCCATGGCTACCTCTCAAATGTAACACAGCATACTTGACCCTGAAGGGATATCATACATGTCCTTAGCATAATCATAAACATAGGACATATAAATGATCCAGAAAAATTTTAAATTTTTTCGACAGAGATCTTTTTCATAAGAGCAACATAAGAGTCTAGAACTTGACTAAATCACCATCTAAAAAATTAGAGTACAATCTTAGGGTCATATATCTTTTACAACATAGTCTTGAAAATAAAATGTTATCTAGAACCTAGAAATGAAAAAACTATCCTCGAACCATGAGGACTCACAAAGCTTAATGAATATTCAACCCAAAATTCAATTGAAAGGAGAAGTGTGTCTCAATGATCAGAACCTACAGATATAGAAAATGTAGAAATATGGGTTAACACATAAGTACAAAGTATGGAATACATGCATAAAAAATCTTAAAACATGTATAAAAGTTTAGTTGAAATCATGCATTTATAAAGTTTAAAAGTCATCATGCATATTTGAGTAATTACTTAGTCAAACCATATCATAAGCAACCCAACAAACCTTGAACTCATCCATAGATCATGACACAGACAATGTGAGCTCCATGGGATCCAGTGTCATGTCCCACCCCAAAAAAGTTGTCCTACTTGCATAATGTAGAACTAACATATTCACCTTTTAGTTGATCAACTAGCGAAAGACTTATGTGGCACATAGTTATGGGATAAGGAGATTGTTACTAGAATTCCTGAGTAACTACGGTAAAAGGTTTCCATCTAATGAGATAGACATATTGGGAACCCTAACTAACTGATATACAAGGAACCCATGGGAAAGCCGGACTAACTGAAGTAAAAGTCTCCATCTCATTTAATTTTCATATCCTCTCAATGATAAGCTTAATTTCCTTTAGTATTCATATTAAGTTTTTACTCAAGTTAATGTTCATAAAATAAATTACTAGGCATTCAAACAAACTTGATATAATAATAGTTCATGGGTTCATAGGTGAGAATGTCCTTTAAACCATAGAATCATCAACATGTGAGTAAACCTTTCACATCATGTTCATAGTATTTCATTAGAATAGTCTTTCAATCAAAACAACCACATAATCATAGTCATAGACAATTCATGCATAATCATGTTTGGGATAAAGGGAGAATGATCTTGCAACAATACCAAAATAAACCAATAAAATATTATATCCACTATCTAAGGGGATCATAAGCTCATACATACTTTTAATCACCATATTAAAACCCACATACATTGACCTTCAAGACTATATTTGAAATTCAATCCTAAACTCTTGAATCAATACATAATATAGGGTTATATCATGAATCAACAACCTAATTGATGTAAACATAATAAATTGACATACTTATAATCTCAATTAACCCATGTTTCAATGCATACTTTAACAATTTGGGGGAACCATGGGTGTGTGAGGAGATTTCAATCTTAAATAATAAATACATCATCAATCATATCATATTTAATAATAATAAATCATAAATAATCGATTAAAATTTTTTCGGGAGAAAACCCATGTCATAGATTGAAAACTCTAGATTTTGGGGGGAATTAGAATCTTAATAACCATGTTTGAAGGGGCTCTATGGGTGATAGTTACCCATGAATGAAAATAAACCATACCATTGGATGATTCCACAAGAAAGGGTAGAATAGAAGTTGCTCCTTGAATCCTAGACATGACCTTGATCTTTTTCTTCAATGAAGTCTCATAGAAAAAATATTGGAGAGGGGAGTTGGTTTTAAGTTTGAGTCTTATGAGTTATAAGGTGTTAGAGAGGTGCTTGATAGTTTATAACTACTATATATATGTATAAATAGCTAATAAAAAATGTCTTCGTCATTGAATTATTAAAATATAATTACCTAATTCAATAAATCCTTGGTCGAATTCGAAAAAAATTTATAGACCCCATACACGACCCCCACCCATGGGGCGTGTATGGACCCATAGACCGTAGTCACTCGTGGGTCCATTCTTTGGATTGGCATTTGGCCAAGGTCCATACCTCACTCACGAGACCCCACCCACGGGATGTGAGTGGTTCCACATATCGTACTGCATGTACGTAGGCTGGAAAGATATTTTAGAGAAATTGGGGAAGGTGTAGCCTTGACACACGATCCCCACATATGGGGCGTGGGTGCCAATTTTGTGGGTGACTGCCTTCGGGAAGATTGTTTGCTGTAAACCAAGGCCCTCCTCAAGGACCCTTGGTTTGTCTTTGGGGGTTAATCCCTGAAATTTATGTCGTAACATAATTATACTAACTTAGGAAGGTTATATTATGACTCTAATCCTTACGTTCAACACCATATAGGCTACTAATTCACATGTTAGGCTCTAGCATAGATCGTTACATTTTCTGGGCATTACAATTATGTGTGAGCGGTGATATTGTATTTCCCTTAAGCAGTGGCAGATCAAGTCTGAGACCACCACTAACTTTGGAGTATAGATTATGGTTTTCCTAAGGGAAGGTTAGATGTACATCACACATTTATTATGCATAATAGTCTGCATTCATCTAAATTGGTGAACTTTAGTATTATATGTATTTTAATATTAAAATAAAATATAAGTGCGTAAGTTAGTGGGTATAAATTGTGGTAGAAGACGACTATTGGTTCTTGTAACTTTCATGGTCATTAGTTTCTTGTAACTCATATGACCATTAGTTCATTATAACTACTGTAACATCTATCACATTTATCCATCCACATTACTACCCCTCATTCTACTAGATGATTATATGGAATACTTCTTCACCTTTAAATAGTTGTGTTTCTTCCTTTGTGAAAATCCAAAGAAATAAGAGAAATACAAGAAAATATTGTAGAATACAATGAAGTAAGTATAGTGGAAGACAACTGAGACAAAGATTATATTCTAAGTTTTCAACTATATTCACTATACAAAAGAGAATAATTATATGTTGAAGGAACGTGTTTTTTTTGGAGCTTTGGACTCTTCAACTAATCCAGAGTTGCTTATGTTGTACGAGTTTTTGGATTGTTCTATCGTGGAGGGGACAAATTAAGAGTGATACTGCTGTGTTGGTGTAGATTATTCCATGGTGAGGTTGAAACTCCTTAAAGAGAGCGAAATATTCGCACCTCAGCCTAAATATTTGTTTATTCATTTTTGTACTTTTATTTTAAACTTTAATTTATTGTATTTGTGGTGTCTTACACCAACAATTAATATTATAAAAAGTGGCATTTTCGAATTTGTCATTTTATTTGAACTGTAATTTATTGTATTTGTTGTATATTACATCAACAATTAAGATCATTAAAAACATATTTTATTCAAAGTGCAAAATTGAATTACCATTTCAAACTACACCAAATTAAATATCTGATTAATTAAATATTAAAAATTATCACATATACGATGCTAAATACTTAATTAAAAAGGTGCTAATCTAAAATCGAATCAACTTAAATGCAATAAAATACGAAAGACATTAAGAAAGATGAAAAATGAAATATCATGATTTCAAGATTGTTCATTTTTGCAAATTAAAACAGGTTTTTTTTTACCATTTCATTTGCTCATATTAAATTAAAAAAAATGATTTTGCAAACAGTAAATTAAATGCAATACACTATCAAATGATTCATAAGAAGTGATAGTGTTTATTATTTATTTATTTGAAACTCTCTTTTTTTATTTATTTCATTCTTCACCTATTTATTACAAATTTCAATTCTGTTTGTGTTTGTTATAATTTTCTCCCTCAATTTTGGTATCATCATAAATAATAACCACGCTATAAAATATATTTATAAATATATGTGATAAATTCTATGATTCATTGTATTTGTTTGTTAAGAATATCTTATTTCTTTACAAACAGTTTTTTATGTTGCAGAATATCAAATTCTGAACTTTTATACTTTGTTGATTATGTGAAATACTTTATGAATACATTATTGTTTACGATAAACTTGCAACACACCTATATATCATGGATATGAATTTTCATATTTGAAAAAAAGAGAATGATGGGAAGAAAAAATGGATTATATTTTAAAAAATTGTAGAAAAAGTAAGAAATATAATAAAAGATGATGTATAGTTAAATGTCAAATAATTTTTCATTATCTTTTTAATAAATGTGATAAGTCAAACAATGACAAGGGGTGAGCAATAATAGGTAGCCATCATTTAAAAGAAACAAATTGTTGATTCCCAAAACATGAATGACCCCTTCACTTCTTTTTTTTAAGTGAATAGGTCAACATTAGTTCAGTGGCCTCTACTCTATCATCTCTATCGCCATAACCAACTGAGGATCTGAAGAGGTTAGAAAGTTGACAGATACCAGAACTCCGAGCCAGATATGCTGATATCCTCGTCATACCTTGATAATGATGCTCCTTCCATTCAAAACAATAGCATATGTGTCATTTATTCTAATAGAAGAATAAATAGGACCATGTGACATAATTTTATTTGTCGGTTCGATATTTAATAAATGTGAGGTTGGGGAATATGACTATTACACACTTGTATCTATTTGTATAAAGGATATTGTTTTTGAACGGCAGGGGAAATATTATCGTAAAAGTGTGATGGAAGATAATTGTATATCATTAACTATAGTTCGAAGGTCCCTTTTCCCTTCTTTCATTTGGATATTTCTTATCTTCATATTCTTGTTTAATTTTAATTGAAGATATTTCATTCAACATATCTCCTAATTGGAAAGAAATTTTTTGTCAAAGTGTAGTGTTTGATGTACTTAGTAGCCTTCTTGAGTATGTA
The DNA here is from genome assembly GCF_036512215.1 of Solanum lycopersicum. NCBI lineage: Eukaryota > Viridiplantae > Streptophyta > Magnoliopsida > Solanales > Solanaceae > Solanum > Solanum lycopersicum. The sequence continues at coordinate 22,889,974 of NC_090804.1, read as the reverse complement.
ATTCATGATATATTTTGCCTTTACGAGACAAGCATCTTATCAAGAAAATGGAGATATAAGTGGTGCAAAATTTCTCAATTAAAACTCAACCTAGAACCTTCCCTAGTAGAGAACTTGACATCTCCTTCAATTTGATTTAATAACATTTTATATCACGTTTCATGCAGGATGAATTTCTTAGTTTATCTTATCCCTTTATATTAATGGAAGAGGTCGTCCTGAGCTTGACAAGTTGGTATATTTCCTCTATAGGAATCATGATTTTAGATTTTTTGGGTATAGCCAACGCAAAATGCATCCTTCTTTTTTTACATCCTCGCAATTGAGGCATTTTTCACTCTCTGTTTTTGAAATAAAGATCGTTTCACCTGCATTTAAAGCATGAAATTACCTTGAAAGTTTTATCTCTAATTGTCCATGCTAGAGCAGTTGGTGTGTGATTGTGTTTACATCAAGACATTGAAATTAGTGCTGTCATGCTAAGATTCATTGTGTACATCGAAAATGAAGGATTTTTATGTTTAAAAAGTGCCCTCTATCTTTCAAAACTTTCACTTATGCATATGAAATATGACGTGGGATAGCAAGTTTCATTGCTTTTGAACATCTCAAGTTGAATAGTCTTAGTCTTAAAGGAAGTTTGCTTTATCGGTTCATTGATTGTTTTCATAGATGGATAAAATTATCTTTGTCACTTTGAATCATTTAATATATTCATGGTAGTTTGCAGTTGCAATAGCAGATATAGTACCAGCAAGGCTTCGTTTGAATCTACGTGTCAAACATCTTTGCCTAGATTCGATTTGTCTACAACAATTGTATAATTTCTTATGTGTTCTTTGCTTGTTAAGGATGCAATGTTTTGAAATCTAGGTTCCTAGACATTCCACTTTTCTCTTTCTATTTCTTGTATTTTCATACTTGTTATCCTCAATAAGTTTAAAGAGTTGGGTTTTGATAATCCTTCGTAAGTGATTGCCGAAGATGAGGATATTCCAGAACTAAAATGTCTTAATTTGGATGTTTTCTCCATATATGACATTTAATAACCTTAGGGAATTAAGCTAATACTGACTATAGGCTTAGAGGAAGAGTTGCAACTTATTGAGCTTTTGTTATCAAAGTCTCTCGTTCTGGAGAGAATGCTATTTCGACCCTCGAAAGCAAATGATCATGCTAAAAAAACAATCACAATCCCCATTGTGTTAAACTCATTTTGTCATGCATCGTCTAAAGTACAAGTTTGTTATTGGTAGTTTTGATGATTTGACAAACCCGAGAACCTTATAAAGGAACTTCATCCCTAGTGCAAATGTAAACTCAACTGCCAAGCTGGAAAAAGTACAATTGGTTGGTGCACAATCTCTAATGGTGGAAAAAAGGGCAGAAGCCTCGACCAATAGCATGGACTCAAAGATTGTGACTATTCTTCATAAAGATTATGTCCGATAATCATACCCTTAGTTGTTGAAAATTGAAAATCCTCAAGAACTCTTGAAAAGGTTGATAAAAAAGAGAAGAATCATCCTCAAGACCAACTCGTACCAAATAGAGCTTCAAGCTTAGGTGTCTAAGGATTAAATCTTCTATCTCTCATTATATATCTTTTCCTAGATCTAAAATGACTTAAGATAGCTTGTTTGGTGAAAAAGACTAAACCAGTTTAGTCCTACTGAATTGTGGCCCGCCTTGTATGTTGCTTCGTAAAAGTTTAAGTCATCCAGAGGGTGATTTTTTTGTGGGAAACTTGCGTGTTGCTTAGTCGAATCCTAAGTTGTCTAGTGGTGATATCTTAGTGGGAAGAGTAACATCTTCTTAGGCTCTTCAAGTAATAGATTTATTACATTGTTATGAGATTAATAACTTTTTCTCACTTTGGTTGTAACTGGGTTCACTTTTTCTTAAGAAGATTAGTGAAACAGTTGAAAATAATGTGAGATAGGTCGTAGTTTTACTCCTCGATAAAGGAGGTTTCAGCTTAAACTACTTGAGTTGTGTTCTTATTGCTTTATACTCTTCCATGTATTCTTGTTTGGTCAATTGACCTGGTCCATTGACTAATAGTGGACGCACACATTCTATCAATTGATATCTGAGCAGGTGCTCTCTAGCTAGTTCTCACCAAAAATTTTACTCCTATAAAAGAATAGATAATCCATTGAACCTAGAAGAGGGGAAATCATCAAATTGACCACCCTGCCTTAATTGCAAGTTCTATAGCTGGAAGAAAAAAATGATGCACGCTATCGGATAGCTGAAGAGAGAAAGTTATGGGACATAGTGTTGGATGGACCCTTCATTCAAACTACTGATATGGAGGATGGAAAAATAAAAAAAGTTGTTAAAAAACTCGACAATAGTTCAATGTAGCTTATCAAAAGTATATCGAGAAAAGGTAGAAAGCGAAAAAGCTATTAGTGTGTGGGATAAGTGCTGAAGAGTACAACTGCATTTCTGCTTGTGAATCAGCGAAAGAAATCTTGGACTCTTTGATGACTGCTTGTGAGGGTACAAAGTCGGTGAAGGAGCCGACGGTGGGAATGTTGACCACACAATATGAAAATATCACAATAAAAGAAGGGAAAACTATCCATGATATGCAAAAAAACATTCTTTAATAACCAACGAGCTACAGAGTTTAGGAGAAGCTATCCGTACAAGCAAGAAAGTCAGGAAGATTCTTTGCATCCTCCCTAAGTAATGGGCAAGCAAAGTTGATGTTATTACTGAAGCTAAGGATCTGAAGGTGTTGACAATGGATGCTCTCATAGGAAATCTTAAAACTTATGAAATGAATAGGATTCAGTACATTTCAAATGAGTGAGATAAGAAAGACAAGTCTCTACTTCTCAAAATCTCACCTGGTGAAGCCTTTAGTGAAGAGGATGACATCGCTTATATCACCAAGGGATTTCATTAAATTGTGAGAAAACATGGAGGATTTAGAAAGAAGGAAATCATCATCGGGCTACAACAGATAGTGACATTTGTCACATGTGCGGAAAAGCGGGGCACTTTATAAGAGATTTCCCAATGGACAAAGCTAAAAACAAAAAGTATAAAAAACATGAAGTTGAAAAAGATAAATGAAGGGTCCTTCTACATGATAAAAATGCAAGAAAAGCGGCAGTTGACTACGCCGTGAGTAAAGCTCTTGTTGTACGAGAGAATCTTTAAGTGAATCACAATGTCCGGATGAGGCATCCATGTTGGTTTTTAAAAATGATGCAAACGTATTTGATGGACTGTTTACCCTCATGGAAAAATCAGATGATGAGGACGTTGATGAAAAGGTAACCCTCTTTGACCTCAAGCAAAACTGAAATACTTATTTTGTTATAAGGTTGAGGAATCTAGCAAATGTTTCGATTGACTCTACCATAGAGTTAGCCACTGAAAAAGAGTCCATGAACATCAGTCTTGATAGTCTGAGTGAACAAAGAATAATGATGACTATGCACATGTCAATCATTGAGGAACAAGTAATTTTCTAGAATCTAAAAAGCTAAAACTCAAGGACCAAATGAATCTAATGATTAAGAAATTTTAGGAAATAAAGGAATAGGCTATTAGCTTGCAAGCAGAGCAATAAGCTTGTCTGAATACGGCTGAAACCATACTTGCTCTAGCTTTGCAAAGAAATCAATAGATAAAGAAGGACTTGTACCGTCTTACAGAAGAACTTCAAAATTCTATAAAATGGACCACCTCGACCAAGATTCTTTCCAACATCACTATTCAAAAAACCTATAACATAAAAGCATTAAGTAGTTTGAGCATTACTTCATCGTCCAATCCTGTCACAATCGGGGATCACCCCCTAGACATAACCGACGTAGTCATCCTTGGAGATGACGAAGACTAAACTCTTAGCATTCATCATTATATTTTATATGTTAAAAAGTGCGGAAAATTAAAAAAATTTCATACGTATCTACATAGTGAAGTTTACATAGACCTCTTGCATACTACATGTGTAGCTTACTTAGACTACTCCCACATGAAACATACATAGGCTTCTCCTTTAAACAACATAAGATACACAAAAATTAGTCTAATGCATTGGCTCATATTGAACTATCTAAAATAAGTACAAATGTTGGACATAACCAATACGAAGTCAATATTTCATTATAGGCTTACATCAATATTCAAATGATAAAGGAATGAACAATGTCTTTATGACAATACAACATCAAAGCTAGAGTATAGAGAAGGTAACATCCTTGGACATGAGGACCTACCAATACTTTGAGAAAAGAGTCCAAGTCTTCTTCAATCGTCCTTCTAGGAACTCAATGGATGAAACATACATATTTGTAGAAAACATAGAGATATGTGTTAGTACACCACTCGTACTAAATATGGAAACATATGCACATAAAACATTGAAATCATGCTTAAAGGGACATTTATTCAAAACCATGCTATGTTACATTGGAAAGCCTTTATGCACAATCAAGAATACATATGAGCCAATGATCACATATTCATTAAGACAAGACCATATACAATATAAGACCAACATCATCAATTAAAGTCAAGTAAACATGTGTAGTATCATATTAGAGCACATGAACAAAACAAGTCCAACATAATTTTATAACAACAAAACATGTATAAGAGTTCATAACATTACAACATATGCATGACCCTTACTCATAACCCATTACCGAGCTTACAAGTGCAATGATCACGTGAAGGCCCATAACCCCACAAAACCAAGTAAAACCTAGCAAAGGATCAAAGCAATATCTAACCTCATATAACATAACATCATGAGTACTAATCATCATATTTAGCAATGAATAACAATAACATGTACATAAGTGAAACTAACATCATATAAAATTATCAACATGTAAAGTCAACATATGCATATCATTTACTTTATAAGAGCATAATAACAACCTCCTAGGACTTGCCTCAAGGCCAAATAGTGCAATGTATAGGTAGAGTCTCATACTCCTACCTAGACTAAGTCAAACCCCTTAGGTCACCCTAGTTAGTGTTCACTTTATTACTTCATGCTACTTTCAGGAAGAATTGCCTTAACCGACATAGGCCACATGAGCTAAATGTGGAATCTTGTGTTATGAAACCCTACACAGAAAGAACGTGGTCTATTTACCAAGGTTGTACCATAACATGAACATAGCATTCTAGGTGGCTCCACTAGCTAGTCTTCCTACGTGGAAAACGTACTTTAAGGACTAGGAGACATACTTAGGACCATATTTATGCACAATTGCATTGTAATCTCTTTCTCATGAGAATCATTTTGAACCTAGTATCCCACATTGGGAAAGGGTACCTCTCATAACTATTTCACTCGATGTCATGCTAAAGTCCTTTTTTAAAATGTCTTTTACCCTGTATTTATCATCATAGATTAGTATAGGTCATAGGAGACTAACCCCTTTTATATCATAATCATTAGCACATTTGGAATTGCATGATAAATTCCTTTAAATACAACCCTCATAAAAGAGATTAAATTATTACCATCAACAGGTCATAGCAAGGCAACACAATTGATATAGAATCAACCTTATATCATCATATCCTAACCATAATGTCACAATCCATATAATAAAGAAATTTCAATTACATTCATCATACCATCACCTATCTAATATAATCACAATTCATACTTTAATTGAACATCATTATCAAGTACAAGACATCACAATTAAAGTAAGGATTCAAGATCATATGTCTTACCAATTTGCCTTCACAAGACTTTTTGCGTGCTTTTATTATTAACCAACCATATGCATCCAATAGTAGACTTAATAACATCACATAATAGTAATCAACACAAAACTAAGTCAATTTTATCATTACTAACAAATTCAACATCGATTCATAACCTAGGGTTAGAGAAATAGGGTCACTTTACTTCTATATATTTAAGTATAACATGAAGAAGTACCCTAATTCATTAATAATAAATCATATTATATCCATAATTATCAAAATAAACCAAGAACAATACAATTTGAGAGGCCAACTTCGGAATAAGACTGAAACCCATGTTTTCTCAACTTTTGTAAATCAAATTTGAAGAACAATTTGGGAAAAGAAGTCCCAAAGGTGAAAAACCTCCATACTTTATCTAATAATGAAGATTGATGGATATAAAGTTGAATCATGGAGACCTTGTGACCTTGAATTGATCTTAAATAGAGGCCCAACGAATAGAGAGAGAAATTAGAGAGAAGGAAGAAAATTTTGAGTTTGGGAATTGAAGTGGGTTAGGTTACTTTAATGAGTGTAAAGTCTTTATATAGTCCCTTAAATAAATTAATTAGACACCCCCTAACCCTTAATTAACCAACTAATCAACTAACTAACTAAAAGACAACTTAAAATGCAATAGTAAAAACTAGATATGATCTACGAGACATCGACCTACGTTCCGTAGGTCTGTCAATGCCCCGTGCTTAACAACTGTCAATAATTCCAGAGACTTGGTTTTAAGGACCTTGTGGAGATTTGATAAAGTCTTGGACGATGAAGACATTGATGCCTCATCGACCAAACGATGGCTCGTCGATCGGCTTCGTAGGTACCCAGATGTTTTGACTCTAAACACATGCTAACACATGTTAACACCCTTCTAGAAAATTTCATTGAATTCCAACTCTTAAAACCTCATGAAACATGCAAAGATATACTAACCTCCATTTCACAATTCACTGGACATTCTTTGACGTTTTGACTCTATAAAATTTTTAAATGTTTCAAATACATTATTTTAGGTCTTAAAAAGTGTTTTAAGTCTTTTTTCTTCATGTGAGTCTCTAGATTAGGTCTAGGATTTTGGGATTGTAGCATTAAGCCCCCCCTCCCCTTAGGAACATTCGTCCCTAAATGACTATAAAATCTTCTTATATGGAGAGAATAGACTCAAGACTAACTGTCCAATAAAAAACAACATATAATGACATGAGTCAAAACTCAAATCAACATGACAACATAGAATTTACACATAGCAACTCATTCATCAGTTACCACATGTTAGAGCTTAATATCACAACATGAGGAATATTCTTCTCAATATCAACATCAGCTCAACATAATCATCAAGTCACTTATGCCAAAACTTATTCCAACACATTACTATGCTAAATATTATTTAATGAAGGCAACAATACATAAAACACAAATAAGTGCAAAATTAAGCCAAAGAGCATCTTCATATGAAAACTCACTTTTGCATAAACCTTTTGCCATATATATTTTTATTTTTGCCAAACAACTAATATTCAAATTTACTCATTATTTTCATTATTATTAGAATAACTAACATTAGTTAGGAAAAGGATGAGGATAAAGTTAATTAATGTCGGCGTCGGCCTCCGATGTTGTTCCCTTAACTAGGTGGTTTCTCTATAACACCTTTACCGAGGACACCTCCTTGTTCCTCAACTTTTTAACATGGCGATCAAGAATTTCCACTGCAACCTCGTCATAATAAAATATCTCATCCACACCTAACCCTTCAATAGGAAGAATAGATATGGGATCACTAATACCCTTCTTAAGCATGGAGATATGAAATATCGGATGAATCGAAGATAGTTCACTAACTAGTGTCAATTCATATGCAACCTTTATGACTCTTTGCAACACCTCAAATAGACCCACATACCGGGGACTCAACTTTCCCTTCTTGCCGAATCTCATCACACCTTTGATAGGTGAAATCTTCAAATACACCATGTCACCTACATGGAATTCAAGATCTCCTCTCATATTGTTTGCATAGGACTTTTGTCGACTGTAGGATATTTTCAACCTATGCCTTATCACACAAACATTCTCCAAAGCTTCACAAACTATTTTGGGACCAAGGGGTGAAGACTCAGCAACCTCAAACCACCAAACAAGAGACCTACATCTCCTACAATAAAGTGCTTTGAAAGGATCCATAGAAATGCTTGAAGGTTAGCTATTATTATAGGAGAACTCAATAAACGGCAAGTGATTATTCCAATTCCCTTCAAGTTCTATCACACAAGATCTTAACATATCTTCTAGAGTTTGAATAGTACAGTCCGCTTGACCATTCTTTTTGGTGATGAAAAGTGGTTCTAAGTTTAACTCTACTACCCAAACCTTTTTTGAAAATACCTCCAAAATTGAGAAGTGAATTGAGCACCTCAATTCGATACGATGGAGAAATGGATCCCATGAAGACTCACAATCTCATCAATGTAGATCCTTGCATAGTTCTCCGCCATATAAGAAGACTTAAGGGGTCTGAAGTGAGAGGATTTTTTCAATTTATCCACTATCACCCAAATTGAGTCATTTTGCCTCCGAGTTTGAGGCAACCCAACAATGAAGTCCATGTTAATTTCTTCCCACTTCCAAGTAGGAACACCTATTTCTTGAGTTAGACTACTAGATGCTCGACTTTCACTTGTCGGAAATTTGGTCTCCTGGATACAAACTCTCCTATGTCCCTTTTTAATACATCCCACCAATATATCTCTCTAAGATTACCATTCATTAAAGAAATTTTGATGGATAGAATATTGGGAAACATGAGTTTCCTGTAACACCTTATTACACAAATCAGCAACATCCGGTACACATAATCTATTTTGTTACCTTAGTACACCATCCCCCCTGGAAGAAGTCCTCATTCAACTTACTAAGTACCAATTTCTTCAACTGATCCATCAATAGCGGATAAGGATGTTAATTAGAGTTTACCTCAACCACTAAGGATGATCACTCACAGTTGTTATGAACCCCAAAACTACCTTTTGAGGAATCTTCCAACCAAATACCCAATCTAGCAAATATAAGAACATCTTTCACTAGGTCTTTCTTCCCTTCTTCCATGTCATATCCAGGGAAAATACCCTAGATGTAACCGGAAGCGTCGTTCTCTTTGAGGACTAAGAGTAGCCTCTAAGCTTACATCATTCATTCATAGGTCAAAAATATGGAAAATTTAAAAACTTTTCGTTACTTCTACATTGAGGTTTACATAGACCTCTACATACACATAGCATTTATAGTGAGTATACATAGACCTTTCATATCGGAAGATTACTTAGTCTTCTACTTTTATTGCACATAGATATAGAAGATATAATATAGCCTCTAATGGATGTATCATATGATAACCATCTTTCAAGAGTATATCAAATTGGGCCTAGCCCATGCATCAATGTAATGAAGCCACATATAGGCTATACAAATTTTAGTACTCAAATGAAAAAGAAAGAACATAATAGTCTTAAAACTAAACAACTTCATAGCTTGATAGTTGCATTGCCCTTGTAAAGTGAGGATCTACCCAACATGGATGAATGAGATTCTAAGTCTTCCTTCAATGTCGTCTCCAAGCCCTTCATCGACCGAAACCTAAATGGTTGGAGAAAAGGGAAAGTGGGTTTAGTACACCACTTGTTCTAAGTATGAGACCACATCCACATATATTATCAAATCATGCTAAAAAGGAAAATTTGATTAAAAAATGCAACTTTTTATTTTAAAATTCTTATGCATATTCAAGAAGACCATACCAATCAATAAGACATATTCATTAAGTCAAAATCATGTACATCACACGACCAACAATACTAATTCTATTGAAGTCAACATACATATCACATAATTGAACACATAGTCAAAGCAACCCTATCATCAAGTTATAACAATAACAAGAATGAATAACTGTTCATTACAATATAACCAAAGAATGATAATTCCCCTAAGCCCTCATTTAGTAAAGAAGTGCCATGACCAAGAAAAGCCCTATAACCTTACTCAATCAATAAAACTCAACAAGAACCACGACTAATATCAAACTTCAGATAAAATATTATTTAAGAGAACATATCATCATTATACTTTAGATATAAAGACCAAAAACATAAGCATAAGTGAATTTAACGTCATAAGACACCATCGATGTGAAAGATCATCATATACATATTATAAACCATCATAATAATATACATATATAAAAACAACCTTCTCAGACTTCCCTCAAGGCTAACTAGTGCAATGTTTAATTAGAGTCCCATACCAGTACCTAGAATAAGCTAAACCACTTAGCTTATCCTAGTTAGAGTTCATTCATTTAGTTCATTTATCCTTTGACATCCTTCCTTAACCGACATTCACCACATGAGCAAATTGTGAATCCGGACTCATGGTACCCTACACCGAAGGAAGGCGGACCACTTGCCAAAGTAGCAACAAAACATGACCATAGTAACTACGTAGATCCATTGCTAGTATTCCTATGGGTGCAACATAGTTAAAAAACTACGAGACCTAGTTAGTATCCTCGTTATGCTACATGCATTCTGATCTTCAATATGAAGAGTACATTAGTGATCGTACTTTCCCTATGTGGGAAGGTACACTCATCACTCTAGCTCATTCGATGCTAAGTTAGATTTCCTTTTGAAATGTCTTTAATACCTTATAAGTCATCATAGCTTAATGTAGGTCATAGGTTCTATCCCTTGTATAATCATCATCATCATAACTAAATAAATAAAAATTGCATGAGTATATTCCTTTCATTACATTTCATATAAGTGAGGTTAGCACATTTACATATCACTTCATAGTAAGGCACATAAGTAAATCATCACCATCCTTATAACATTACATCTTACCCATCACCTCAAAAACCATAGTCAAGAAATTTCAATTAAACATCATACCAACCCTATCAATCTTAATAAAGGACATACTTCAATGCACTATAATCACTTAATAACAATTTACCACAATTGAAGTAAGGACTAGGGATTTTAAGACTTACCAAGTCTCCATCATAATCCATGATCAAGGTCTTACAATAAACTTTTAACTCAACCCCATAAGGGTATAACATCATCACAAATCAATACCAATATGACAACAAAGCCTATTGCATCACTACATCACAATTCATTAGTAGTTCGTAACTTAAGATAAGAGACTTAGTTCAAATATATAACATACTAACCTAGATCAATTTCTCAAGAACTAGAATGATAAGACTACAATTCATCCTAATCTATTCATTATTGATACAACAACATCATAGGATAGTATGTCAATCAGTAACCAATTCAATTGAACCAACATTACACAGTTCATATTAAGATCACACCCTAGGGTTACGAGGAATAGGTCATGTTCTTCAAACTAGACCCATCCGTCAAGCGATAACATAAATAAGTTAGAATAAATTTAAATATATTAATAATATCCAAAATAAATCATAAACAAAGCAATTCACAAGATCCATTTCGAGATTTGAAAAGACCCACATGAAAATTCAACTTTTGAAATCAATTTGATGGAACCCTAAGAGGAAAGAGGTCACAGAGGTGAAATGAATCTCATACCTTTCTAATTGATGAAGATTGATGGATTTACCCTTTGAAGCCCTTTAACCCACCCCTAGATTGGTCTTCAATGGAGTTCTTCAACTAGAGAGAAAAAGAAGAGAGAAGGAAGAGAATTTTGGGTGAGGGAATTATGAGAGCTTAGCTTAGCCTAATTAGCTTAGGGACTTTATATAGGGTGTTAACTAACTCAATTAGAATTTAAGTAAACCCTAATTAACCTCATAAATAATCCAACTAACTAAATAAATTAATTCAAAACGTGCAGAAAAATCAATATTGACAATCGACACCATGATCGACAGATTGTGTGTCCATCGATGGGCATTGTGCACCTTCGTGCTGCACATCCGTTGATGAGTTCACGGACTATGAAAAACAGGCTTCACATGGATTATGATAGGTTTCTATCGATGGAAGCAGTCCATGCCCCGTCGATTAGACAACGGATCGTGGGTTGTATCCGTTAGTGGACACTCTCTTGGGCATCCTTTGACCACAACATGCAAGGGTCCTCCTCGAGGTCCCTTGGTTGGTTGTTGGTTAGTCTTACACATTAGTTTGGACTACGAATCAACTCTAATACACTTTATACACTCCTCCATAAAGTTTCATCATTTTCCGACTCCTAAAAGCTAGTCAAATAGGCTAAGGCACGCTAGTACCTCATTGAACTAGTTTTCAGATTTCATGGACATTCTTGGATATTTTGACTTGTAGACTTCCTAAATAACTTACGTACTTTAAAATAGACCTTAAAACAGTGTCTAAACCTTGTAACACTTATGTTGAGCTCTAGAGCACGTCTTAGATTTTTGAAGTGTTACATTATCCCCCCTTAGGAACATTCGTCCCCAAATGACACTAAAATCATAGAAGGAAGGAATAGAATGAACACTAGCAGCCCAACCAACAACAATACATTATAATTGTCACGAAGGGAATCTAAACCCTAAATGAGACCGGCTTTGTTGACCTCTCAGAGGTCGCAGACAAGCCAACATACGTCATTCTTACTTTATCTAGGTTAATTTTAGCGGAAAATTTGAAACTTTTTGTTTCCTTACATGATTACTAAACATTCTATTATATATAAATTTGTTAACCATCAACCACATAACATGAAGATCATCAAATGAAAGAAGCAGTTTATAATAAAGATAAAGATGTACTTGCCAAAATGGCACAAATACAATGTATGGACAAAAATAGGAAAGAAACGCTAGTGGAACATACTCCACTAGCTCAATCCTAAAACTAAGCTATAATCTAAATGGGAAGGATCCTCGAAAGTATGAGGGCCTACCAAGTCCGGATGAATGCTCAACGTTCGGATAGCTATAGTGTTGATCATGTAGCTCTAGCATCCACCGGTGCCTTCACGTAAATGTCTAGAGTTGTATAAGGTTAATGCACACTCGTACTAAGCATGAGTATATGGAAGCACACACCAAGGACATGCATGAGTAAGAATAGCTCTTTCCTAGCAACATCATTATAGGAGGTCAAGTCAGTGGACTTGCCAAATTGAGATTAAGAAAGTCAGTGAACTTTCCCTTAGGAAAGTTTATGAATTTTCAAAATTTCGATTAGGAAAGTTATGACTTGAGAGTAACATGCATCATCATACTTAACATTTTGCACACAACACACAATAGCGTACACATATCACATATCGTAATTCATATAACACATAACGTTGTTCATATCGTTCATTTGTATACCATGAGACCTTGGAATCATGGACATGACATTAAGACTTCCCAAAAATGAGGGCTAAACATATGGGACCTCAACTAGGGAGTCTGATTTAGGAAACAAACGATTTGCTTCATTCATTTCATACGTACTTCATTTCATTTCATTCATGGGACAGTGTAAATACAAGCTATACCTTGGATGTATTTTTAGAATTCCATCGGGTTCGTTGTTCAATGACCAAGAATGACTTAATGTCATCACTTGAATCTAACTCGCCTCTTGATTATCCTATCCTAACACCTTTGGTATCATTCGTTTCATTATGTGCATCATCTGAGGTTGGCCTCATTCATTCATTGGGAACTTTAAATTTAACCAACATACATCACGTGAGCATCATGAAATCCATTCTAATGAAACCCCACACCAAAAAGAGGTGGAATCGCCGGCCAAAGTTACCCAAACATACTAGCGTACATGGAAATAGAACACCGCCAGATCCCTATATTGGTCTTATAGGTTGAATACTAGGATATATTAGGAGACCCATGCCCAGCATGCCGGATAGTATCATCTCATAAGAGTTACGTGAACCTCTTCCCTTCCCGAAAGAAGGCATCACCTCTCATAGCTAGTCTATCGGTGCTTAGTATAAAGTTCCATTATATTCAACTCATACGTCATGGAAGTTGGCTTCTACTATGAGTACATCATAGCTCAATATATGATGTCTCATCTCATCATTAGTATTAAGAGTGTTAATATAAATACTTTCACTAGAGTTTTCACAGAGACTGGTCACTTTATTAACTTTACACTCTCATATATGAGTACGTTTTGGTAACATTTACTTAGGCTCATTTGAGTTTTCTCTCATCTTTTACATTAGTCTCATATCATGTTTTCACCACATTCAACAACATAAACACATTTGCTCTTCATAATTACTCACCCCTTTTTACGTGAATGTTCATTTCATTATATGCCAATGCATTTTGCCATTTGTGTGTTTAACATTCTTACTTAGCCCTTCTAGGGTTTCGTCATTTCATTACATAATAATCATTTCATCGTATGCAAATGCTCTTGGTCATTTAGTGTGTTTACCACTAGTACTTAACCCTTCTAAGGTTAAATCATTTCATTACATACATCTTAGGTTAAGTTATTTTTATACTTATGCTAGACTTATGGGTCTATACATACAAGACATGAGGCTTCATTTGTAGTTCGCTTAAGTGATTCATATCTTCCAATGATTATGTAGTACAAGACTTCTGCATCTTATATGAATTCCAATATCTTGATTTCTATCTAAGTAGGCAGCATTGTTCTTGAAGATTTAATTCACATACGACTTATGCATCTATACGGAATTCGGGCAAGGGAACCCAGTTTTCATTCCCTTAGACAACACTTATATTTTTTTTCATTCATTGTATTTTGATCCACATGACATTGGGAATCTAGATCGAGCCCCAACATCAACGTTTCCCCTTTATTTTTATCCTTTGAACAACCTCTTACTTGGCCGAGGGGTTGTGGGATCAAACCCCCACAACCCCTTTTATTTTTTTTAATCTATTTCTCCTTGTCTATTTCGAGTTGACTATGAGGTTTTGGGATCAAACTCCCACAACCTCTCGTTATTTTCCTTTTATTCTCCTTCTTTAATATGCCAAAGAGATCGTGGGTTTGATTCCCACACGCCTCCCCCTTTATAATTCTTTTATTCTCCTCCTTAAATCTGCCTAAGAGGTCGTGGGTTCGATTCCCACATGCCTCCCCCTTTATTTTCCTTTTATTCACCTCTTTAATCAGCCAAGAGGTCTTGGGTTCGATTCCCACACGCCTTTCCCTTTAGTTTTCTTTTATTCTCCTCCTTAATCTACCGAAGAGGTCGTGGGTTCGATTCCCACGCGCCACCCCCTTTATTTTTCTTTTATTATATTCCTTAAATCTGATTAAGAAGTGGTGGTTTCGAATCCTACTCCTCTCATTTTTTATTTTTTTAAGTTACATTTTCCATCCAATACCATGGTTCAAATCCCCTTCACCATATTTCTTTTTACTTCTTTATTTTCATGATTTTAAACATGGTGAGATCACAGGTTCAATCCTCCATGACCTCACTTGTTTTAAATCATTTTTTTTAACATTTTGTACCCTCTTTGCTGACCGAAATTTCATCACTACTAGATGGAAATTTTCTTTTAATTTTTCAGCAGCCTTTCATCAAGTTACACCTTAGTTCTTAGGGGAATTTCGTAGTGCATTTAGAACGTTTAGGTGTGTTTTCATGAATTCGTTTGGACAAGAGATTATCCCTAAGATCAGCCACATTTAATCTCACATGAACATCACATTTACATCAACATGTGAATATGAAATATAAAGAACTATCATGCCATTTCAAGTCCTTAACCATGAACAATAGCCACGGCAACACGCACATACACACGTAGTTACATTTTTGGAAACATCAACATAAGTCACATAATTCCAAACATATATATAAACACATAATCCTCACGAAAACACATTTCATCCCTAGTTTTCTACCGGAAAACATAACAAACCTATGATTCAATGGGAGCTGGTGATAGGGATATGCAATGGGGAACAATTCTAGTTTTTGAAATGAATATTCTGAACCATAAGGGGTCTCTTGGGAAAGAGACCAAGAGAGAAGAGAACCCATACCTTTTTTAAATTCAAACCTAGACTTACTGCCCAAAGAACCTCTCCAAACACATGTCCAATTCCAAGAGCTTCAACACCAACTTGACGCAAAAAGCCTATATTTGCCTAACATGTTTGATTAGTTGTTTGTTTATAATTTTCGTTATGAGTTCTTCAAGTGTATGAAATTTGGTTTACCTACTGTTTTTATACGTTATTTGGCAGAGAAAAACTTGATTGGCAGTGATAGAGACGTGAGAGAGAAAGAGAGATGAGCATGGGAGAGAAGAGTTTTCTTAGGCTTAGGAGTCTAGTTCAGGACTTAGTCAAATAAGGTTTTATTTAATTATTTAAAATCTGATTTTATTTTATTTTAAATCAGATAATAAATAATAAATATAAATTAATTACATTAATTTACCAACTTAAATAAAAAAAATTAATTCATTGCTTCCACCTAGGTTCGAACCCGGGTGGAGGAAGACTTCACTTCAAGAGCCCAATTTCGGCCTTCTCTCCCAAAAATGCCCCTCCACCTTATTAATTAAATTTATGGTAATGAAGATACTACCCTTGGCCTGGAAAAAGACCATTTTACCCCTAGACCCTCCAAACCTACGATTTTCCCTTATTCAGTTCGTTAAAGACTCCTTCAAGTAAATCTTCGTATTCGAGAGCCCTACATGGTCGGACCCAACCTTTCCTTGCTTAACTAACTCCCCAAGTTTGTTGGATTGGATGTTGCAAGGGTTCTGAGGTCTGGTTCTACGCTCATTAGTCCGTGTGAACTCGGTCTAATCGTTAAAATTCTAGACATATTAAGCATTACTTAGAATATCCATTTTTAGGGTTGTTACATTATCCCCCCTTTAGGAACATTCGTCCCCGAATGACACTACTCTTTACTAACTATAAGTAATTCATCTACAGAATGTACGCATACATAGGTAATTCAATACTCCCCATTGGTGAATATCTTATTCACATATTAACATGATACTTCGCATCCTTGAAACCTACTAGTATCTTCACATTAATAGACTAATGAACTCTTTCCTAAACTAGTATCATCAAAGCATACAACATAAGTAAACATGTAAGGCATTCAAATCATCAACCAACATGATAACTCAAACATATTAACCTCATACTAGAGCCAAAACACCATACATAGTCAAATACCTGAAGGACTAATTATGGCTACTCACCCGAGACATTACCAGAGGTGCCTTCCCCACCCCTAAACATGAGTGCGAAGAATTGTTGTTTCCCTGGAGCCTCTTTAATTGGACCATTAGATTGAACTATCTCTTTCCCTTGTTCTAGACTTCTCCTATTTGGAAAATCCTTCATCATGTGACCCGGTTTTCCACAACTGTAACAAGCATTATAGTCCATCATACATTCTTCCCCATGAAGTATGCCATACTTCCTACAAGGTGGCCTCTTATATGATGTAAAGTCTTACGAACCTCGGGGAGTAATCCCTAACTCACATTCATCCCTTCTTAAGGTTGATGAATTCCTCAACCTTAGCATCGTACATTAATCTGGGAAAGAACCACCCTAGAAAATCTATCTTGAAAGATCCCAGGTAATAGGACCCCCTCCTAAGGCTCTTCTATCCTGACACACCTTATACCAGGATTGAGATACATCCTTTAGCTGGTAGGATACCAACTTAGACTTCTCCACATCAATAAAACCCCAATAGCTTGAGCTTGTAAAGTTCTAACTTGGGCTATCTCTACCAAAATTGTTCTTCCTTCTCCATTTGTCAACCCAGCTGAGTTGACAAGAATCTCTATTCCAATAGCTGAAGCCTGAAGAGAAACTTGAATTACCCCAGTAGTCGCTCCTCCAATCTCCCTGCCTACTTTTCTCCTTGTATTCATGTTTTTGAAACTTCAAGAGTTGATGTTAGATACGTTGTTAAAACAGAGAAATCCAACATTAGACAAGGCATGCTAAGATTAGAAGAAGGGAAATTTTCCTACGTATCATTGATATACGGTGGTTTCACGATATTATTAATACTAGTTCCTTAAGTTTAGTGTGTCCAAAAGCCTTTTTGTGCTAATTTTTATGTAAGTTTCTCTTTATTTGAAGGAAAATTGTCTAAAAGATACATGCGGAGGTTTTTGAGCAAGAAATACAGAAAAGTACCACCTACGGAGCTTGTGACGGTCTGTCATGCTCGTGACGGTTCGTAGGTGGCATCTTAGTGCAACTGCTGAAGGAAGATGGGGAAGTCTGACCAAGTGTGGGGTTATGGAGTGCGTAACGGACCGTCGTAGCCATGACTGTCCGTCCTGTTGGTTCATCATGAAGATCAGAGAAGTAGTCCCAGTACCCAAATTCCTAGAGTTCAAGTGTTTTGGAATGAATATCCTCGACGGACCGTTGTGACTATGACGATCTGTCATACCTGCCGTCAACGGTAATGAAAAGAGCAGCGATAGAAATTGCACAAGTATGGGACGACGGAGTACATAACAGTCCATCGTGACCACGACGATTCAGCCGCGTTTTGACAGATTTCCAACAAATAGAGTCCTTATTTAATCAGGTTTTTATTTTTTATAAATAGTTAAAAAAACTAGTTTTTGAGGTTAGACGCTTGATTATTTTTAGACTCTTTGTTAGACTCTTGATTTTTGAGCTTCTTTTGTGGATTAGACTTAAGGATTATTGTTACATTTTTGGAGAATCTTTGTTCTTCAATTAATTTCAGTAATTGATTGTTGGTGATTTTTGTTGATTAATCAAGTGAACTTTCGGATTTTAATCTTTTTCATTGATGTAAGTGCATGAATTCCTATATTTAATATATGAATAGTGTGATTATGACCATAGTTAACTAAACTCCATAACTAGGGTTGTGGGAACCATGGGTGAATAATGAGGTAAAACCTAACTAAAATAACAATTCTAGAATAGTTTCTTGCATGTATTGATAATTCTTTTGCTTAAAAGTCTTTTTAACGGATGACCAATCTTAGAACTCTCCTTAATTCTACTTGTCGGACCAAGGATGTAGATAATAGGAAAATAATTATCAACATAGATTTAGTGTATACTATCTATTATGCTAGTATTGATTAGTAAGAGGTAATAACTTAGTCAAATATCGAATACGATGCTTAATATGAGGTAACAATAAAGGTTAGTATAGCAACACACGTAGTCGGACCAAGGTGCGGAGTGAAATTTTCTAGATGTCGGACAAAGGATTTAGAAATACATAACTTATCACTTTGCATGCAAGACACTAGGAAAGAGTTGTTATAGTTAGAATTATCAAGTTATGAACCTTTGGGGAACACGTAAACTCTAGAACTTTTATTAATTGATTAAAATTCAACATTTGAAGCTGTTAGTTGTCTCTTTCAATCTCACTAGTTATTTTCATTTATTTAGAAATATAAAACCCCCTTTTATCATTTTTTCTATCCAAGGAAGTAATTCTACTAAACAATAGTAATAATCGATTGAGGTTAAGTCTAAACTATTTTCCTCATGGGAACGATACCAACCTCAATAGTTGGGTTATTTACTTGACACGACCGCTTTACTTATTATTTAAGAAGTACGTTTCTGCGTATCAAATTTTGGCGCCGTTGCCGGTGAAAGTAGCTTTTAGATTAACTTAAACTTATGATTATAGTTTAGTCAATATTTTCTTGATTTTACCTTGTTTTACTATTTTTGATTCTTGCAGAACCATCCTCCTTGTATGCCAAATACACAGAATGGAAGAGAACCCTTATTTCCATACGATCACGAATTAGAGGGTACACTACGCAACATGAATTGAAATTTTGGAATTAATGATGATGATCCAAATCAGAACATCCCAGCTCCGGTTGATGTTCATGGTCAGTTGTTACCCGATGCTCCGGGTGAACACCAACAAACCACACCTTTGTGGTAACTAGTAGCCTGATGCAAATGCTCACTGCAAGAGGTTTGTTTTCAGGGCTACCTTCTGTGGATCCACATGCCCATGTAGTTAAGGTTAGGACAGTGTGTAAAAGTTATGTAGGGAGGCTTGACTTGGACTTGCATGTAATAGGGCTAAGAGTGATTCCTCTCTCACTGAAGGGAGAGGCTGCTATATGGTTCACTAAGCTCCCTTACAACTCAATTTTCACTTGGAACCAACTAAGGGACATTTTCCTAGCACGCTACTACCCGGTCTCCATGAAACTAAACCACAAAGAGAGAGCGAATAACTTTGTGGCACTACCAGGAGAGTAAGTTAGTAGTTCTTGGGATAGATTCACCTCAATTTTGAGAAGCGTCCCAAATCACCATATAGATGATGAGTCACTGAAGGAATACTTCTATCAGGGACATGATGATAATAATAAAGCGGTGTTGGAAACTAAAGCAGGTGGATCTTATGGGGAGTGTCCTTATGCTGAGATTGCTGAAAAATTATAGAAAATCTCCCGGAATAATAAAGCTTAGAGTACTAGAAAGTCAGATACCGGGAGAAATACCTTCGCAGTGCAGTCCACTAACAACACAACCAC
The DNA here is from genome assembly GCF_036512215.1 of Solanum lycopersicum. Classification (NCBI taxonomy): domain Eukaryota; kingdom Viridiplantae; phylum Streptophyta; class Magnoliopsida; order Solanales; family Solanaceae; genus Solanum; species Solanum lycopersicum. The sequence continues at coordinate 22,869,678 of NC_090804.1, read as the reverse complement.
AGATGAGATTCGTGAAGAAATGGCTCAGATGAGAACTGAGCTTGGGTTTGTACTAAAACATGTCACTGCGGGTGCAGAAAAGATAAATGCAGTCAGCTACTTGTCGAAACCACCGCCACAAAATGATGTGTGCTATTATGAGGAGGATTCCTATGTGGTAAATGAGAAGATGGGAGGGTTTCCGACTGAGTGCCCAAGGCACTAATAAGGAGAATTGGCTCCAAGGTCAAGGGAACAAAGGGAAAAACTATGGTAACTATAACCGTGAGGGTCATTATGTCCAAGAGGAAACTACAATCGTGACAACAACTTCAACAGGGGTAACTATGGTAATAGAAGTGGGCCCTATGTTCCTCCTCAAAATAATGAAGTTACTCCTAGGGATGGTGGAGGCAGTATGGCACGAGTTGAGGATATGTTCCAAAAAATGATGAGGAGGTTCGATTCTAGTGATGAGCACAATAAAGAGTTGAAGAATGATTTAGGTGATAGTGCTCAAAAAGTCAATACACATGCAATATTGATTAAGGAACTTGAGTTACAATTGGCTCAATTATCTGTGACTATGAACACACGCCAACCGGGAACTCTTCCTAGCAACACTTTCCAAAATCAGAAAAACGATGGACATTGTATGACAATCACTTCTCGCGGTGGCAAGCAAACCATTGACCCACCTATTCTGTCTAATTAGAAAAAGGTGACAAAAGATACTGATAAAGTGGTAGATGTAAATGGTGAAGTAGAGGATAACACTATAAAAGATGTTGAATTGCCTAATAAGGTAACTCTCATGCCTAGGCCACTGCCCCCATTTCATCAAAGATTAGTGAAAAAGACCGAGGATGGTAAATATCGACGTTTTATAACAATGTAGAAGCAAATTTCTATCAATGCTCCTTTGGTGGAAGCTTTAGAACAAATGCCAGTTACGCCAAGTTTATGAAAGATCTGGTTACAAAGAAAAGATCGTTCCCTTTTGAGGATGATGATACAATACAGCATTGTAGTGCTATTGCTACAAGATCTCTAGTACAAAAAAAGAAGATCCGGGTGCGTTTACTATTCCTTGTACAATCGAGCTATTAAATTATACGAAAGCATTAGGTGATATGGGGGCAAGAATAAATCTCATGCTCCTCTCGATTACAAGAAATTGGGTTTGGGTGATCCAAATCCTACTGCGATGCGGCTACTGATGGCTGATCGAACAGTAAAAAGGCCTATAGGGATACTACACAATGTGCTAATAAAAGTGGAGTCGTTCATATTTCTGGCATAATTTGTTATTCTTGACTGTGAAGTAGATTTTAAAGTGCCCATTATTCTTGGGATATCATTCCTTGCTACAGGAAGATCCTTACTATATATGGAAAAGGGGCAGATAAAATTTTTGTTGAACAATGAGGAAGTGACCTTTAACATTTATAGGTCCATTAGGCAGAGTGGTGAGCTCCAATCGGTATCTGCTATATCCTACAATATTGGTGAGACATCTGATACACAAATAGAAGAACGTCTAGGTGTAGAGGCATTAGCGGCAGTGATAATGAACTTTGATAGGGATTGCATTGAAGAGTATGAGTCAATAGTCGCGTCTCTTGATCGAGGTGATGTTCGGATTAAACTGAAAAAAGTATGTGTTATATATGAAGAATCTCTAGTTCCCACCCGTGTAACCATCTATAGAGGAGGCTCAAAAGTTAGAACTAAAAGCTCTCCCACTTCATCTCAGGTATGAATTCATAGGAAATGATGACACTTTGCCGGTAATTATTGCATCAAACCTAAATGAACAACAAGTTGAGAGTTTGGTGAAAGTGCTAAAAAGGTTCAAAAGAGCTATTGGGTGGACTATTGTGGACATTATAGGGATCCCTCCTGGTATTTTCTCTCATAAAATCCAACTCATGCCTGATCATAAGCCAAGTATTGAGCACCAAAAACACTTAAATCCACCTATGCAAGAGGTCGTGAAGAAGGAAATCATTAAGTGGTTGGACGCCGGAGTAATCTATCCGACCGCCGATTGTAGTTGGGTATGCCCTGTTCAGTGTGTACCTAAGAAAGGGGGAATGAATGTGGTCCCCAATGAAAAAATTAACTTGTCCCAATGAGACCGCTTACTGGATGGAGGGTGTGTATGGATTACCGCAAATTAAATGCATGGACTGAAAAAGACCTCTTTCCTATGCCCTTCATCGATCAGATGTTTGATAGACTCGCCAGAAAAGGGTGGTACTATTTTCTTGATGGATATTCGGGGTATAATCAGATTTCTACTGCACTAGAAGATCAAGAGAAAACCACTTTTACTTGTCTATATGGGACCTTTGCGTTCAAAAGAATGCCCTTTGGGTTGTGCAATGCACCCGCCACATTTAAGAGATGTATGATGTGTCGATATTTTCCGACATGGTGGAAGATACTATAGAAGTTTCTATGGATGATTTTTCTGTGGTTGGTGATTTATTCGAGTGGTGTTTCAACAATTTATCTGTGGTCCTTAAGAGATGAGAAGACTGCAATTTAGTACTAAATTAGAAAAAATGTCATTTCATGGAAAGAAGGTATTGTTTTAGGTCATCACATTTCAGAAAAGGGCATAGAGGTTGATCGAGCTAAAGTCGAGGTAATAGTGATACTTCCCCCACCGATCTCTGTGAAAGGTGTGAGAAACTTTCTTGGGCATGCAGGTTTTTATCGGAGATCCATCAAAGACTTTTTCAAGATTGCACATCCATTGTGCAAACTGCTGGAGAAATATTGTAAATTTTGTTTTTTATGAATCATGTCTTAAAACATTCATCTAGCTAAAAGAAAAATTGGTGTATGCACCTATCATTATTTCTCCGGATTGGAACAGTCCATTTGAGGTGATGTGCGATGCTAGTGGGGTTGCTCTTGGTGTAGTATTGGGACAGAGAAAGAATAGAATCCTTCAACCCATTTACTATGCTAGCACAGCCCTAAATGAAGCTCAGAAGAACTACACAATGACTGAGCAACAACTCATTGCAGTAGTCTTTGCTTATGAAAAATTTCGCTCCTATTTTCTAGGTACTAGAGTTATACTGCATACTGACCACTCAACATTGAGATATTTGATGGCAAAAAAGGATGTGAAACCTAGGTTGATTTGTTGGGTATTACTGCTACAAGAATTTGACTTTGAAGTGATGGAAAGGAACTAAAAATCAAGTTGTTGATCATTTGTCCCGTGTAGAGGATGAAGCTATGAGAGAGTTAGGGGATAATACTGACATTGATGATACTTTACGCGATGAGCATGTATTGGCTGCATCAAAAGACATGATTCCATTGTTCGCAGATTTTGCGAACTTTCTGGCTAGTGATATTGCTCCATCAGACTTGTCCTTTCATCAATGAAAAATTTTCATGTACGATGTAAAGAAGTTCTTTTGGGATAAACCATACTTATATAGGAGTTGTGCCGACGGGCTTATTCGGCATTGTGTGCTAGAATGTGAGATGTTGAGTGTGTTAGAAGCATGTCATTCCTTACCCGTTTGTGGAAATCCAGCGGCATTCGAACCACTCATAAGATATTACAATGTGGTTACTATTGGCCAACTCTTCATCAAGATGCTTATGAGTTTTATAAAGCATGTGATCGATTCCAATGATATGTCAGTATTTCAAGACAGCAAGAGCTCCTTCTAAACCCCATTGTTGTGATTGAGTTATTTGATGTTTGGGGTATTGAATTTATGGGATCTTTTGTGAGTTCTCATTGAATGAAGTACATTCTAGTAGTGGTTGATTATGTATCTAAATGGGTTGAAGCCATCGCCCTCGTAAACAATGAAGGAAAGAGTGTCACTGCACTCTTAAAAAAATATATTCTCTCGTCTTGGCACCCCAAGGGCAATTATTAGTGATGCGGGCTCCCACTTCTGCAACATATTGTTCAAGTGGTGATTGGAGAAATATGGGGTTCGACATAATGTGGTCACTCCTTACCACCCTCAAACTAGTGGTCAAGTTGAAGTATCGAATCGGGAGATCAAACAGATATTGTCAAAAACAGTGAACGCTAGTAGAACGGATTGGTCAAATAGGCTTTATGATGCTCTTTGGGCCTACCGGACAGCGTATAAGACTCCCATAGGTATGTCCCCATACAAATTTGTATATGGGAAAGCTTGTCATCTTCCAGTTGAGTTAGAGCATAAAGCCATCTGGGCTTTGAAGAAGTTTAAAATGGATTGGAGTGAAGCTGCTGAACAACGGCTAACTGGGTTTAATGAACTCGATGAATTTCGCCTGTAAGTTTATGAAAGATCAGCCCTCTACAAAGAAAAAATGAAGAAGTACGATGACCAAAAGATTGAAAAACGAGAGTTTATGGTCAGGGATTTTGTGTTGTTATTCAATTCTAGGTTGCGCTTGTTTCTGAGCAAGCGCAAGTCCAAATGGACAAGTCCGTACTTGGTTACCCAACTATTCCCTCATGGACCATTTGAGTTGAAAACTAAGGAGGGTGTGCGGTTCATGGTGAATGGACAACGCATAAAAATCTATTTTGGGCATGCTTAATCGGTGAGTGAAGTGATCGAGGCATACCATCTTGATGAAGTCTGAGTAATTAAGTGTCCTCAGTCATGCCGCGACGTTAAATAAGGCGCTTGTTGGGAGGCAACCCAATACTTATAGTTTTTATTTCTACTAATGGATTTTTAAATTTGCATGCACATCACAAGGAAATTCTGTAGAAAATCACTTTGCAGCAGTCACTGACGGATACCTCGATGGTCCATCACAGTTCGCATGAATCCATCGTGCCAGGTACGTCTTTATGTTATTTTCAAACTAGGGCACATGCGACGAAACCAATGACGGACCATCACAACTGCGATGGACCATCATCGGGGACTCGTCGCGTCATTAATGAAGCGTACCTGTCCCGACCCGACCCGACTGAGGTTTATTAAAAATTCAACATTTAAAACCCCTACCCATTCATTTCACCAACTCGATGGTCCGTCATTGGGGACTCGTCGCGTCATTAATGAAGCGTACCCGACCCGACCCGACTGAGGTTTATTAAAAATTCAACATTTAAAACCCCAACCCATTCATTTCACCCCATTCCTTCCCCCTTTCTCCCATTTCCCTCCCTTTTGAACTTCCAAAGATCATAACCCCATCTATTACAACCTATCATTTCCCCCAAGTCCTAAAATTCACTATCTACTAGTCAGAGTCTGCTGCTGTGGGTCTTTACTTGATCACTAAGTACCTTCCTCTCTTGTTTTTATGATATTCTCAGGTATGTGTCTCTGATTTCTACCCATTTACTTTGCATTTTTTGTTTATGAGTTAGTACTAGCCTTGTTCTTATTGATGGGTTCACTCTTTAATACATATTCTGTCTGACGTAGGTTGAGAATCCTCAAAATTGCCGTGTTAAAACTCAAGAAATAGTTGCTGTAGCATTGCTAGTTTACTAGGTATTTGGGTTAGGCAAATGTAGATTAAAACACTAACAATTCTAATTGGGTCATAGGGGATGAATGGGCATCCCCAGTTCTGTCACTGAGTTACAGAACAAGACACCGATGACGGATCGTCGTACCCATGACGGGCCGTCATAAGGTCCGTTCCAACAGCCGTAACACCCCTCTGTCTAATTTTTTTATGTGTCCACCAACGGCCACATGCGAGGGACCATTGTTCCCACGATGGTCCGTCCTGCACAAGCGTTCTATTTGTCAGAGACCCTATTCCTAAGGGTCTCTAACTTTTTCTAAGTGTCCTCCAACGAACACATGCGACGGATCATCATTCTCACAACAGTCCATCCTTCACAAACTTTCTGGTTGTCAGAGACCATGTTCCTAAGGGTCTCTCCCTTTTTCTAAGTGTCCTCTAACAGACACATGCGACGGACCGTCATTCCCACGATGGCCCATATTGCACAACCGTTCTAGTTGTTAGAGACGCTGTTCCTAAGGGTCTCTCACTTTTTCTAAGTGTCCTCCAACGGACTGTCGTACCCACGAGTGTCCGTCCTGCATAACCGTTATGACGGTCAGAGACCCTTCTCTTAAGAGTCAGCATACTTTTTCCAAGTGTCCTTTTATGGACAACTACGACGGACTGTCATACCCTCGACGGTCCGTCCTTCATGACCGTTATGACAGTCAGAGACCCCTCTCCTAAGGGTCTCCATTTTTTTTCAAGTTTTCTCTGATGGACACCTATGACGGACCGTCATACCACTGACTGTCCGTCCTGCATATACCGTTATACTTGTTAGAGACTTTCCTTCAGGTTTCTCCATATAAACATAGTTTAAGTAAGACACAACGAACCACATGACGGTCCGTCGTACTCACGACGAGCCATCACCAGGTCTGTCGTGTTTCACTTTTAATATAGAAATGTCATTACATCTTAACTCTTTTATTTTATTTTCTGTGGTTTTGCTTGTCTTGTTTGCTGCGATTAGTACTACTATTGATTCTTTATAGGTACTATCTATTATGGAACAAAAACAAGATCGAGTCTATGCACGCGGGCGATCGAAGTCTATCGCCCCATCTACCCGCCCAGTCATTGGCTCCGATGATGAGTGTGACCCGGAGTACGTGCCCCTAGGCGCATCAACCCCATTTCAAGTTGCACGTGCTGCCTGAGATACACCAAAAAAGGTGGCATCTGACGTAGTCACTGCCTCCCAGTCTATTAAGGAGCGCACACTAACCTACACAACATCTGGGTCAGCTACTAATGAAGAAAAAGCGTTTGTCTCCTTAGGAGTTTTGTGTCGGAGGAAGCCTCCTGATCTGCTGAGGTCCCTGCACCCTCCACCGCTGCACATTTTGCATCATCTGATGAGGCTGACAGTTCGAAATCCACACCCGGTTCACCGACTCGTTCTCTCACCCCGGTTACCGACAAGACCAATCGGTCATGTGTCGACTGGCGGTATCAAGTCTATTCCGATGCAAAGTTCTTGAATGACAAAGGATTCATGACTCAGATACTTACATTGGAGCGTCGAGTCCTTACAAGAAGTCTTCCGATGATGCCAGAATCCATAATCTCTTCACCAGATATCGACTGGAGAAGATAGCGCGTCCGTTGGGATGTTATAGTGAAGGGTTGGTCCAAGAGTTATATGCCTCCTACGTAGAGACTCTCAGACCAAAAATTGATAGGCGGGCTACCACCCCCAAACAGGACCTACTGGAGCAGGTCCGAGTACGTGGCATTAAGGTTGATATCTCCTTGCCTTCCATCTACCGGTATCTATAGGGCAAGAATGTTGATGCTAACTGGACCCCTTTAACTGCCGAGTTTTACTACCGTTAGCAGATTGTCAAAGATGGATCATTCCTGCGTGAGCCATCGGTGAGAGATAGCACCGAGAGGTGGATGTACATGCACTTGTCTGTTGATGGAGAGGGTGCTGACTGTGTGACCGAGCAAAAGGGAGCCATCAAGAAGTCTAACCTAACCTTCACGGCAATGTTTTTGTGGTTTATTGTACGCCATTGCCTTTCCCCCACAGCTGCTGATAATATTGTCACATGGGATTGACTAGTACAGATGGCGGCGATGATAGCCGGGTTTGAGGTGGATTTTGCTTGGCTTCCACAGGCGGTCATACACGAGAGGGCTTTTAAGGTCA